>NC_089978.1:158900961-159207461 GCF_036417845.1 Apteryx mantelli | reverse complement strand
TTCCTTAGGTTGACAGCAGAAAAAAAAAAGTGTTTTCAGTTTGACAACAGACCAGCTACTGATAGTGTCACTGCACAAAAACCTTCTCTGGCCGTCACATACAGCTGCTGGCTTCCTTTTTCCATCAGGACATCTGTTTGATTTTCCTTACAAAAAGTAGAAGCCTGTAATAGCCTCCATCCTGTCCTCTGACACTTGCATAGTTATGTTACAATGGCCTCAGAAACAAGCTCCCGCTTCAAAAGAGCGGTGTGCCAATGAAATGGACTCTTGTTTTGCCCCTGTCCAACACAGAGTCTATCATTAAGCCACCAAAAGTTGAATGGAAAGCTACTATTTGAAAAACTGTAATTTGAATGGAGTATGGGACAGGGTGCATGTCTAACTTGGTGGAGAGACAGACACCCCCTTTGAAATATATAATAGGACAAGCCCTGCTTTCAGCTTCCCTGAGATAGACACCTTGCAATATATTTCCTGACACCCGGGTTCTGGGCTGTATCATTTCTCTCATTAGTCTCCTTAAACATCACCTGGCCATGCAGAGAAATCATTCTGCACCGAACTGTAAAAAGCTCTGTGCTTCGTACTGGAAGAATAACTGTGTGCTATACTGCGGAAGGCCAACCCAGCAGTATCTATCATCCCTTCTTAAATCATTGCCTTTAAGTTTTGCAACTGTCAAAAAAATAGAGATATGTAGCTCACATGCATGATGTATCATGACTCCTCTCACAGGGGGCAAGGGTCTTGGGGGAGGGGGTTGTTTCCAGCTCTTTCCATCCTAAACGGCGAGCTGCATTTTCATAGCTAAAATTAACATGCTTTATGACCTTTTGACAAATTCACTACTGATTTGAGGATATGGGGGATGCTTGTGTAATGTTTTGAATTGGGAGACTGAGCCATGCAACTTTGTTGCAAAATGAAGTAAAAAATTACTTAGGGAAAACTACCAAATGCATAGCAGTTGGAATTTTTGTTCCTAATGCTGTGATTTCACTTGCAAGGCTTTCCTGCAAACTAAACTTAAATTTTGTACCAATCTGATAGTTGAGTCTACACTTTGGGTTCAAGAGAGCCCAGAACTACAAAAGCAACCCACATATGAAGCAAGGAACCGAACTGCAGAATAAATTGGTTGGTATTCTGTAACCACTTGCTGTGGTCTAGAAGTCACACACACGTGAGGCTGTAATCAGAATCTGTATCTAACCAGAATAAAATCCCCTCCTCTCTGAAATATCATTTCAGTTTCCTACAAACTCATACAAGCACTGCTATAATAGTTTATATCCAGGTCACTTTTTGTAAGTTGGATTTAGCAACCATGTTAAGTTGGGACAAACTTGTGTCACTCCAAAGTTATCAATAAAGCACTGCAATAGCTACCCAGCTCCTTTTAAAAAGAAGCACAAAATACAGTCCTACTAAAACTGTCATTTTGCCAAATGGTCATGAAACGGTCAAATACAGCCTCTCATTAACACTAGCACGTTTCATTTGGTTTCTCAATGAAGTCACAAGAAAGCCAGCCTTTCTGCAAGAATATCCAACCCCTGAATATTTCAGAGAGATCTTTCTTTTGCCTTGTGTGTGAACTCAGAAATTGGACTTAACAGGGAGGCCAGAGTTGACAGCCCACAAATTTGTGCGTCTGAAGGCTGAGGGCACAGTGCTCTCAGTGGATGACTCTCAACTCTGCAAGGACCCAGAGTGATGAACTGACAGCCGTTGCTTTAGAGTAGCTCAGAGGCTTTCAGTCTGGCAGAAAAACTGTTTTGTTTGCATTTATTAACATCAGCTGGTAGAACCACTGTAATGTTTTCATTGTAAATGAGCTGAATGTCTGAGGGCAAGCATGCCTTACAAAGTAGTATATCATGCATTAAAAACCTGAGTGAATTTAAAGCAACTTGGAAAAGTTGCTTTTTAATTTAAAAAATAAATTAAGGCCACTTGGAAAGTCTGAGCAGTCTTTTGCCAACCTGGCCTGATCTTAACATTGGTAGTGAAACTTGGACTGGGAAGGTTTTGTAAAACTTTAGTCTTGTTCTGATATTTTCATATAACATTACTAAACTCCTGTGTGATTTTTTTCACTGCAGTTCAGTGCAATGAGGGAGTACTACAAGTGTTGAATGATACTGTATCTGATAGCAGAAACCACATCAAAACCTCTGCTTTCTACTTAAAAAAAAACAAAAGTGCCCCTACAATAGTGCAGCAAAAACGTCACATGAAATGCTGAGCAGAGTCCAGAAGGGGCGGGTAGGTCAGCAAATTGTTGAAACTGCCTGGAGAGAGGAGATGATTATACACAAAATGTACCTTGTATGTGTGAGCAACGCTTTTTAAACAAAAAAACAAACAAACAAACAAAAAGAAAGAAAGAGAGAACAGAGAAAGCAAACCAATCGAGAATAAGTGTAAATCCAAGTATAACATGGATTTTATTGGCTGAGTTTGACACTTGCTAAATCCACAGAGTGGCCATACGACTTAGTGGTTTAAACACTGACCTCCACGGGAGCCAGGATGCTTAGAGTTATGCTCCCTTTTTTGCCTTTGAAATACAGTTATAACTGCTCGAGTCTCTCCATCTGTAAAATCAGTACAACATGCATCAAATCTCACAAAACCCCAAGAGGAAAAGCTAATGATGATCTCAGAAAGCCGTTTAAGACCTAGGATGAAAATAGATTTACACAGACTCAAAGAGTTTAAGGCAGAAAGCACCACATCAGGGAAACAGAGGCCTGGGAGGCACTCGGGCAGTTACCTCCTCCATTCCCCTGCCACAAGGCAGGATCAACCAAACCCCCTCCGGCAGCCGTTCGTCTAATCTGTTCTTAAAAACCCACCCAAACTCAAGGTTCCCACAGCCTCCACAGGCAGACTATCTCAGTGCTAGATCATCGCCACCATCAGAAAGGTTTCCCCTCCTCTGCTCAGTCAATGCATATATTGCAGATCATTAGATTTCACCCAGCTACACCCATAACATCTGGAGTGCCACAACTTGTATGCGTGCCTGTGTAAGTAAGATATATTACTTCAGTAGGTCTATAACAAAGTACATTGATAACAAAAAAAATCATGTTGCTGAAAAATCTGAAACCATTTTCATCTGGTTCGTGAGTGCCTCTGTTCATGAGATGAGGGTGAAAAGCATTCAGGTACTGCTGATTCTTCCTCAAGAATTTTGCACAGGTAGGAATTTCCCTTCTGGTACAAACAAATTGCAATATCATCTTTGGTCATGTTATACAAGCCCAAGCTTTGAGACACTAGAACAAACCCTGGCGCTCAAGGCTCTGTGGCCTCACTTGGGTTTTGGGCACACAAAATTTCCTACTTGGTTTACATCTTCATGCTGCTACTCAGACTTGTATGGCCTCCACAAAGCAAAGTAAATGTTACAGTGATAGTAACCTATACTTACAAGGGCAAGCCTGATTTGACCTGAAAATAGAGTTTGGGGATTTATTAAAAATAAGATTTTTGTAAGGGACCCATCTGCCCCCACCTTAAGTTGCTGCAAGTGACACTAAAGGGCCCACATCTTGAAGGACAACTGCTCCCTTCTCAGGATATTCCCACATCGTTCAGGGATAAAAATAAATTTGAATTTCATATCTAATTGTTAACCAATGGAAAGAGAGCAAAGAGCTATTTCTAGTTGAGACAAGTTTAACATAGGTCTTTATGGCTCTTTCAGAAGGAAGTTACTTTTAATTTTAAATGCGTGGACCTGTTGCCTGCGAGCTGCAAAGATCCTAGTGAGGGGCCTGGCTTGGCTGAAGTGAGGTGTAGGATAAAGAGATGCTACAATTATGGATGCTGAATGCACCCACTCACATATGCTTCCCCCCCACCACAGAGTTAGGTTCAGGATTTTCTTAAAAACAACATTTTTCTAGCGGCCCAACTCCCCCGACCTCAAGTTGCTGATATGTGTTTTCAGCCATAATTCACTCCTGGAGGCTTCCCTCCTGGAAGTAACAAGGTACCCAAACTTGCTGTCTTGGCAAGCACAGGACCAGCTTACCTTGCAGTTTTGTGGTACGTGGTGTTAACGTGGACAGCCCACAGCAGCACCTTGTATTTCCAATAAAACAGCCAGGGAAGACTGCATAAAACTGATGTTATGCCATAGAACTCCTTGGGAATGAATATGCCACACAAAGTAATGCAGAGTAAAGTTTACTTCTTTACTGTTAGCTATATACACAGGGAGGCAGCAGAAACGGTTCTTAGCAAGCAGATGGTACCTTTCACCTTTTGTAAAGCTACCACTTTGATAGTAAATGGGTGGTGGTGGATAACACAGAAAGAAGACAGAAAACACACTACACACCTATTTTATTATTTCATTAATTTTGCAGATCCATAGGGAAAGCTATGGTGTGCCTAGAGAGCTGGAAATCCTTCTACTAGTCCTTCAGTGTAAAGCCCAAGGATTGCCGGAAGCCTGGGACATTTACGAATGGCAGAAAACACCCCCAAATGAACTCACGGTCATCTCTGACTTTGGGGAGTTTCCCTTCGATACTGGCCTGAGGGGAATTGGCCAGGTGTCCAGCAGAAGCAGTAAATTCCTCCATGAAACCCAGCGGAACGGCAAACAAGTGTCATGCACTTTGTGGCAGCTGGTTGGCAGCTCTGCAGCGCTGGGCTGGCAGTCTCAGCCCAGAGCACGGCACAACAGTATAACCACCGCAGGTCCCTCCGTAACGCGCACACATGGGGAGGGCTCAGAAAACAGCCCAAGTACGACGCTTGGAGAGTCTCCCCCAGCTTTCCCAATCCCTGCATCTTGGTGAACAAGACAGACTGGTAGCAAATGACAGTAAACTGGAACCTTGTTATTTTATACTCTCAAAACATTGAGCCTAACAACACTTTGAGACTGACTGAGGACTCCTAGCTGTATCATAGCACAAACAATAAAAACTGCATTTGGCATGTGCAATAGCACAACTTCTCCTGCCATACACGCACATGTTTTTCTGCCATAAATGAAGGTGCAATTTCCTGTTTGGAAGTGGAGGAGCGAGGTTATCAGAACAGACAGTGCACGAATGCAGTAAGAGAAGAAATAACTGGGAAGTAGGGAAGGGGAACCGCTCGAGCCAGGGCTCCTCACGCGTTCCAGTGCCAGGCACCCACTCCCAAATCAACACAAGGCTGACCACCCCGCTGCACGCTCTCTGCACACATCCTCTCCCAAAGTTTATCTGGCCTGCTAGAAAGCCAGCCGACACTCTTCCCCGCCTCGCTTTGCAGGAGGAAGGGAGGATGCAGGAAGGGAGTGTTTGAGGATAAGTGCCTGACACCCAGAAGTTTGACTCTCTGCTGACTCAAACTGCTGACTAAAGGCTGCTGTTGCAAGCAGCTCGCTGTCCCCCTTTTATTCCCCATAGATTATAGTTGTATTAGCTTAAATTTAATACCCAATTAATCATTAGTTCCATTTCTAGCGATCACCTGACACTCAAGAAATGCAGAGTAATCTAATTATCTCATCTTTATTCTTTGTTTTTCCTGTCCCCATGCTCTCTCCAACATGCTTGCAAAGCCCCACTGCTCATCCAGAAGAGTCACCAAGATTTTTGGGGGCCATCCTGGGATGTTACTGTTCACATCCTGCCTTCTCTCATCTCTTCCCATGGTTTAAGAGCCTCTCTTTCTGCATCATGTCACACACAGATTGCATATATTTTGACAGCAGGAACACCTCATTATTTGGTTTTGTGAGGGCCCTAAGTAATTCTGGGTAACTAAAAAACCTTCATTTTAATACTAACTACAACTGTGAGACTGTTATCAAATATATTTATTGTTATGAAAAAGCACAGTTCTAACAATGTTATTAATGTTCTTTATTAATAATATGAAAACAACACTGGTCATTGCTATTACTTCTCCGAGAGCTGCTCTCTGCTGCTGGTGCACAGTGCCACTGCTGGCTTAGCTGCTCACAAGCACACCTGAACTCTCCAGCAGGATTTATACTGACACTCTGGCTATATTCAGCTGGCTTTTACCTGCAGCACATAAATCGCCTCTAGATGTGAATCTCCACTTCTGTGCAGGAAGGAGTCCTGGTTTCTAAGGCAGTGGGTGAAAACAGCATTAGGAAGGAGAAGATTATTTCCACCAATGCAGTGACCAATAACAAATTGTGTTATCATCTGCAGTTTCATGGATGCTCAGTTCAGTTATGAGGTTTATCCAATAGATGGCTCCTCAGTAGCAGGAAGCTTTTCTCCCTCTGCTCTCCTTTCGAGAGTTTCAGTACTACTTTCTAATATTTACGCATCCATTATCTTGCAAATATAGGCATTTTGCGCACACTGATAAACACACAGAAGCAGCATGTGTGCATGAATGAAAGAACAAAAGAAAAAAAAATCAGAAGACATTTTATATTTTTATGCCATGTTGTCCTGAGCTGGTACAGGGATGCATGAAAAACGACAGCCAGTGCTGCAGTCTGGAATGTTTCCTAAAATCAAACTCTAAAAAACACAGCTTCAGAAATACATGAGCCTTAACAGCTGTCCTTCTGTCCCCAAATATGAGGACATCTCCCACATCTTACAGATCCCTGACTGAGCAATACTTAAGCAACTTGCAGGCATCATTACTTCCTCTGTCAACAAAAGATTTTTTTACAAGGAATAAAAAAATCCTACATGTAATTATTTATATCAAGATCTGTGTAACTGGTAAAATGTAACATGGTGCAAGTTAATCTCATTATGAATAACCCTGCCATTTCTGAGGTGGGGGAAAGTGAATAGGCTTTTGCTGTTTTCCAGAAAAACATAATAATAATAGCAAAACCAGAGACGTTAATTACATTCAGACAAATCATGTTTATTTCATATCTGCAACTGTGATTTCTCCTAATCAGAGGAGCGGTTCTCAGTCCTGAGATCTACCTTTCATCTCCCTAAGATCTTGTCAAACACCTGCTAGTTACCCCACTTTGGCAATCATGACCCTCAGGTCAGACCACTCAAACAAGTGAAAACAGAATATCCACAATATCTAATAACTCTCTCTCTCTCTCTCTCTCAGAAGCCAGACCATGACTGTTTAAATCCCTCCTGCTTAGCATTTCAGCGGGGTGCTGTAAGAGCCAGAACAACTATAAGCCCACTGTACCTGCTTGTAGCATCAAAAATAAGAACATCCCTGATAATAACATTGCTCCTTGAAATATTAAGCTGCTTTGAAAAGAGGGAAAAAAGGTACCCATCTACTAAGAATGTATATCATATATGTAAAATATAATATATATAACATATGTAACATATAAATAGGTCTCTCACAGATCTTCCCAACATTAGCACAATTAGAGCCATAGTAACAACTGTGTTCAGAAAAAGATAAATGTTTTGGCCCTATTCTAAGCTCAGCACAATCACTGTTTGCATTTCAGGGCTCCAAAAGGACTTGCCAAATTCCATTCCTCAAATCAGCTTTTTGTTAGCTAAAAACCAGAAAATTTGAACTGACACACACTTTGCTCACACCAAAGCAAGCTCATCAGAATGCTTGATCATGGGCTGCGAGGCTGTGGCTTCCCTTTACTCCTGAGCAGACACCCCGAAATGTCCTCCAGCCTAATGGATATTGTGCAGAGAAACAGAGCATACCAGTGCAGCTCCCTGGCTCTGGCAACCCCTGCAGCTGCCATAAGGGCCCTTCGCGCACCCAAGCCTTGTCACAGCATAAAGCAGCTGTGGCATTGCTCTAAGCTGGGCCAGGAGCAGATATAACCCCCAGCCAGCCCCAGGATGGGTGAAACACAGAAGCTACATTTTTCCTCCTTTCCCTCTCTGTGCAGTGCTGCCAGCAGAACTTAGCCAGACCCAAAGCCAAGCTGCAGACTTTCACCCTCTTCCCCTTTCTAAAGGGGCAAGTTACACACACTCTAAAAATCAGACTTTGCAACTGAAATACTGACAACAATTTTCACTGTGGAGCAGTTTAAAACAGGCAGCAGTGATATTCATTAAACTGTTAATAATGTATTGTGGCACAAAGCAATTTATCAAGTTTCCCTTGTAATTAAAATCATGCAATATTTGGGCACTTGCAATGCACCTAGCTCTCCCTGCTTCTGAAGCTTTACATTTTAATGTGAATTATGGCTCCCCCTCCCCAGAGACCTGCTAAAAAGCCCATTTTAATTGGTATGTTTTTAATTGAGAGTACATTATTAAAAAGTGTATATTTCAGCGAAAGTGAGAAAGGAGGCACTCAGCTTCCATCTAGTCTCTGTCTCTCTTGATTTTAGATATCACTTGATTATCCTAGAGGGAGGAAAAAACATGGAAGGGTAGTTACTTTGAAGAAAGCAGAAATCAGCACAGATTCACCACTGCCCTGCACAGTCACAGGGTATGAAGATGGGGCAAGGTTGCTGTTGCAGACCCCAAATTTCTAGGCATATTTTTGGGGAGGAAGAGCAATGCCACCACCATTCACGCAGATCCGGAGTACGTCACAGGCTGAGGAATGCCCTGCAGAGACTCCTGCCTCGCAACAGCTGCCTGGATTTGAGGGCACTTTTTTGAAAGCCTCTCCTTAAGGCTCCCAGGGACAGGGAATCTGTCTTATCCCATGACAAGCGACTCTAATGTCAAATTATCCTCAAAACCCAGGCATGATCATGTGGGGCTGGGGCCTTCCAAGGGCTTACAGCCCTGCTTGCTCCTGGGGGAAGGAGAGGTGGCCCTCAGGGCAGTCAGGGCATGGTGGCAAGAGGAGAATTGTCCTGGCAAACAAAATTGGTCACCTCCATGCACTGAGATGATCAGAGTAGCTTGCCACCAGAATCAAAAAAAAAGCAAATTCACGCACTTGGCATCAAAACACTGACCACATAAATGGTTTTCTTGTTGGCAGGATGGGCTGTCGCTGTCTTTCACAGTAGAAGTATGGATCTGCTAAGGTAACTAGACAGAAAAGAAAGGAAGAAACATCAAAGGAGTGTGAAGTAGATACCAACAGTTGCGATAGATGAAGGAAAAAACCTCCAGAGATCAAAACATTCCAACAAATGGCCAAGATGGTTGAACTAGAATGAAATATCATGCAACAGCTTTTTCATAACTGCTTCAGAAAAGGTCATGCTGTATTGCAAAAAGAAGGCAGCACGCATGACTGAGAGAGGTTACTACAAGCAAATAAAGACACAGAGACACTAACAGAGAGAAATTTGAAGATCAACCCAGTAATACCCCGGGTGCTGCAGCTCCCCTCATGGTTCTGGGACCAAGTCAGGGACGAAGGAAGGTGAACTAATGATAGATAAAAGAAAAAAAAAAGAAATATGAAAGACAAAACTGCAAATAGTAAAATCAACAGAGAAAGGGAAAGCTCTGTTATTGCAGTTAGGTCAGTAAATCTGAATTTTTTTTTTAATTAAGAATTTATACGCTACTCTCTGTTGCTACTTATGTCAGAAAGAAGTCTGTCTGTAGAGGGAAAGTACCCAAACATGCTATTGCTCTGAATGGCAATATAAAACACATACACTATTACATACACAAAACTCCCAGTCCCTAGTCAACAGATTCCTTGGAGACTTAGATCAAGAGTAAACTAAAAAAAAAAAAAAAAAAAGTTTTGTAAATGAAGATTAGAGGCTGCATCCCACCTTGGCATCAAAGGTCACCACCCCGCTATGCAGGCAACTAATCTCCAGATGATTTCGCTTTATGACAAAATTTCCTGTGTTTGCTGTTTAAAAAACCCACAGTCTGGATGAAGACCAAATCCCACAATAAGCAGAAAGAAGGAATGGCCTTTGATGACTTAAAGTAGGATATTCTGAGAAACTTGGGAGGAACAAACCCAGAGGGTAATACACAGAAGAGAGATGAAGACCTCTGAGGAAGAGAAGTTAGAAGAGAAAAGGGAGCTGGAAGGAATGGAGACAAATTCAAAGTGAAAAATCTTCCTTTCAACCAAAGGGATGAGTATTGATACTGTACCATGAAGGAAAGGAAAAGATACGTTGGAGAAGATTTCCTTCATGCTGAAGGAATCACAAAGGGAAACATTGCTTCCAGGCCTATAGGAAAATGACTCTGGAAGAATGTTGTACCACTGCTTGGGCTGGATATTGTGCACAGGTGAAAACATACAACAGAAGGGCCAGATTACTTACTGACTTGGCATGCATCAACAGACATACGACTTCTTCAGATTTTGCCCCAAGTGCTAGAAAAAAAAGTCAGCTGAAGATGCTTTATTCCCTTCCCAGAAAAGATGTACCTTTTTCTCAGCCATGGACATAGTGAAGTCACATCAGGTACGTGTAACTTTTGTAACTCAATACCCAGGAACACTTCCCCAAACACATGCAATGAACCAACCAGTTGCAACAGCCTTGATCCAATTATTTTCTCTGATTGCAGTATCAGGAGAGATACTAACTAATCAGGGAACAAACTTTATGTCTAAGGTCATGAAACAGCAGTACTGAGAACTAGGTATAAAAAGTATAAAACCCTACGCCACATCCTCCTCAAACAGATGGCCTTTCAGAAAGATTTAATCAGATATTGAAATGCATGCTGCGAATACTCATTACTAGCACAGGATCAGGCTGGGACAAGTGGCCAGCACTGACGTTATTGCCTACAGGGAATTACCACAGGCATAAACAGGATTTTCAACATTTGAACTTCTCTCTGGATAATAAGCACAGAGTCCCCTTGTGTGGGGACTCTGGGAAGCCTGAGAGGGTGAAGCAAAAATTCATGAGGGAGCAGTCAAGGGTGGTCTGCAGATGAGAAGCAAGAGACACAGGACTTCAAAAGGAACAACCATCTTCTTTTTGGCTTCTTCCTCCTCCCTCTTTTGCCTGTGCTGGTCAAGCCACCACAAAAGTTAGTGGCACAGACCAACAGTTGCTGGACTCCACCTTCAAGCACAATGAGCTCTTGGTCTTTTCATTTTTATGGACACACAAAAAACAGCTGTGACCAAGCCCTACCCTTCAATATTAAGACCAGGAAAAAGACAGTACAACCACAACAATCAACACCTACGAGGAGATGTAGGCAGAGCTGGCCAAAAGAAAAGGAGGAACTTTGCTCTCACACACAGAGACAGGACAACTTCTTTGAAAAAGACAAGTTTGGCATTTAATTCTTTTCTCCTACAGTTTTTCAGAGAAATTTTATTGAAAATGCTAATAAAGTCCTGAAGTTACCTTTCAGCTTGCATTTTTGATAAGCAATATTTTTAAGTGACCAATTGTACTGCATAAACACAATTACAAAAAAGTCACTAAAGCCCTTGACATTGTCAACCATTGAATATGTGGATTTATTTATTTTACTCTGAATGAAAAGCCTTTTTTGCAACACTAAAAACTCTTCTCAATTAAAAGATGTTTCTCATATACTGGAGAAGCCAAATGTCCATGTACACTTCCAGTACTGTCTCGTGAAAACAGGAGGAAAGTGCTTGCAAAACCTGTTGACAAAAGTGTGTAAGTCCTTCCTCTCCACAATCCTGGAGGTACTCAGATTGCTTAATGACTTCCTGTGGATTAATGCTGCTATGAGGTGCATCTGAACCTCCCTCCTTCTGCCCAGTAAGGGGTTAAGATGCCCTTTTTTTTAAAAGCCCTCTGGAGTAGCTCCAGCTTCACTGAGTGCCATGCATCTCTTACAAAGTGAGGTTAGCTTCTTCTGCATAGTTATTCATGTTTTCTCAGTACTTTCTGTAAAATCATTCCTGGCAACTCCAGATACCCTAAAGCTTCACCACCCTAGTCAGTATGAATACCCTGGGCCTTCAAATTTACTTCAGGCCTTTGGCACAAGTCTATGTTTCGGCAAACTGAAGCATGTAAGCAGTGCTCCAAGAAGTCAATGAGTTTGCTCAGGTGCATGATGACAGTCCCAAGCCCAGATGGTAGCTGAGGTGGGACATGTGAGATGTCAAGTAAGGACATTGCTCCTGTTGCACCCTGAAGAAGAATTGAAGATACACAGCAGTAGCTGGAAAAAGTAAAAGGGAGTGTGGAGACATGGAGATATTGGGGAAAGAGTCCCAGATATCAGATTATTTTGCTATGGTTCTGCCTACATGGCTTGCTGGACTGGGGCAGATAATAATATATACATCATACCGTCTGCCTGTTCCTTGCCCAGGGTCTGTAAATTACTCTGATCCATAACAGACGAGGCAGCAGAAATGGTACAATGGGAGCAAAGGGTGAGCAATAGCAGGCAGATCTCATATGCGCTTGCTGGCAGCAGGTGACCCAGCAGAGATTTGCTGTCTTCTTCCAACTGCAACACTCATAAAGCGCTCAGCTGTCAGGTGTGCTGGGCTGGGGATCTGGGACAGACGCAGTGGCAACACAAAACTCTTCCTGCTTCCCTGTCAATGCGCTTTGGGGAGGCGAGAAAGTCACCGCACTCCTTACTTATTCTAGCCTTGATCTCTCCTGAGAAGAGAGACTGCAGGACTGTGTTTCATGATGAAAGCACCTCAGCCAGACACTTCAGTTGAGGCCTGAAACCAAAAGATCAGATTTCATTGGCCAGTAATTAAACTTTGGAAGGATAACAGCAGACTGACCAAGGAATTTCAACAAGTGACCAAAAGTGATATGGATTTTAAGCTTGTCTCTCTCTGAGGTTTTGAGGGTTTGCTGTTTAGATGCCCACTTAAGAAATCAGAGGCAAGGTATAAAATTCATTACATTTTTCCCCCTCACCACCCCTCAAAAAGAGTTTTTTTCTTACAGTTAGGGAAGGAAGGAACAGAATCTTACAAGCAAGTAGTAGGGGCTGGATTTTTAAAAGAATTTGAATAAATAAAACTCCTTTTAACATTGTGCCACTTTTTATCCTCTTAGAATCATTTAATGTGTAAAAGATTTTCAGCATTTTCCAGAGAAACAATACACTTGTAAAGGTTTGAGATTTAGGTTCCAAGCCCAGATTTAGTACAAATTCCCTCTGTATCATTAAGACACACATTTACCCATTTATCTCTTTTGAAAGTCCACTTCATATTTCTTCATCACAAAGACAGTGGATAATGACATGATCAGTTCACAAGAACAACCTAGTGGAACTGAATCACCATGTCCCTCCTATGGGCTAAGAAAAACAAAAGGATCAGGATGATCCTTTGTTTTACTGACTTTATTAATCAATAAAAATGGATTATTTAATGCTGCCATACAGTGTGTATCCTTAAATAGACACCGTCTTCTTTCAAATATAAACAAGTTGTGCTTAGATTTCTACAAAGGCAAGAAAACTGCACACTAGTAGAAGGTGTCTAATCCTCCCATCTGCTGTTTCCTTAGAAAAATATTTACTTTTTAACATCTGTACTGCATTTTCCACAGTTCAAACACACACATAACTCCTGGAATGTACACAGTATTTAGCAAATTTTTAACTAAGTTTTCTTAGTAATTGTATAGTTTTCCCTTGACAAGGAGAGGATCAGACTTTTTCAGAAGGATTACCTCTGCTCAACTCATTTCAAGCAGCTCTTGAATAAAATAGTTCATTAGTTCACGAAACGGAAAAACTCCAGGGAACTGGTAGGGTCGGAAGAGAAAAGAAGAGTGTGCCACAGTAATTAGGTTTTCAGATTGTCCCTTATCCTCCAGAATGCAGGTACACACACACGTGTCCCTCTTCCCCTTAGGTAAACCATTTAGGGGAGCTCATTGCACATTGCTCCCTGGGAATCAGTGTTCCTGAGATTAAGGCTGTAACCAGGCTATCATTTCCCAGAAAGATATTAAAAGATACCACTTCCTTATAGCATGCTACCATTCCCATCTGGCAGTGAAAGGGCAGTTATCTCCCCTTTGCAAGCATTTAAATAGTTTCACATTTCCTCAAAATTCTGTTTCCTGCCCCACTAGCTCTTTTAGGTTTTTCCTGCTATGCCCATAGCTGGTGATGGAAAACTGATGGATCTCCACCCACCAGGAACTTCTCATGCCTGCTTGGGCTTCTGGGCAGTACGGAGACAGCAGCACTAATTATGGTACCTACCGGGGACCAGCGGCGGGATCTGTCAGGAATGAGGATGAGGCCAGGAAGTGGGGAAAAATGGATGGATTGCACTTGTTCACCAGCAATTGCTGACCAGAGGACATCCCCTTGAGGGCTAGAGGTAGCACAGTAGCGTCCCAGGGCCATACCAACTGCGGGAGGTCATGCCATCACCAGCATCACCATGCAGCACCACGCAGCCTCCTCGCGGCTTTGCACCACATGGCACGGGGGCAGCACGATTAATGGCAGTGCAGCCTCCCCACTCTTCTCCCACTCTGCCTTCTGCCTCCTCTGGAGTTGCAACAAAAGCATCCAGGCAGTCTGAGTCTGCAGGTCGTTAGTCACATTGACACAATTCCCAACTGAGATGCCAGTGAATATAGTTCTGGTGATACTTCTCTGGGATTTGTCACTCCCTCATTTCAAATTGGCTTGGGACCACCAAGAAACAGCTGAACATCATCAAGGACATCACCAAGTCACTACCTCCCTGGCACGGATCGATGACCTTGAATTATGCATTCATAGCAGACAGTGCGACTGGAAAAATCAGAAGATGCCAGAAGAATTCGTTGCCTCTATGAACTCTCCAATTCTCATCATAAAAGGGCATATATTTTGAAAACTGTGGACCCTTCTGACATATCTGTTGTGACATTCAAAAATTAGTTACTGTTTTGCAATATCCTTAAAATGTTACACCTGATTGTTGTTATCACTACACATTACAAATGAGATTCTGGCCTTTCTTATGCCAAGGAGACTCCATTTTATCCCACATAATTTTAAAAAGGAGCCTCAACTTTGAGCAGCATGAAAGACTTCTTCATCTAGAGACCATCCATTTAAAACAGACTGGTAAGCATCCCAAGCATACCCAAGAACTATAACTTGACAGACAAACTGTTACGTGAATAATGATTTGCATATCAGATTATTAAATGAAAATCTATCAAACTATCATGTACTGAAATAAACAGTCTGCCTTGTTTCAGGAAACGTTTTGCCTTAAGGGAAAAATTTAAGCCTGGGCAGATAATCAGGATAAGGTATTTGAACACCTAAATCCTACTGAAGTCTTCAAAGTAGGGGTTAAGTGGTGCATTAAATTTGTGCTATTTCTTCTGAGCAGGGGAGACTTTGCTTTTCTGTAAATACTGGGAAAAGCATTTTACAATAATTCGAATCCATGAATAAATGTAACATATTAAAATTTCCAAAGTACGATCACTAAATGTTTTGGTACATAAGCCAAATGAGTAGACTATCCAGGACTGAAATAATTTGACTGACCACAGAAAGATAATACATAATTAAAATGACATCTGCAGCACTAACCACCAGGATGAGAGAAAGTGACATCACAGATCTCATATAAGCTGCAAGCGTATTATTAGATCTAAACCTGGCTGTAAAATTACTATCTGCCCGTGGGATTATCTTTAGGCACTCAGAAGCATTGTTTCATTTACTGATAGAACAGGGATGATAACAGGCTGACTTTGCTTGTCACTATTTTTTTTGGCCTTTATTTATTCTTTGTGCACGTTAGCTGCAGATGAGAGCAAGACAAGCTTCAGCTGAATCACTTCCATGGGGATTTTCACTGTTTTACAGTTTGTTCCAAATGCTTTTTTTTTTTTTTCCTCTCCCAGAAAAAAGTAAAACATTTTTAATGGTGATAACATCAGTGAAGAGTAAAAGATGTGTACAACATAACATCTAGGAACGTGGAAATCTAAGAGGTACCTGTTGGCCTTATGCAGCACAGGGAGGCCGTAGGACCTTGTTTACAGCTCCCATTATTAGCACAAAGATCCAGTAGCTACTGGTTATATCTTGGCCTCACTAAAATTCAGTGCCAAAGCTCCCACTGACTTCAGTGGATACATTTCATCATATTAGACCTAGGACACAGGACACCATTTTCCTTCAACTGCAAGGCTATCCAGGAGACTCAATCTCTGCAGATTACAGTTCTGCATTAAATTGGACAGAAGCTGCATTTTGATGTTTCATATATAATTTTCTTCGTTCCTGGCAAATTAGTAAGTTGCTTATACTTGTAACAAAACTTGTTTGCCACCACCATAAAAATAGTCAAAGTTCTAAGAGTGGCTAATGAGACAGGCAGTGAGGAGGAAAAAATGGAAGCTCAACACTTTCTAGTCACTTTTGAAAGCCTTGATAATGATCCGGAACTGCAAAAGGACTTAATACGCCCTTAGAAATTTGGTCCTAAGTATCTATCTCCCTGTATTTGAATTAGTTCCCATACGACAATTTTGCAACCTAGGCAAAAGTCCAGGAGCAGGCGGGACTACAGCCAGCCACAACCTGTGCGTACAGTGGTAGGTAAATACGGACCTTGTACTTTCTTCTGCACTGTCCTGACACCGGGCAGTTCCTGCTTCAGGTTTTCTCTTTGAGCACCTCCCAACATTGCTCCAACACAATCCGAAATCTGTCTGCTCCATCACCCGCTCAAAACTGGAGTCAGAGAACGCTGCCTACCGCTCCCATCGGCACAATGGCACTTTTCTTTGCGTTTTCCCCAACCATACATTATGTTAGACTGCAGCTTGAGGGAGTGCCCATCTAGTACAGTAAAGGATTTAGCCCACGACTGATGCCCTTAGTGCTACTGCCATACAAATACATTGCTTAACTACTATTAATTTACATTAGACTGTTTTACTGATCCTTTTATTCTTTTAAAATTAATACACAGAGCAAATATACTTTTAATGCAGACCTATTCAGCATAAATCTTGAACCAAACCTCTCCATATTTACAATCACATCAGGATGCAATTAAAAGTTCACACCGGATCTGTGCACTAGAAATGAGGTGTCTGCAGGCAACTTAGATACACCGTCTCTGTTGGCAAATATTTTTTCAGCACTCAACCTGGGCCAGGAACCATGTTTCTGAATTATGAATTGCATATGACCAATCAGCGCTGCTTATAAATGCCTGGATGTAAAGAAGGAAGAAAAAGACCTAAAAGCTAATAGCAAAAACACATAAAGACAGGTTGGAAGACAGACAGAAAGCATGGAGAGATAAAGTGCAAAAATACAGAAGTGAGATTGAACTGCAGAGAGTGTGTCAAAGAAAAAGGGCAAAACATGCAAAAAAGAGGAACAGTATCTTTAAAAATCAATTTGTTTTTTAAATGTGCCCTAGATATAACGTAGGGTAAACTAAAATCCGTTTTCTTCCTGAAAGGTGACAGCTGTGGGGCTAAGCTGTGAGAAAAAGTTGTTGGGAGGATCCATTTTCACCTCTGTTGTTAAATCATCAGAATGGCTGTTCATCTCAAAGTGGTAAGAAATATCTCCTCTATTTCAATATTAACAGCTGCTTAATATGCATGTTATGGCATATTTCATGTCAAATGATCTGCAAAACAGGTCTCAATTACCTTTAAAATGGAATTCAAGTTGATATTCCTTGTTTCTGGCTACACATCCCTAATTAAGTGGTTAACTTATTTTTAGGACTAGTATGTACAGTGTGCAGCAAAAAATGGTCCAAAAGCACAAGTAGGCCTGAAGAGCTTTTTGTATCACAGGACTGAAGTGCATGCCTATGTTCCAAATACTTCATATACCAAAAATAGAGATACCTTTATAAAAATGTCTCTATCCTCAGATATTTCATAGAACAGCAACAACTGCCGTATATCCAGATGAAGGAGAAACAAATGGGCAACAGCCCCTGATTTGCTACTAATATGTATCTATTGTATTGTGCACTTTGGGTAGAATTTACTTCTTTTATCTTTAGCCATCTTAATATCATGTGACTGTTCTTAACCAGAGATTCAGGTTCTCTCTTTCCATTTTCAAAAGTAGTACTAATTGTCATAGGACTACATAAAACCTAGGAGCTCCTAATTAATGACTGGGACAAATCACTCTATGGGCACTCCCTCTCTCTCTTGCCGTTAAGGAAAATTTATGTAGAAAATGCATCTAACTTCAAGATGAGAAAAAAATTCTACAGGATGAATCCTTCCTTCTGGGTCTAGAAACTGGGTTGGAAAGACATGAAACGTAACATTTTATGCATCTTTATTTGAACAGAAATACAAAGAGAAGCAGTCTTTCTTATAACATGTTAACGGTTCTGCATCAACGCCAAGCATGGCTGATGGTACATAGAGCTAAAAAATGAATAAAATCTTCACTAAATTGCTTTGAATGTTCAGAGAGACTGATTTTGTTTTTTCAACGGAGGTTCATGCCACTTCCAGTTTTTCCTCAAAACATTTGCTGAACTTATATTTATCACAGAAATGGCCTTACCTCAGCTGCATCTTGCTGGTCTCTGAAGATAACTGCATTCTTTATAATTTGGATAAAAAATTCATTCAGTTCCTTTTGTTTCTTGTTTGGCAAAATCCGGAGCAATGGGATCATTATGAATGGGAAAGAAACTATAAGAGAATTTAAAGAAGACACATTGAAGCAGGGTGTAAAAGCATATAATATCCCTCTCCTTTCAATAATAATATAATACACATCAAGGGGGATGCATTACTGTTATTAAAGCTATTTTTTTCCTCTTTCTCTCCCTTCTTCTCCCTCCCATATAGGCTGGTAAAGGATTTTCTTTCACAAATTCCATTTTGGCTGGGACTTCCCAGCAGGACACATGCCTTCCAAGCTTTGCCCTGATCTGCAATCCTACCACAATGGTACAGAATTTCAGTTTACTATCTTGATGCCACAGAGCCACCACAACAAGTGGGAGAATTTTTTTCCCTGCCTACTCAAATAATTACATACAGAAGGGGAGAAAAAAATCTTGACCTAGCCTAGCAGGTTATGGCATTGATCCGTGAAACTGGTAATGGTCATCTGATTCCTGTTTACAGCTCTTCAATATTAGGATATTGATTTACTATTTTATTTTGCTTCTCTAAACAGACCAAAGAAAAGACTCTTGAGGTGGGATATTACCACAGGGTTGGTCATCAATTCATTTATAGTCAGGAACTAAAAACCTGAGTGAAGCCTTGCATCTTAATAAACCCATAGGTAACTCACAAACAGCTTAAGACTAATGAATCAGTTACTCATCAGAAGACCCTTGGGCTGCCAACAGGGCAACATGGTGTTGAAATTCAGTCCATGTAATGTACCAGCAGAATGGCATCAACCACTTTCAGGCAACCAAACCCCAAACACTACAGAATCTTTTTTTAAGAAAGGACTTGATCTATTCACATGAGAAGCAAATTTCAGAAATTAGTGACAAATCTCACTTTGCAATCAGGTTAGACATTAACCCCAGGACATTTTGGATACACCACTCCAGAAGGACACAGTCTGAGTGCTGCTAGCACAGGTGCAATCTGCAGCACCAGCAGGATCAGATGGACACAGGAACTTTGCCACTGCACCACCTGACACTACTGTGAGCTGGTCTAGATAGCAACATGGTAAAAGCACCTCAACCCTGATTATGCTGCAGCTTCCCCAGCCATGATTCCTAATTGCCCTCGCAATAACAAGGCCCTCACCAGCACAGAGCCTTAGGAGTGACTGGAGCAGGATCCACGACCTAGAATTACATGGCTGTGTATCCCATTCTTGCATTCCCTATCTCTCCAGCTGAAAATAAATGCATTCCCTTACTGACAGCCTGTGCTGGCACTTACCATCTTTATCCTTTAAGACATCAGCCAGGCAACTGCTGCTGCTATTTAAATAAGAATTTGGAGGGCTTATGCTATCTGCTTATGCTCCTCTACCTCTCTTCCGGTTATTAGCCCTCTTCTGTTTGTGGGTGGGATTTCTATCTCTACCAAGTAAACCAAGGGCACAAAAACTTTGCACTCAGGCTCCCAAGGGCTGTACTCAATTTACAAAGCATGGATTAGATTGCAGTTACTCAGTTCTAATACAGAAGTCTATAGTCTACAGAGTCGACAGGTCCCCAAAACCTTCCACCCAGCTCAAGTTGGAGCATTGCCTCCTGGGACTCATAGCTTCTGGAGGAAATTGCATTAAAGATGACAGGAGCTGCAGAGCATTTCATGGAAATCTAGAGCGTATATTTGGCCTGTCGATTACATTCTAGACACCTCTGAAATAAAGTCTGCAATACACCTGCTCCTGCTTCAGGATGTTTTGCAACTTGAGAGTGACTTTTAGAAAGCTACTATAAATAAGTAGCAAAGGCAGACTGTACTTACGGATTAGAATTAGGAGAGGCTTAAACAAAGATGTTTCAAAGAACATTCTGCAATTCTTAACAAAGGGATCATCAGGATTCTTCCGAGAGTCCACTTGAGTACCAAAAGCCACGCTACC
Source organism: Apteryx mantelli (assembly GCF_036417845.1). Classification (NCBI taxonomy): domain Eukaryota; kingdom Metazoa; phylum Chordata; class Aves; order Apterygiformes; family Apterygidae; genus Apteryx; species Apteryx mantelli. The sequence goes on along the minus strand of NC_089978.1, from coordinate 159,187,062 downwards.
AACAACATCCAAGGTAAAGCACTTGTAACACCTGCATTGAGTTAAGAATGATAACTCATTAACTATAACTTGTATATCCATGAATATCTTGCTTCTATGACCACCACATAACAATATTAATTTTTGCTTCTGATTTTTTTTTTGCTTTTAGATTTGAGCTTTGCCAAGAAGAGGTGTTTCCACAGTTCTGATAAATGATGATGCTTGATAATAAACACCTCTTCTCCCTCTGCAATCAAGGTGAATGTATTTTCATATAGCTCAAGAATTCTACTGGAAATTATAAAAAATAGAAAACAAAGAAGTTTACCATCTAGAAATCAAATGAAACAGGTCAGAGATTCATAAGCATTTTCTTAGTATGCATCATAATAAACTGATCATTCCCCTCTTATTTAAAACTGCAGAAACCATATCTCCAGTCTAAATTCTCATTGACAGGACTTGTTTACATAAAATTGCCTATTAGGAACATGCTTAGTGTACTTGATAGCTTCTTCATAATGTAAAATCCTGGTCAGAAACAAGAGGAACTGACGCCATTTGAAATCCATATCTCGCAAATCAGCAGCAAATGCTTTGGGAACTACAAATGATCTGTTGGTCATGATTTAGAAACCTCCAGAGTGACTGAATATCTCCCCATGTATCTGACCATCTATCCAGTCACCTCATGCTCTTTCTTTCTACTAAGCATTAGCAGCTATATTTAGTTTTGCGATAATGGATTGAGAATGTGAAATATCTTTGAAATCTGGTTCTTCCGACCTGTGGTCAAGGCTGCAATGACTGTTTTTCCATGCCTCTTTATGAAAGGCTAATAACAAATTCTCTGGTGTTTTAACCTGAGAAAGCATGAAAGAATGACAGGACTCAGACCCATATATTGTGAAGGAGCATTTCTCACTCATCCTTGAGCCATTCCGATCACCACCAAAGCAGACCTGTAAGATATGGACAACACTGCAAAACTAAAAAACCTCTTTGGGTTTTCAGCTCTTACATGAAAAAAGGTATTATTGGAGATTGACATGCTAAAAGAGGGAGCATTGCAATAAAACGATAATTTTATAAGCACTCAATTGTATACCTCTGAGAGTTTTGAAAAAATTTAAATACTAAATTTCGAGTTGATGGCAAAAGATGTAATGGCTAAAGACAACCAGACAAGAAGACTAGGCATTGCAGTCAGAGTATCCACGTCCAAAAAATAACTCCCAGGGCAATTCTGGGAAACTGCAGTGAGCGTCAAATTTATATATGTCAGACTGGCTGAAATGGCATCATGATAAAACAACTGGAAGATCATATTATGAGATGGTCAATGTCATTTATTTAGACTTTCAAAAAGTCTTGTCCGAGAGAGAAAGTCTTTTTCCAGAGAAAAAGGACAAAAGGAAAAAAGGGAAAAACCCAGAAGGATTCAAAAGGCCAATTTTCGTCAGAGCACTAGCCTCAGAGCAAGGTATCTCAAGGTTTCATATCATCTCCTCAGGTGTTTAATACAGAGAGATCTTTGCATACACACAAACTTGCATGCATGCATTTGCACATATTGGAAAAGAGATAGATCAATTGTGGACAAATATCTGTTTCTTTAGATGAAACAAAATTACTTGGGTCGCTCCAATTTGTGAAAAATCATGAGGAACTTCAGGGGGCCCTAACCAACGTAGCAAATTAAGTATATTTAAACTAACGCCTATTAGAAAGAATACACCTGAACTATTCATGCATCTTGAAAGATCCTAAAAGCGCATCTGCTCAGAGAAGGGATTAGACAGTACAGTGATTAGCTCAGTGAAGGCCTCTGCTGAAAGAGCAACAAAAAAGATAACAAGATATTAAATGCATAACAATAGGAGAAAGGAAAGTATGGAAAATATTAAAGTGTCATTGTATAAATCAATGGTGCATCCTCATCTGGAGTACTGATCTCATCGTTTCACAAAAGGCGAGTGTGCCATTAGAGGGGGTTATGAGGAATATGGTAAGAATGATTAAGTGCTCAAAAAAACTCATATAAAAAGCAAGAGGGTGATGGACTAGAGGGATTTGATACTAGATCAATTCCTATATTTGTACATTATTGGCAGAATGTAGAGAGCAGACTGGACATGGACTGATGCCGCTTTCCTTTCTGCTTCCAGCTGTTAATACTTCATTAAACAACAGCTCGAAATACCTTAGATGCTTTCCCAAAATTACTTTTCAAGTATGCAATGGCTACCCCCAGGAAGAAAAGGCATCTATCAGATATATCCTCTATTAAACTATGAACTTCACTTATAAAAGCAAGGGAGAGAAATACTCCTTTTATAAAGTAAGTGTATATTTAGAATAACTGCTGCTATTGACTCTTTTTTTAATCTGCTACTAATTTCTGGTATGTTAAACGTACCTCTGGATATCAAAAGCTTTGCCAGAATCTGCATAGACTTTCAAGTTACTCAGCAGGACATCACAGGCCTGGTTTATTAGTGGTGTCATCTAGAAAGGAACACATTGTACTGTTAAAATGTTAAAAATCAATTCTTCTAAATTAGTTCTATATAGTAGATGGGAGAGAGCTCTCAGGATCCTCCGTAGGTGCGGTCAGGCACCTTCATGCAGGTAAATAAAAGGTTGGACCTGTCTGCTAAAAACAAACAAGCCCAAGCAGCTTAGCTCTCGTGTCTCATTAGAGGGGTGCCAGTTTTCCAGTATGCTACTGCACAGACTAAATGCAAGACACCCGGTTGCTAAGCTGACCTTCGGTTCTTGCCTACTTGTGGCTACCCTCACAGAAAGCTACCAAACAAAAACATCCCCCTCTCTTTTTAATCATTCCCTATTCCAGCAGATGATTTATCAGGATTCACATTTACCGTACATTACATTTAGATTATATACCCTCCAAGGTAGGGGTAAAAATATTATCTGTAGTCTCAAAATATTGTAAAGATATTAGCATCAGAGGCCCAGTATTGCCATCCTGCTGCCCCTCAGTTTGAGTGATTTGAGACCTACATTAGAAAAGCACCATGTATATCACTACAGCATGCTCAGGGAACAGTGCTATTCCTACCCGAGGAAAGGGTTGCCTGGAGTGGCAATAGCCATTAAGTGGACGTTCCTGTGAATTAATCCAGCCAATGGTTCTTCCCAGTCACTGACACATGACGGTCAAGTAGGCCTACCCACAGCCTGGCTGCAGCTAACAGTGAAATAATCTCTTCAGTGCTTTGCACAAACCAAGGCCTAGGTGACAATCAAGACCTCATTAAAGTCTCTCTCTGTAGCTCGTTCCATATGACAGGTCATCGAACACTTGCCTTGACTGCACCTTCTGGCAGAGGGCAGTGGACGGGCTGACTGCTGCTTTGAGGTACGGCGTAGCGGCAAGGCAGTTACCGCTCTAATGGCACTCTTTGCTATGGCTCTTTCTCCACAGACTGCTGAGAGATCCATATAACCTACAGTCTGATACCACGGTCTTTCCTCAACAATTATGCTGAGCAACAGCAGACAGATGCACAGAAACCTGTCTTTCCTTCATGAACAATCTCCTTCAGCATACGGTCATCCACAAACATGAGAAGAGTCAACAGACTCATGGTACTACTCCAACAGTCTCATTACCAAAAAAACACTCACTGCATCCTCTCAGCACACCAGGAGAGCTACGCAGGCTGCCCAGCCAAGTCCATTTTGCTTGGCACTTCTACCCCTGTGAAGCTGGCATAACACTTTGTGCACAGGCACGCTGCCATCCCAACACATGGGCAAGACGATGCACAGTCAAAAGGGCACTGGAGGAGCGGCCAACACGCTGTCCAAAGGCAGGAGCCTGAGTCAAGAATGTGTCTCACTGCTCGTGAGGAGCCCTACCTATACGGGACAGAGCAGGGTGGCCCTACTTCAGTTCAAAGCTGAATTGATTTGGGCTTCGCTGTAGTAGTTTCACAAGACAGTTTTGAAGCCGGATTAGTATTCTGTAAAAGTAGCTGGTATGTGTATGGGAGGTGCGCACCATGGTATGCAGCAGTTTTCTTCCCTTTTTGGCTTTCTAAAGAAGGTCCCCTGCAGGGAGCTTCTTCTCAAATGGTTCAACAAAATTAACACATTTCTGCTCAACAGATTGAACCAGGGTGAAATGCTTTGCAATCTCTGGGTCCAGCCCCTCCAATGAACTGAATCAGTCAAAGAGAACAAAATGAAAATCCATATTTTAACAGGTATGATGTTTTCTAAACAGATGGCGATCATTTTAGATTTTCCTTTTATTGCCTTACTTTCTCTTTTATTCTTCTTCACGTCACCAGACCTGCAACCACCCCAGCTGGTTGCTATTGCTTTCCAACAGCTGGCAGAGATGGCAGGGGCACGTACGCTGGCCAGAGCATCTCACAGTACCTCTGAACTTTCCACATTCCAGCCCTTCAAAATACTGTTGCAGTTCATTTCTAGCCATAAGATATTTTTAGCAAACCTAACCAGGAAAATGAGGAGGGGGGCACATGGATTTGATTTATTGCTAGCATTATAGGACAGAGCCATATCAATAAGACAATTATTTGCATATGAAAACTACAGGGAATATCTATTTAGGAATCCTGGGCTTGTTTTTTTTTTCCCGCCCCCACTGGATAAAATAAATTACTCCAAGACTGCTAACTACAAAGACCACAGACTGAAACATTCTTGACTCCCTTAACACTTTAAAATCTTTGTTCAATTGTTAAGAAAAATAAAGTAGCTTTGGGGGAAGGGAACTATACCAAACTTTGAAAACCGGCACAGTAATAGACACATTGATCTTCACTGCCTTGGCTATCACTAACTTCCTATACATTACCATTTACCAGGCAGACCATACAAGCTGCATAACCTGCCTGAGATGAAGTTCTTGGTGGGTAAACAAACCCCAGCTGCTCTGCATTCAGATTGGCTGAGAGTAACAGAATGAAGAAAAATCTAAACAATATGGTCCTTGTAAATAATTGATCTGCCAGTTATCTAATAGCAAGAGTTGCCCAGAGTCCAAGTTTCGTTCTTTCTGCCAAAGAGGAGTATTTGGGGTTAGGGTTTTCTTGATGCCAGGGGCTTTGCTGCATAAATCCTGCCAATATGCTATTTGGCACATCACAACAATTAGTTTCTGATTCTGCGCATGCACAGTGCATGGGGATGTTTGCACTGTTCAAAGGCATCAGAGTCACGTATCTCTAGTTAGATGCAGTCCTCAGTATTTACTATTAATATTTGCTTTATAATTAGCACCCAAACTATAAAGTAGAAATTCACAATCCCTCCTACAAAAGGTCACATTCAAAGTAGTTCTCAATGCATAGCTGAGGTTATTCAAGGAGATGTAGCTCCGTGCCTTACCACTAATTAAAAAAAAAAAACAAAACACACTTTTCCTAAACTTCTCTTTTCAAATAATTACTCCCTATTCACTTTCCCAGCTGAAATTGTTCAGTTTCTTCCTCGTTCTTCTCTCCTGTAACCTGACTACTCCAGAGACCTGTGATCAGAGACAAGAAGGACGTTAGTTAAATGATGCCCATGTCAGTGTGAACATCAAGAGATCCTTTGCAGGATGGCCTGTGCGCTGGTGTCACCTGCCTTTTATTCCATGGACATAGCCTGCTGTTCATTCTCTCTCCCCACCATGGAGACTTTTCAGACTGGAAGATATGACCCCTCCCTTACTGGGACAAGGATAGGTGAACATAGGTTAAATTGGATTGAACTGTCTTCAACTCCTGTCTTGCTGCGTAAGGAAATATTACCTTTCTTCTTTAAAAAGGTTAGACAAGGAGAAAGTACCCAACAATGTTTCTCACAGCTTGTACATCTCCAGTTCTTCTGCCCCACAGACTTCCAAGTCCCAGCCGCCTATCTCAGTTACACCCCAATTCCTGTTGCTACCTGCCTGCTTGTCACAGTATATTCCCCATTCGTGCCCTCTCTTTTCTCCTTCTGTGTTTAAAGAGAGCAGGTTCCTCCTCTATGCCTCTGAAAGCATGGGGCACCAAGAGCATGAGAGAGGCAACCTTTCTGTCTGGCTCCACACTGGCCTGAAAAACACCTGCAGGGAAAGTCCTACCCAGATTCAGGCTGGATCATATTCACTGTAGACAGACACCCTGGAGACTTTACTGTCAACATACAGTACCCAGAGATCCTGTGAGGCAGAAACATCTTGTCCCACAAATGGGATAAAATAAATAGGAAGGAGTGGAAGGGAAAAAAAGGTATGTCCCCAGCACAAGAATCACTTCTGTACCAAATTTCAAGTCCTTGATTGAAAACAGGAAAGCAGCAGAGCAATGGAGCAAAAAGTTGTTTGTGAGAGGACCTGTTTCCCTTCCCTCACTATTCACTGGCACAGCTTACCAGAGTGAGCAACTCAGCCAGGCGCTGGCTTGTGGCTCAAGGACATGCACATTTTACACATCTGCTTTTAAGTTAGTGATTTACCTTGTCTCAGGTCAGTGTGTTCACTTTGCTAAGTAACAACAGCAATTTCTAGAGAACCTTCCAAAATGCCTCTGACCAGTGTTCGAGAGTAGAGTAAGAGCAAATCAAGGAAACCTCAACAGTTGTGCCATCAGCTCCCATGTTCTGGTGGGATCTGGAAGATCTATGTGTCCAAGATGACACTAGAGGAGTTTCTTGCACTGTTCTGTGATGTTATCGCAAGTTCTGCTTTGTGCCTCCTTTGGCACAAAAGCAAATGCCTCAACATAAACTCCATTTCACAAGTTATTTAGGACAATGCTACATTACACTGCACTCTCTTCTTTAATTTTTGTGTTGTTTTGTTTTAATGGTTGATAATGGAGGTGAGGATTCTGGGCATACTGATAAAGATGACAAGACTATTGCAGCACCATCAGAATAAATAAAAATCAATAGGTTTTCTGCTGGTGTTGGCTGTAAAAGAGAACAAAGCTATTTATCAAGCCTGACAAGGGGTCCAGAACTGCAGGATCATCACAGGTACCACAGCGAAGGGAAGAAAAGCAAAATAAGAAATACTAAATAGGGAATCAAGAGCAGTACAGCAAGATCACTAACATATTTGCTTGCTTTATTACACAATAGCTGTGGAGAGCATGACAGGAACACTGGGAACTGCATCTTTTACTTAAGGACCCCTAAGTATTTGACTTCATGAATTCCTCATGAATTACACCTTGGACCAACTTTCAGTGACTGATAATATTCCCATGTTACAAATAAAGAAGTTGAGGCACAATGAATTTCAGTAGCTTCTACCAAATCATACACAGGCAGTCAGTGGCAGAGTTGGAAGTGAAATTTTGTTCTCCTGCTTCCTGTTTCTCATTATTAGTGTCTCCTACAGCGATGGCACTGGGAGTCTATTCAGGGCTCTCACTGGAAAAAATGCTTTCCAGAAAGAGTAAGAAAGACACGACCCGAGAGCTGATTATCAGATCTGCTACCAACTCCAGTCAAATCTCATGTGGGACACTAGCAGATCTTTCTGCAGCACTAAGCCTAAAAAAATCTTTGATTTACACTGCGCTCACCATTATAGTATTTGAGTTTAATGTTATCCAGAGTCAAACTTTCCTTCGGTTGGAGTGAACTGCTTTACTAACCTTTTCATACTCATTAGAAAAAGAAAATTGAGAAGAGAGAACACACAGCATACAAAACTCCATAAAAACAACAGTGAAACTGCACAACTTTTAATGCAAGAAATCGAGAAGATAGCAAAAGCTGCAGAAGATACCAGAAAATTTTTGAAAAATGTTAGGAAATCAATTGCTGAGTACAGGCAGCAATCCCTACAATGGCCCCCAACAGTGCTGTAACCCTCTAGTTTTAGATAATTGCTCATAACTTTGCAAGTGTTCTGGGATCAACTTTTCCTCATTTGGGGACTGTTGGAGATTTTTGCCAAACTGAGGTGAAATTCCTCAAGCTTAGTGAACTTCTCTGTGACACTACATGACTACCGTGGAGAGACAAGGGCAAAGTACACATCTACTCACAGCCACAGGGGCTAGATGCTGCAGTGGGGCATTACAGGTCAAACCCTAGCATAATACTTTAGCTCTGCTTTGCATTTTGTCCTCCAGCAACCAACCCAAAGAGCAGATGACAAGTTTCTCGTTACTGCTAGTTTTGAAGTTGTCCAGTAGTGGATTCTTGTGTTTCTGAAATGGAGATATCAGGAATCTAGACCCAACTCAGAGGCCCTCTGGGCATCTTATCTGAAGTGCTTGCTGTGAGGAGTATAAGGAGTTGTTAACATTTACTGCCCAGCTGCAGGCTAATATTTCTCTGATTCTTTCAGAGCACCCAGCTAAACATGTCTATGTTCAGAGTGGAGTTAGAGTCTGCGGTGCTCAGGGGGGCAATTCCCCAAAGCCACTCGGAACTTCTGCAGCCTCTCCAGAGATGTTGGAGAGTTTGCACAGGAAACCGAAGTCAAGGTAGACATCCAGGATGAACAGACAGGACATAGAGATTTTTTCCAGAGCTCAGATCTCCCTGGCAAAGGAACCAGCATCCTAGGAGAAGAAATGAGGAATGTGCCTAGCAAGTATTTATAAATATACATAACAAAATTTATCCATGCTCTTATATAACAAATTCCATACCAAAAGAAACTTATTTGTCGTTCCTTTGGGGTGGAGAGGAAGAGGTTATTATAAACATGAACTCTTCTGCTTAACTCTGAGTACTCTGTAGTATGACCAATCCTAGAACCTAGCATTTTCATTTCCGCAGTACTGTGGAGGTTCTGAAAGAGTACTAAATATGGGAGAATTAAAAAGTGGAATCATAATTAATGAGCATTGACTTCTTTTGAGAAGTGTTGATACAGCTTCTAAATTAAGCAACAGTATGTGAGTGAGGAGTTAAATTGCATTAACTTCAAGTCCCAAGACTGTTCATTTCTTCGGGTTTACAATGATATGCGAGGCTGTGGAGCACATCCATTCAGAAGAGGTTCTTAATTTCACATGGACTCATTGCAAAGGGCCAAGAACAGATCTCCCAGAAAGGCACAGTTCACTGATATATCATCATCTGCTGGAAAGGGGAAAGCAGAGACACAGTAGGTACAGACTAAATAGGCATGAGGTCGCTGACGCAACAGATTAAGTTACTTATGGGCATTCTGCAAGCAAGAGATAAAGTTCCTCTGCGTAGCGATGGATGGTCTTCTGGTGACAGGTGAAATGGGAACAAAATTGGGTCTGTTAGCAAGACCTTCCCCCTCCTCCTTTCCTTTCTTTCTACAGAAAAGGAGGAGAAAGCAACCATTTCCTGGAAACTAAGAGCCTATGAACAATTCTACCCCTTCCACTGAGTTTCGGACAGGCAGCAAAGGAAAAGCTGATTATCAGGCTAAAAATAAACATTGCAATTTTCACATGTAAGCTTGCTACCAGGCACTAGTCAGCACTCCCTTTTACCTTCTACCACTAATCTCCTCCTGTGTTGCAGCTCCACCACCAAGCAGCTTAAAATGCAACAACATGAATTCTCATCCCACCCTCGTTTAATCAAGTAAACTGCAAGCCTGTATCTGCCCTGCCATAAAGCACAATACCCAAGGCCTCTGACTTCTCTCCTTCGTAAAGTATGCCTGACTGGTGCCGGCAGAGGTTGCTCTGCACAAATTGAGGGGAGAGTGGCTTTATCTTTTGTCAGTTTAACAGCAAAAAGCTGAAGCCTTGAGCTGCACTATGCTGATGACCTGCAGTAAGATAGATTAATTTTAGCTAAGAAAATGCAAAAGTCTCCTCTCCCGCCATACCATTACCGAGTAATCGTTTGAATATTTAAAAATCCTAGCGTCTATAAAATTTCACGATCAAGCCAGTGACAGAGTAAATGTCTAGGTGCATAACCAATGATATTGTCAGTTCTGATTAATCAGCGATCTTTGCCAGGCTTATGGCCAATTAGAATTTACCATAATAAGGAGGTGGCAGCTGGTGTTGCTAAGCAACTGCTGGCTATAGAGCTAAAAGAGCCAGACACATTTAGATGTTACTGTGGATTTCGACAGCGGCATGTCAAAACAACACAGGCGTCTGCCCAGTGGAAAATTTTACAACCGAGGACTGGGCACTACAGTGAGGAACGTTTACTTTTCAGAATAAAATACATAGAGGGAGATTTTTTTTTTTCCCCTGAAAGATGAGTTTAATCAGTCAATCATTATTCTGCATTTAATTAAGAGATATTGTGTCACTGGAATAGAACTTTGTTACAGGGTAATGGGTTCCCATGGCTAAGTAAATGCTGAGACATTTATAGAAAATTAGCAGCAGGTCAGCACAGAGACATTTATTTTCAGTCAGAGGTATTTATCTGGCAATGACATTCTGTTCCAGTGAATTATTTTATTATATGAAAGGATTAAAGAATAAAAGGAGGAGGGGGGAAGGAGATGGAGAAGTGAAAATAGACTGACAGCAGTTCCTGTGTTAACATGAGAGCTGCTGACTCTGCAAATAATGAAAAGCTACGTTCCAACGGGGAGCAATAACCTTTCCCGTACTTTAGCTTACTCCTAAAAGTGGGGGGCTGGGGAAGGCTCTTTTTTGAGTTTGCTGTACCTTTATGAACAATCTGACTTATATAGAGAAAGATACAGGATCAAATCCTCAGATGAGCTATTTTGAGTTACACTAATCCACAACCTGGACCACATTGTAGGCACACTCTTCTGCACGTGCTATTAAGATCTAAATAAACTGGCACAAAGTAGCAGGTTTTTATGTACCCTTAATGTGCAGCTATATAAAATAGATGCTTACACAAAAGAAAACAATTATCTCTGGTAAATAGGACAGCAACACTGACTACACCTTACCTCTCTCAGTTTGCTATCGCCAAAGGCTGGGGTCAGCAGACTCCGGACGTACTTCCATCTGTCATCACGAAGACAAAGGATGCTGTCGAGCATTGGCTTCGAAACCAGGTTCGGCTTCTAAGTCAAAATAAAACATGATTCAGTTTTAACACAAACATGACTAGAACTGCTCTGGACTCTGGATCTCAGAAAGATCAGTCATGAATAGTGTTGTATTGCTGCCCCATGGCGAGGAGGGTTACAGCCAGTCCTGGACACCAAGCTAAACATGGATGAGGCTAGAGAAAATTTCTCTTTTGCTGCCTGCATTTCTTCTTTGACTGGTTTTTCTAAAGGACCCGGGTCAGTCTAGCAACTCCTTTCTCGGGCTGTTCTGTTTCTGCAATTTCTGACGTTGTCCTGCGATTGCCAGTGCTCCTTTGCTGAACCCTGGCTTCTTTTCTCCCTTTCTAAGGTGACTAGCAATAGGACCTGTCAACACTCCCTCCCTGTGTGACATGAGTGCCAACGCACTGCATGCGGGTGTCGGTGGGGGACACGATTTCTGGTGACAGCTGGTATGTCAGACTGTTACATGCATTTTAAAAGTCTTCAGAAAATATGTTGATTAGAGAGCAAGTCCAAGTCCTTACCCTGTTTGTAAGGAGCACCCTCACAGAGTTTTGCTCAGGTAAGAGGTTCTACTTGGAAGTCCTACAGCTTCAGTAGTCGGTCAGACGTATCGTTAGTTTGAAGCACTGCCCAGAGTGCCTAGTCAGACTCAACTCATGAAGTTCTGTACCCAAATGGTCTCTAGGGATTTGCTAATTTTTAATCCCCTCAACCAGCTAAGAAATCCCTTTACAGAAAATAGTGATATTCACCCAGGAGTAAAGGGAGAAAAAAAGACAGAAAAGGAAGCATGTCTGAAAACGTCAGAATCTATGTCTGGAAGAGGCCTCAGGAGATATCAAGCCCCACAGCACAACCTACTACAGCAATGTTATTGCCAGATGACATTTTCCTAAATGTTTTTAAAGGCCTCCAAAAATGGAGATTCAATGATCTTCCCAGGCACGCTATTCCAGTGCTGGACTACTCTTATCATAGTACATCCTATTGAGTATATCCTATTGAGTATATCACTCTTGCTGGAACTTAAGACTATTATTCTCTGTGCTATCACAGACATAGCAATGGATTATTCTCTTCCTTTTTGCAGTAGCCCATATATATCAAAGACTATTATAGCCACTGATCATATTGCTATCATCTACCCCAATTAACACCAATTCACTCAAGCTGTGCTCATAGGTCATGTTATCCAGGCCCACTTGTTCAATCCCACTGCTCTCCTCTGGGTACTCTTGTCAATTGACATCTTTCTCAAGGCATAGTCTCTATGACTTGATGTGGCACTCCAGCCAAGGAAGGATTTTTTCCACACATCTTGCAGGCTATGTTCCTCTCTGTTTATCCCAGAATACTACATACCACAGCATGACAATGTTGACTCATATCCTGCTTGTGGTTCACTGCAACTCTCAGACTGAATAACTGCTCCCTAGGAAGTTATTTCCCGACCTGATTACTCCTAAGACTGGTGTATAGGACATGTCCTTATTGAACTGCAACCATTCTTTTTATGATTACTTCTCTGACTGATCAAGACCTCTTTGAATTCTAGCCCTTTCTTTCAGACCATCTCTCACCCCTCCCAGCTCAGCACCTTATACACATTCAGATATTGCACTCTGCAAGTCATCCTCTAAACCACTAGGAAAAATACTGAAAGTACTTGAAAAGAAGACACCTATGGAAACCTCCATGATCCATGCTTCCATTTGGACAACGGACTGTTCCTGACTACTTTGCAAATCATTTTTCCATCAATATTTCAGATGTTGTACAGAGATTTCCTCCGGACCAGCCACCCTGTAACTGTGGGAGCAAACCTCTGTATTGATACCAGACTTTAGAGAGACACTCACTTGTGCACAGGAGACCTCCTGGCACCCAGGCCCCTGCCTACCTGCCCAACAGCTCAGGAAAGCAGTGGCAGTGCAGGCCCCCACATTATCTGTGGCAGCAGAGTCCCTTCACTTTCCTGGAGAAGACCCAAACAAACCAAAAAAGACACTTTGGCCTTCCCAGTCATCAGTTAATCACTTTCACTATGTAACATTTCCCCTCTCCCTCCCCCCCCCGCCCTGTTTTTTTTTTTTAACTACTAATGCACATAAAAAATGAGTTCTTACCACCTGTTACACACCTGGATGCTTTTACCTGATTTTGTGCCTTGCGACTTCTGATTTTATGGTCCTCATGAGCTATTCTGTCATCTTTGTCCTTAGAAATCTGACCTACTTCCCACTCTGTATAAACCCTTCTTCTCTTCAGAGTCAGTGAAGAGCTCACAATTTAGCTACACTGGTCTTCTATTGCATTTCCTAATTTTCCTCCTTATTGGAAGAGTTTGCATTTAATATCTACAGTCTATATTGTATTGCAAACAGGCTAATGGGAGAGTTTAAAATAGTTAGCAACATCATCCAGTGTAGTAAACTAATATCACTGAGCTGACACTCCAGGCCAGCTCTGAGCAAAGATGAGCTGATTTCAAGTAGTGTATGTGATGGGATGTTATACTGAAGGAGGAGACTTGACTCAGATACTCTCATCAGATGACTATCATAAGATAAAATATGGGCACATTTTTAATGTATACATAGACAATCCTATTTCATGTGATAATAAAGAAAATTTAGGACATGCTGTCAAAGCTGAGGCAGTTTGGACTGTTTTCTTTGTGTATCCTCTGTAAATAAATGATCTGTTTTCTAGTTTGTCAGAAGGTATCTGTTCCAGGGATCATAGAGGTGCAGCCAGGGAGACCACTGCTTACTGGAGCTCTGCTTCATTTGTTGCAGTTAACTCAAAGGCATGGCACGGTTGGAAGAAAGAGGCTCTGGATTACAGTAAACATACATCACTCTTGAAGAAAGCACTCCATCCTAATCTCTGTTCTACTGTTCTTGTGTGATGCTAGGAAAGCCCTTTTCACTAAACCTTGGCTCAGCTGGTCACCAAGTAAGTATTCCTCATTTCTTTGGTCCTCAGTTTCAAACCCAGAGGCGCAGTTTGCAGAGCTGCTGAGCACTTGCTGATGCCACTGAAATCAACAGAAAGCGTGCTCTGATCATGCAGACTGCATTAGTCCAAGCGATCCAGTCCTCGAATTGGGCCCCCCAAATTAGCAGAGTCTTTTGGACCTGTGCTTCAATCCCCAGCCCTCACTCCTGATTTATAAAGTGGAGATACCACATCACCTCCTCAGAATTGCTAATGATACATTAACATTTCTGAAGCATTCAGAAACTACCGTGAAAGAACAGAATAACAATTGCCACAAGGAAATGACCAATTTTATCTTCCAAGCAAGATTTGAACAGTGTTCAGAGAAAAAGAAAAAGAAAAAAGGAATTACAGAGCAACACTTGGAAAAGTATTTTACATCCACTCCTAAACTGAAGGCTGCCCAATCTGTGCACTCTATAAGACAAATGTCCTCTGGAAGACAAGGCTCCCCTTAGATAATAACAGATGGGATATAAATCTGACTGCATTTGACTTGAAAGCAAACCCCCTTCCCAAAAGACAAACATTCACCCTAAAAATGCTCCTAATTACATAAAGACTGTATATACTGTATTCATAGAAAGGGGCCCAGTTACTTCACAGACAGCCTGAGCCTGTTAACTATAAAGCTATAACTATGACACTAAGCATAGTATTGCCTTTTTAGCACTCCACTTTACACCAGTAATGCTCCCTTAGCATAATTTTGGTAGGTATAGTATTATATACACTTAAATACTGCAAGCAAGGAAAGACAGTTCTGGCTATAAATTACTTTACTCTGTCTCTTTAAACGGGGTACACAAAAATATGTTTGTGTTTATTGGAACAGCATCAGTGTGACTGACAGTGTATAGCCGATTTCATTTATCAGGTTTTCCTTATCATTTCTGCAGACACTTTCCTCCTAATTGCATAACCTATGTTACAGGTTCATATAGTAGGGATGAAAATGAATTTGGTACGAGAATGAGCCTGAAGTATCTTAGTGAAAGATGAAGTGTCACCTCTCTCAGAATGGACAAACTACTAGCTGCATCTGAGAATTTTTGCTCCTATAATAATCACTAAAAATTACCATGTACGGATGCTGTAATATTTTCTGGGGTGGGATTTTGGATTTTAGGCAGGGAAGGAGGTTGCTTTTAAGTCAAATGCAATCAGACTCATCTTCCATCTGGCATTACCTAAATACCCAACAACTGCTCTGCACCTCCTTCTCCAGTGTAATCAACCATTTCCGACTGCGGTACTGTAATTCTGAATGAAAACTACTAGCAGCACGGCAATCCACTGCAGCATACCTACACAGTGCTCCTGGGTTCCCACAATCACAAACATGCCATCAGAAACAATAAAGGAAATCAGAGAAATATTTGCTTCCGAACAGATCTTTTAAGCACCAGTGCTTTAAAAATGGAAAACAAAACAGCATTTGCAGATGAGCAGCGTCTTTGGAGCGGATGCAAGAATTCCCTCCCCATTAAGCTGTTCTTTAGGCTGACCCTTCAGACACAATTATTGGCTTGTTTGTCCCCGAGACAATTTGGCTTGCTGTGTACTACTAAATAAATCAGGCCAGTGACTCTTCCCTGGCTCTGAGGACAAGTGGTAGAGCACACCTCCTGTCCACAAGGTTAAATCACTTTCCCCAAAGAGAATGGCCATATCCATGCTGCTTAGTGGTAGCAGCGCACATTATCTCTTGATCTGTGCCCAGACAGTGTCTTGGGGAGAACTAACTGATACAGAACAAAACCATGCTAAGTGGTGTGTCAGTACAGGCATCTGCAGGACTACCCATGCACCCATATACTGGTCTTGCTTTATCCAGGAGTATAGTTGTAGCCTGGGGTGATACTAAAATCATTTGCTCCTTTTTCTGCATTTGTCACCAGCGGGCTAGGCTGAGCCACTGGCAGCCGGTGATGACTGTCCAGAGCAGGAGAAAGGTAGTGTCACAGTGGTCTCCTCACAAACAAGCTCATCTTGCTTCTTTTGGTGGAAAGATGAGGGATGAAAGCTTGCAACCAGCAGAAGAAATTTAATGCAGCCAGGTATTCTTAAAATGTCCTGAACAGGACATAAGGTCATCCATAAAGACTCCTAATAACCTACCTGCTCCAAAACCTAGTATATAAGCCATTCATCTCCATAGAACCAGCTGCTAATCTAATCCATATGCTTTGCATGACACAGCCCGAAATTAAACTCTGCAAAATGTGGTCCCAGAAATTTTATCTTAAACTTAACCTTAATCATAGTGTAGTGCTACCAGGTTCAAAAACAACTGAAAATGATGTACCTCTGCTGGAGCCAAACCTCAGCACTGAAAGCGTGGTGGGATTCACACAATGAACCAAGCTCTACAGCTCCCAAAAGCCCAAATCCTCACAGTAACTCCACTGCTACCCATAGCATTAGTCATACCTAGCAAACACCATTTGCCTTCATGTTAGTCATAAGCTTTACCCTAGCCCTGCAGTCTTTGCAGGATCCAACCGTAACAGGAATCCTTCAGCTGTGTTGCCCTGGACTCTGCTCACAACCCTGCAACCCACACTACCGTGAGCCATTTGCTCCTCCCAGGTCCAACCCTTCCTCAATCCCTCTGGACTCTACAGTATTCAGGGATAAATCCAGCTCTCGGTCCCCCTCGCCTGCTGCATGCAGGCTGTACCACCTCCTTCAAGTCCCTGCAGCCTGCAAGGCTGGAGGACACATTCCCAGTACAAGGGGGCCTTCTTCTCCCAGCCCTCGGATGCGCCAAGCAGTATCTGTGATAGCTCTAGAGAGAACAGGGCTGGGCTTCCTCCTGAGTGAGCCCCAAAAGTACTTCCACAGGCATGAGCAGGCAGTAGGGATGGCACACCTGTGGGTTCATCTGTTCATCTTGTTATCTTAAAAGAGAGTTGGCTGTCCTCCCTTTTTAAAAGTAAACTTGGGATTAGGCATTGCCACCCTGCTTAAAAAATTGCATTTTAAGATCAAATTTAACGAGATATCAGAGAGAGAGTTTACAGAGCAAAGACAGGTCTCTCTGTCCCCATTCATCAGATATGAACTATAAGTAAAACCTTTTCATAAGGCTGCTTGTTCAGCCTTGGTTGTACCACTTGATTGACAGGCCATCGCCACCAGTCCAGCCAACAGCAACCAGTAAGCACATGAACTGCTTGGATGGTATTTCATCCAACCAGTGGCAGTGGCTTGACGCTTACAGGTCAACACACCATCTCCTCTTCAAAAAAAAGTAACAACAACAACAACAAATCTGAGAGATCTCCAAGTATTCATCTCACCAAGCCTGCAGTAAGTGGATCATAAAAGTGGGAATGCAAATGTGTCCATGATTAGTATAAAAACTTTGGACTTGGTAAACTCATGAAGTATATTCCTTCAATTTTCCTTGCTGTCATGTAAAAGAAAAACTATGCTCAGTTCTCCATGTGTTCATGACATTCAAAAATAGTTTGCATAGTGGCTTCTGGTTGACCAGGAGAGCAGTGTTGCATATTATTAAAATGAAACAAAAACCAGTTGTTTTAAGTCATATTTTCTGTAGTTCATTACCACTTCTGTCTAGCAGGTTCTTGCTTACACGGATGTTATAGCCTCATCTCTAAAACATTTATGGCTTTTCTCTTCACAAATCATGAGATCTTCTCAGAATCAAAGCAAGACTTGACTCCTTACCCACAGATCCTGGCTGTCATGTCAGGGCAAAGGCCTGGCAATGCCCATTGAGCACCGTGGCCCACAGTGAGGGAGACCAGTGGGTCCCTTGCACCCATCATCTGTCTCCCACCTGTTAACAGCAGAGGTGATTGCTGGTTACAACTGTAAATGCAGGTGTAGTCTCTCCCAAACTAGGCTCACTCTTTCATTTGCCTTTTCCAGAACTCCACACCCAAATCCTCAGAAGCTAGACACATCACCTCTCCCAGGTTTGACAGGGCAACTGAAGTCAGTCCCTGCTGTCTGTTAAAACTGAGCACTTTTCTTCACATGCATTTTCCAAAAGGCCCTCCCAGATCATCATTAAGCCTACTGAGAGTCTATTACACTTTCTTTTTCCCTACAAAAGCCCATTTGAATGAAGTTTGATTTTAGAATCTCTGATATAGGAGGTCTTCTTATGGTTAAGGAGGGAAAAATTTTCACCAAACTTAACTCCAAAAGTTTGTGTGGCTTGGCTATTTCATACAAGTGTCCAGTAAAACTTTTAGTTTAAGTTAAAACCATCATGCTTGGGTAGGAGGGGAGAAAATCTCCAAGCATTATCTATTTTACTAAGCTTTTAGGTTCTTCCTGGTCATTAAGTGACTTCAGAAAGTGTTACAAGGGGGAACTGGTTGCAGTGATTACAGCAATTGTCTTCCAGCCTACTGTATATATCAGACTATCAAAAGGGCATCTCCAAGCTCATCCCTTTGTTGTCAAGTCAGGTTTTTCAATGACTGACTAATGGCTACTATTCATCATTCCTCATTGGAAAAATGGCATGGCCAACACCAGCTTACAACTAAAAACGGGCTTTTCCCCCCCTTGTGGCAAGCTGCCTGGAAACATCTGTTCGTGTCCTTGCAAACATTTTCTTAAGTCATGGTTTTGTCAATAGAAACCAAAGCAAGTCATTGCTATGAGGTAAATATAACCATTCGTAAATGTTAAAATAAACACATATGGCCTCCTGCAGTCTGACCTGGACTGATGCAATTCACACATCATCCCATTTGCTGGTGTAAATAAGATCAAAATTAAGTCCACCCCCCCATCATTTTGCATACAAGGGGTCAAAACAATCAAACCAAAGAGAAAAATACTTACTGTTAATTAATTAGGAGTACTGATATTATAAACTAATTCAGGTTGTACTAGAGAACCTGTACTCTATACTCCATTTCTGCTCTGCTGAGAAGCAGTTTTTAAGTATAATGTTTAAATTTAGTTTCCAGCTGACATAACTGGACTATTTAGTGTTGCATAAAATCATAACACTATTAAAAGTGTCTCTGTTTATGCACACTTTTCATAGAGGAAAGGTTGAGGACCAGAATATTCCTTTTACAGATTGTTAGGAGAATTGGGGGAAAAACAGTTCCTGAATACTTTTGTTGCTGCAGATACATTCCCATGTTTTCAATCATTAGTCAGTGTATATGGGACTGGCAGGGGATGCACATATGAACTTGGGGTAGAACACAAAGCTTGATCTTTTGGTTATATAGAAACATCATGTACTATTAGTCTGCTCATTCAAGGACATATTTGCAACACCTCTGGAGACCCTGGAGAATGCCAAGAGAGATTTTAAGTATTATCCAGCATCCCACTGCCTATCCTCAAGGCTGCTGACCCCATCATAATCTTGACCCAAATGCCTTGGTCTGAAGTATGCCAGGACTCACAGTAGCCAGTATCCTGAGTACTGAGTTGTCCAGACTGCCACAACAACCACACAGGAAGAGTCCCGCACTTTCCTAGGGCCTTGCCACCTCCCTCCTCATGGAGGTCATAACACAATCTGGTCAGGAAGAGATGTTAAAGCTGTGATCAGGGATTACTCCCTTTCTTGTAACAGAAGAGTGAAGAAAGCCATGGTGGTGATGCCCCTTCACACTGCTATGGAGGGAACTCAACTCGCACACGGGGAAAGAAGTTGTAATTCCTTCCTGTGGATAAGGATGGGAAGAAGAGTAAGGAAGTAAGAATAAGGAAGAAGGAAAGAACAATCACGGCTGGAGCACAAGCTAGTTAAGGCTGGGAAGAAGGATGTTCTTAAACCTTCCTGTCCTCAGGGAATATTTAGGAGTAAATTGAGACTAGAATTTGAGCATTCTCCATGTGAAGAGAGCCTTGAGTTCCACTTCCTCTCCAATATCTGTTTTATAAACTATCATTAGATAAAGATGCATAAGCAATATTTTGTAGTAGTACCTGAAACCTTCACCTCCCTACTCCAGCTGAGTGCCCTAACTACTAGGCTACAGAAACACGCTTTTTCTCTATCATGAATGCCTGAGGACTGCATGCAAAGCAGAATAGCTTCAACAGAAAAGCCTAAAAACACATCTTCCCCAATAATCACATGTGGGTTTTTGGGTAGGGCACTTCCCAG
This sequence comes from Apteryx mantelli, assembly GCF_036417845.1. Lineage (NCBI taxonomy): Eukaryota > Metazoa > Chordata > Aves > Apterygiformes > Apterygidae > Apteryx > Apteryx mantelli. The sequence goes on along the minus strand of NC_089978.1, from coordinate 159,166,969 downwards.
AGCAATGAGATATGTGCCTTGAAAATACTTCCAGCAAAGAGCACAAAAACCTCTCTTGCACACTGAGCAGGTTCCCTTGGCTGGGGGTTGTATAAAAGAGGAGCAGTGCCACTGTCTCCTCTTGCGACTTGAAGGAGCATGTTTGCTGCTGTTGTTTTCTTCAGAGCCTGAACAACCAGGCAATTTCAGGGTATAGCTGTGATGTCAAGATCCTCTTCAGACGTCTCATTCATAGATATCCTGGGCTGGGACATGAGGTGGGTCTTGATCTGGCTGAGAAGTTCGGCATCTAAATGCCTTTGACCCTGCTCAGAAGTAGAGTTTCTGAGACACCTCTGTTTTGAAATAGCAAGCGCCAAGGGACTCAAGGCACTTCCAAGCATTAGGTATGGTGAAGTGAGGGTTTTAAGTATTTAAATTTTCAATTTAAGCTCCTAAAATGGGAGTTAAATGCTTCAGACTTTCTGATTCCTACTAGAACCAAGCTGGCCAGGCTAAGGGGAGACCTACCACTTGCTTAGTTTAAAAGTCTTACTTGTATGCAGAGTTTTTCTTCAGAGCAGAGTAGATATAAAAAATACCAGTGTTTTTCATGTATTTCAAATTTTATTGACAATTTCAGTTTGAACTCTTTCACTCAAACGTAATATAGAAATAAAATTATAAACAGGCCAGTCTAGCTTAAAATCTCAAAGCAGCGAGAAACACTAAAAGAAAACACCTGAGTAAGCAGTAAATTATGACTAAAAGCTGAAGCTCTTTTCAAAGGTTTTCTACCTTTCTTCTAAATTCCCATACAGCACCTAAAAGCTGTTGTCCAACTTCACATTTCCCATAAGACAACATCCTGACATACAAAACACACTTCAAAGTGTCATTTAACTGATTTGAAACAGAATGCTTGGCATCAGTTCATCAGACCAAAAAGCTCCAATACGCATGCAATAAATCCAAAAACAAGTATTTTACCTTTTTTCCCCCAAAGTCAAAATGAAAATTTGAAAGCAAACTCAAGTAAAGCAAATAAAGACCGGCTTGTGAAGACTCTTCAGATATTTCAAAAACATAAATGGGTTCAAAATACTATTAAACCAAGCTAATGGAAGGAAAGGACTATTAAAAATAAAATATGTGGATATAACCTCCAGCTCAGGAAGTCCAAAAGCCATTGACAGTCAGAAGTTAGGAGGCTATATTAAAGGCAATACTACTCTGCACTTGCCAAGTTCTTTTTCTGAGCATCTGCTGCTGGTCCCTGTCAGAGACAGGGAAATGCCTGGCCAAATATGACCCTTTTTATGTTAGTTTTCTTTTGAAAAGTTGTTCAGAGAGAAAACTCCAGGTCAGCTGTAATGGCAACATAACAAGCTGTCAACAAATCACATCTGCACTATCCTGTTAACTGAAGAATTTGAATTCCCATCCTGCTACTTCACAATTGTTTCTAATTACATTATGTGCATATTTAGACATCGGGGAAAAAAACAAAGTTTGTGTTTTAAGATTTCCACATCTATCTGTGAAAACACTAGTGCATTTCCCTGATAGCAGTATCTGGTTTAATTCCTCATTTATTTGTCCCTCAAGAAGAGCTGGGCTATAAACCTTTGTGAGTAGTTGCATAGCACACTTTGGGGTTTTTATCTTCCGAGATTTCACATTTGCAATTTTTTGTTTGCGCTAATCAAGTAAAAACAAAACAAAACAAAAGGCTCCTAATTTATCCAAGCATGTCAGAATATGCCTATATGAAAGAGCAATTGTTGATCTGACTCTCACACAAATTAATTTGAATGCATTTTATTTAAGTTTTTTAAGTTAGAGAATTGTTGATCATACAATAATTTCAACAATAATGAAGTCCTTTTGCATAAAGATAATATTGCAGGACTTATGACATTATCATGAGTTCCCTGAAGCTCACAATATTAGGAAAAAAGCCTCACTTCACTAAAAAGCTCTAACCAGACTGTTCCTCATATTCTTTTTAATTCCTTCAAGGAGAGCAGCTAAAATACTCCTCTGAGTACCAGCAAGTACCTTGTTCAAAATAACAGTATCAGCTACTTTTGCTTTCTCAAACCTACTAGGCTTGTAATAGCAAGCAGGGCAGACTGTGAAGCATAAAGTACATCACCATATCTTGTAATTTTAAGAGTTCTAGGACAAGACAAAATTAAAAAAACAGATCAGAGACCACACCCAAAAGCTCCCGTTCTTGCAAAATGGGCCTCCTTCAGGTGACACAGCACTTGGAGGGCCCATTTCACCACCGCATTACTTCAGTTTTATGGCAGCCTTTTCATGACATGAACCTGCAGGGGTGCGTCAGAACCTGAATCCACATCTCCTTGTGCTGCCTCAACTGCCATTTACTCCCCAAAAGATCCACAGCTAGTATTTCAGGCTTAGATAGCAGGTTTAGAAGTAAGACAAGCTCGAAGCTCCACAAATATATAATAAGACAGAAAAGCGTTAGGAATTTTGATCCTCTTTTATCAAGTGCCCAGAGAAGGAACATTTGCCAGCTGTGAGAATGAAACACCTGCAAATTGGCATTGCGTACTAACCCCAGAACAGCTAGGTGTGCGTATAAAGGCAACAGGTAACCTGGCCAGAGGCTGCCATAGTCCTGCCTGCAGAGAGGGACCCAGTTCTTCCCATGCGAAGGAGCAAAGAGGCCTCCCTCTCTAGAAGACCATGCACCAGTGACATTTCAAGGCTACACACGTATTCAGTGCACACATGACACTCAACTCTATGCACCTAACTTTTTTTTGCATGTTACCAGTATCTGCCAAGCACAGATTTACCAAGGAAGGTGGAGGAAGGGGAAAACAAGGGGTTGTGGTTCCCAACCACCAGTGTTGGCCAGTGCAGCACATACTGCCACATCACAAGAACCAGTTTTGCATCTGCCCAGCTGTTTCTCCCGCATTTAAGATCAGTGCTGAATCCCCCCAGCATCCGACATCCTGATAAATAAAAGGGATCTCAAAACTCAAAACAACCCCCTGCAGCATATCTAAAACCTGGTGAAACTTTTCCTTAGGATACGTCTTAACCCTGAGACCAGCTTAAGTTCTCACAGCCAAAATTGACACAGTATATAATATAAAATAGATGTAAAATAAAATAATATAAAAAAGAATATAATGTAAAAGCTACCATGAGAGCCAAGGTAACAGCTGAAAGGAGTGAGGAAATGAGAGCTGCCCCCCTTGACCACTGAGAAGAGAAGAACCACCCAGCAGAGGTGTGCATCCAAAGAACTTCTAACCTGAAATGGTCAAACACAAAGTAGGCAGGGGTGGTTATCTCTAGAAACTCAAATAACACATTAAACAAAATAAAACCAGAGCTGGCTGGAGGAACTTAAATAAAGTTGCCCGCTTGATAGAAACTGGAAACACTGCAAAATCAATTTCTTTTTCCAGGCTTTTGGGAAGAAAAATGAAGGAAAGTTCCAACAAAACATCTTGTTACAGATGTTTTTGGAACAAAACAACTTTGCATTTTGAAACAAATTTGATTTTACAATAAAAGCAAAATATTCCAATCAACCTTTTAAATTAATTTTTATTTCAGCTTTTGACTCTTCAAAATCATGAAACTTCTATCTTCCAAACATTTCTAAAAACAAAAACCTCCCACTTTTGCATTTACCATTGTTCTTTTTAAGTGTACACATTTAAATTGAATCTCAGAAAACATTAAGGGCCATGTAAGATATATTCTTTTTAATTCTTGAGGCTGGCAGTATAGCATGCCATATATTTCTACTGCAGTTAAATAAGATTATATTAGGAGGAAACTAGGAGAGCAAAATAAAGTATTAAAAGGTTTGAAGATGTTAGACCGAGTGTGGCCTTTGTATCATTAAGCATATGCAAAAATGGTTCCAACTCTTTAGCTATGTTATCATATACTATTTTTCCCACAGGTTATCTATTTGATTTTGCAAATGTAACATTAAAAAAAAATTATAGTAACGTCCTACAAGTGTTTTTTTAATATTACATTTAAAAAATCTTTCATGAGAATTGGATCCACCACAAACTCGGGATTCTACAATCTCTAGTAGGATAGTGTATATAACTACTTGTAGAAGTTAGTGATCTGTAGAGCACTGTCACCAGAGAGCAATGCTTTGTCAGGGAGCTTCCATGGTCTTTAATAATTTTTATTGAGTCTGTGTTTACTGAGATTCTTCACAGGCTTATAAACTTAAGCAGTTTGGTCAGATTTTCAAAGTGTTTTTTATATCCAGCTCTTACACCAGAGGGATCAAAGTCAAAGAAAAGGGCATTCGGTTTATTTTTTTTTCCTACAATGGATAAATAACCCTATCTTTTCTTTATGCTTCTTCTTAGAAATAGCTAGACCATTTTGACTGGAATATTCTACATGGAAAATATTAATTGAAGCAGTTCAAGTTCGATAAACTACTGAAAGCTAAATATTGTAATGGAACACGTTGGGCAACTGTAATTACAGATATCACCATTACCTCTGCTACAATACAGCTCCACTGGAACTGATGAAATACCACTATAGTCCTGTTTACATAAAAACATGATTGAAGGTCAATGACTGGTTAAACTGGGATGTTCCTGAGCTATTGTTAAATTATTCAGAATTATTTTAGGAAAGCAGCATAAAAAGTGCAAGAGTGCAGTTTTAGCTTCATCTAAATGCGCATACTGAAAATGGAAAAGGAAGTGGTGAAAATGTCCTTTGCAATTGCCTTGAAAAGGGGAAAAGGAATATCTTGTGTATCTTGAACTTTGAATTAATCTAGTAGAGCAGAACAGTGCAAGATAGTTCTTGTTTTTATGACTTATTTCCCCAAATCCTTTCTGCAAGGCCAAGTATGAAAGGAAAAGGAGGAGAACAGGACATTATTTCAGCAAAGAATGTAGGGTTTTTTTAGTGTCTATTGCTTAGCAGCAGTGAGGGGAGACTGGCGGGAGTAAATAATTAACATTGATCAGCAATCTTTTCTTCTTTTTTTTTTTTTTTTTTTTTTTTTTTTTTAGGCCCATGTGCCTAAATGAAGCCCATGAAAATGAGCAGCAGCCAGGACTGCTCAGAGTTGGGAGCACTTGTTCAACAGGAGAGCAGGGAACAAGGTCACCGGTGTGAATGAGCCCAAAAAGTAACAAGAAGGTGCTGGAAAGTTTGAAGCAAGCTTTCGCTTGCAGGTGCTCTGCCCTCCACCTGCGAAACACGTGGCAGCTCTTCCATCCCCCTACAGCATCAGACCACCCAACTATTAGCTATCCACTATTTACAACAAATGGTGCCAAGATATGTGGTTGCTACATAAACAAAGATGAATTCTCACTAGAGACTAAAATGAGACCTGCAGACTCATTTTTCACTTACGATCCATAAGATTTATAGCTGTGACTCAGTGTTAGTGGTAAGGGGTGTGTAGTCTCTAAATGCTCTTTCTCCTGGAGTTTTTACTCTTGCAGAATGAACATTACATAGGGTGTGACCACAAACAAAAATCAGAGAGCGGCATAAAGTTTTTACCCACAGGAAAGCTATCAGACACGAGGTAATTTTTTGCAAAGATCAGACAACAATGTTCCAGTCTACAGTCCGATAACCACTGAAAAAACAGCTGCAGCAACTGAAGATGCCACTTACCCCATCTGATGTCCGTCGCTCCCCTATACCACAGATTACCACCATCGCAATGGAGCTGGTAGAAAGACCCTGTGAGCGCTCATCATCTGTGTCAGTGCAAAGTCAGCCTGCAGGGCTTGGGAAAAGGCTGCATTGGTACGTGAACTCGGATGGACAAGCCGCCGTACTGAACCAGGCAAAGGCTGCCCACACGATCCGTGCTCCAGGCCTCGCTCAGGGAGTGGGAACTCCAGCTACTGCATTGTTAACAAAAGGTTGGTAGCAATAATGTTATCTTAAATCACTGCTGCAAAATTCAGAAGAGGGCACCAGCCCACAACCCTCTAGATCAGGGCTTTCTTTGCCCCACACCTAACAGTGCAGCAATGAGTCTAGTGAGAAACACTGAGTTAACCAGATCAAGTTAAATAGGAAATGAGCAGAGTCTTTGCCCAAAACTTGTTCGAAACCATTTTTCACTGCTTAACACATTCTTATGAGCTTTAGTGAGGATAGCGTAGAGTATATAAAGCTTTATACCATCCTAAATAAACAATGAATTGGAAGCAGAGGTGCTGGAATCCCTTGGGAACACAAACAACTCATTTGTCACTTTTATCCCAAACAGGAGAGCTTGTCTCAGCACAGTCAGTCCAGGTTTGCAGTTTCCAGCATGCCAGTAGCTTTAAAATAGGTGTGGGGTCTGGTACCTTAAATACCTGCATGCTTACCTGCCATCAAAAAAAGTACAGAAAAGCTACATACTTGACTTCAGTTTCAGATTGGTGCCATGCTTTAGGCACCTGGGTTTTGTTCTGGACTGCTTTTTAGTTTGAATTATGTCAATGCATCAAATTCTTCCCAATGAAATTTGCACTTTGTACGACTATATTCAGGATAGCAGTGGCTCATGGTATTCAGCATATATAGCCAGTGTCACGGCAACGTAGAACGCCATCCTACAGGGAGTCCCAGTCTGAGCTGGTTTGGCTCTATTGGGGATGATCTGTGCATTGTGCTAGATAAGAACATTATCCTGATATCTTAAAAAAAAAAAATCCTACATTTAAATTCAAATATAAACGTAAAGGCAGGTAAATGGATTAAGCTATCTGAAGGAGTGGGTGAAGAGAGGCCTACAACTTTATTTCCACTAATCTTGATATGGAATGTTATACTTTTTAAAGCCACTTCTACTTAAAAGTAAAAGATTCCAAGGTTTAATATAGTAATGCCCACTTATACCACATTAAGTCTCGCTGAACAAGAATGAACTTCACATGCTCACACATGCAAGCTCCCAAACGTACTTGTATCACATTAGAAACAAAAAAGTTGTCCATGAAAAGAAGTCATCTGTGTACCTAACAGCTAATAGACGCAGGAGGGAAACAGATTTATGGCCAACATAGCCATTAGGAAAAATGATGCCCAGATGCAACCCACAGCTCTGGGAGTCACCACAGCAGCACTAGTTACTGGATAGGCCCGAGGGAAGACAGACTTTTTCCGTCTTGCTATTACACCACTCTCCAGTCTCTGCTACTGGCCACCTTGGCGAAGCAGATACCCAGCTGGACTACCCAGATCTTTGGTGTGATACAGGACAACCATTCCCATTCTCATTTTGCCAGGTCACAGCTGCTCCGATGCTCAGTGCTGACCTTCTAGGCTTCCAGGAAGGTACAAATTAATGAGTTCTCTGTGCTATGAAACGTCACTGGCTGAGACCAGAATGGGTTACTCTTTCACCAGAGGCTTCAAAGGGACTTTTTGTTCATGAGCAGGCAAGCTGCCTCCAAAAGTGGATCAACCCACAAAAACAAAGCAAAGCCCTGTGTCTCAACCCTGATTGTTCAAATATGTAAAAAGGCCAACCTAAATGTTGAGGTCTGAGCCTGTATCAATTCTGGAACAAATGACAAACTTATTACTCTTCTCCTAACAAAACCAGGCCGGGAAAGGCAGGAACCAGAGGACAGGACACTCTACTATATAGCAGGAATAAGGAAAAGGGTGAAAGCTGTAAACAAAGCCAATCTCCTACTGAAAATAAGAGTTTCATAGGTCTTAAATAAGGGATTATCTAAAAGCGCTGCTATTAGACTGAATAGGCTTCAGGAAAAAAAACACTCAGCATATTTCTGAATATGTCGAATAAGTTCAACTTCCTTTTGAAAAGCAACAGATCAACAGAAATCAAAGGTCAGGACCAGCAAGACTAGCACAAACTGCACCTCCACTCCACATGTATCACAGTTACTCATAGCACAGCCAGCTGAGGACAGAATTAGATAAGGAAGCAATACTGAATTTAAACAGGAAAAAAACATTTATCAGTCTTAAAATTTCACATCTACTATCCACCAATAAAATGGATTCTTTAAATAAGGATCAGAGCCCTGGGAATATATAGTCCCTTCCTGTCTATAAGTGTTGTTTTTCTTCAGAGTTGAAGTATAAAAAAAGATGCAACAAAAACAGTAAATAAATAGCCAATACAAGTTTGATGAAAGATTGGCTCCAAAGACTGCTTTTGGCCTGAATAGAAAGATATGCTTTCATCCTGTTTTGACTATGCTCATACGTTTACCTAACATAATTGGATGTAGTTAATATTGCAGGAGCCTTCAAGCAGCGCACATTTCCCTCATTAGTGGGTTTAAAGCCTTAATGATATCTCCTGTGCTGCAGAAAAGCCCAGTGTAGGCTTTAAAAGTGATTGGCAAACTTCAACAAGATTTTTCTGGGGGAGGGGAAGGGAAAACCTAACAAAACTCTGTTCTCATTTTCTTCAGTCATTTAGAAAATTTTGCAGAATGACAGAAAAAAATCCAGCAGGGATAAATAAGCAGATAAAGATGATTTCAGTTGATCCTACAGTAACTCCAAGAAATGTAAGAAACAAATAGCGAGTGGGTAGAAAGAGTGACTCTACCCTCACACATATCTGCAACATGCTAAGACACATACATACTCAGACCTACACCCAAACTCCTTCTGATATAAACAAGCACACAGGCACAGAGTATTGCCAAATCAGCATCTTCCTACATCTGCAGCAAAATCACCTTTTTGTAGTTTCATTATGCAGCTTTTTTTTTTTTTTTTTGCCTTTTTTTTCTTTAAATCTCAATAGACTTGGCAGGGAAGCCTTGCATCTAAGAAATAGCATGTCACAATACACCATTAACTAAGTACACGCAAAGGGTTTGGGTTTTTGTTGTTTGTTTTGTTTTGTTTCTGTTATTGACTAATTTTGACCATTTTCCAGGAACAGAAATTTCACAGCCTGGTTTAGTTTCAAAAGAAGCATAATTATGTACAGCTGTATTCAGTATTTCTTAACTGCCTTGAACAATCAGTGAAAGGGAGATTTGCACACATTATCAGTCACTATCATTAGTGCTGTAAAGTACGTAATCCATCTGGTGTTCTGATGTCTACCTAGGAGCAGGTATTGAACCAACAATGGCTGCAGTATAATAGCATAAGGAACAAACATTAAAGACAAACGAAACAATGCAACAACTCGAGTCATTTCTCGATGCCATATTGCCCTTGTGTTTGTGGTTCTGCAAACCATTTCTTATATTTACAGGTGTGGAGAGCAGAGAATTAAAAATGTAAATTTCCTCACCACTCCGCTTTGCAGCCTTCCTAACGGAAGAGGTATCTGGATACCATGGTGATGGCAGCAGCCCATTAATAAATCAAAGAAAGACTTAGGGATAGATTCAAATATTTAGATCCATGCTGAAAAATAACTTGCATCACACACATCCTATAAACGGTAAGATGACTCTGCATCTCAACATCAGGCATGGTCTCAACCTACTGATTCATCATGCCTTCATAGGGGAAACAAGAGAAAAGAGGAAAGTTGCTTTTGAGCCTTCTAGCCTCCTTACAGTCAATCACAGTGCTTTTTATATTGCTGAGGTTGATGTCCCATAACATCTGAAAACAGATAGCCCATGCCCTTTGTAATTCTGGAGAAGAGCTACAATATGCAAAAGTGAGAAATCTTTATTGTTCCGTCCCATCTGTATACAGCCCATCTGCTTCTGCTGTCTCTGCTCGTCCATCATACAGAAGGAATCAGCTCTTTTTATTTGCTGTCTTACCCGGAGATGTGACAAATACTGTTTTTCTCTTCCTCAATTAGAAATTCATACATCTTAGGCAAGCAAATTCACGTGGTCTACCTGGACAATAATATATCAGCCCGCTCAAACAGCACCATCCCAAGATGCGTGGCTTCCTCCAAGCCCCGTGACGCTGTGGCCACTGCGGTGGGGGGACACTGACCCCTCCAAGGAGGGCTCTCTCCCGCTGCAATACAGTTCAGCGGTCGATGCAACCGCCCTGTGAGCACAGTCACACGCAAGAGGGCAACCCGATAACAAACCTTCCTAAAAAAACAAGCCACCCAAGTAACCCCTCAAAGAAAATAAAACATCAGTGAGAGGTGCTCCTCTTTAACAAGAGGTCTTGCCAAGTCAGTCAACTAGACTATCCTTTTATGTTGTAAAAACTAACTGGATTTAAATACAGTCAGCATTTTTTTAATTGCTTGTTTGTAACCAATTCTGTGGCACTCAAAACCATACCTATCAGTGTTCTCTTAAACTTTCAGGAATTCATCTTTATCAAATACTTAAACGTGTGACAAGAGACGCTGTTAAGTCACTTCACCAAGTAAAGCACAGAAGGACAAAGACTCCAAATTAAGGAAATGTTCTCCATTCTGGACAGACTATTAATAAATATAACAAGGTAAATATACACAGATGACCCACTGAATTAAATAAGAGATAAGAACTTGCATAGAAGTAAGCAAATGCTAACATCTTTTTGTGAGTAGTAATCAGCATTGACAAGTCAGATGTCCACAGTAAGTACAAATGAGCTTTCCCACATTGCAGGACTCAGATTTCCCCTTCTGAATCAGAACTTACAAAAGAAAAATGACAAAAACATATGAGAAGATAGTCCACAAAATACCGACGAGTCATTTGAATCTGTTAAAATTTAAAAATAGTAAAGTTAATATTAACAAATATTTCAAAATAGAAAATTACTCCAAATGAAAAAAACACAAGCTTTTCAATAAAACTTTTCCCTCTTCAATTCTGAAGCTTCTTTTTCTTTTCTTTTAAACTATTTGGATTAACAGATATATCAAAACCCAACCCTTTGCCATCAGTTCTAAAGTACTAACATTCTCTAATGATAATGTCCAGGTGGAAATTCCCAGCATACTCTTTAACATTTGTTAAGGTGACAAAGCACTTCCTAAATGATTTGCCCTTGTGAGCCCAGGAATTCTGTAGTAAAGCCAAAAACTGAGCTCAGAACGCCTAAATCCCAGCCTAGAGCCCTAATCACAAAACCAGACTTCATCTCACTGGGGTTCAGATGATCAGGTGGTCCCAAGAACATAGTCTACTAATATGTTAAGTCTTTCTTTAAGGCTAACTGAAGCCAAAGTCTGATTAATTTTAGTCAATAGCAGTGATCATTTGACAACATTAGTTTTGTGCTATTAGCTGCAGCAGATGGAGAATAAGGGGCAATTTGTTGTGCATGCATAAAAAGGCATACACAGTCTGAAAGAAATGACCCTCTCAATATTTATTATATTAATTTTTTAAAGTGTCTATTGCAAACATATGCACTACTACTTTAAAACATTTAAACAAAACTGGATTTAATCACTCAGAAAAATTAACTGTCAAGCTCTGAAACCAAGATGAGCAAAGAAGAAAAGAAACCCAGAATTAAAAGGTATTTTAAAAGGTAGGGGAAAGGGTAAAATGGTTACATTTACATTGACACAGCTATGAAGGTATTCTACTACATGTAGAAGATAACCACCAAGGCACTCTGGGGAAAGCAACCTCTCCTGCACGGTCCAGGGAGATTGGACCAAACCAAGGATAAGGGCCCTTGCTCAGCTCCCTGGCAGCGGCTGGCACCGGAAAATCTCTCAGACCTCCAGCCTCACATGATTATACAACAGCACCCAGAAATATGGAGTCAAACAAATTAATATTAAACAGTTAAGTGATATACAGCCAAGCACATTCTCCGCTAGCATAATTCCCTTTATATAAAGATGCCATACCAGCCAAGATTTCAAACCAACTATGATGGAGCAGCTGCAGAAAACTGCTAGGCAAAAAAGTAAATCTTAATAAATTCACTGCTTGGACACCTTTTCACTTATCCTCGTAAGGCACAGAATGATTCTTGGAAGCACTGAATATTCTCAGCTCAGTGAGAGTGAGCCTTGTTGTACATGTGGTAGGATTGACACTTGCTTGAATTTGTCCTACAAAGAGAGGGAGGAAAAACATCGCAGTTCAGAAGGACAGAGGACTGTGCATTCAAGGCACTGCCTGCCAGCAGGTGCGACCGCTTTGTTGTGCCCTGAAGGGAAACATCACCATGGCATGTATAAGATGCACATTTTGCAAAATTCCCATAAGACGAGGCGCAGTTGTTGCCTGCAAGGGTCTAATGAAAACCTCCAAAAGTTTCAGCATTTCCTCAAGCCAAGAAGAGACCCAAACCCAAAAATGCGTGCATCTGTATGCATCCACAAGTAAATACAAAAATACATGTGTGCACACATGCAGGTGTAACAACTCCTTCTAAAACCAGTTAAGGTACAAAAGCCTTAGGTAAGTCACCTTGCATGCCCTGTGTTAACCCAGCAGTAAACAAGATAAAGGAGAGAGAAAATGAAGAATCATATCTAAAAAAGACAGAAAGCAGTAAACAAACTTATACCACCATCCTTCACCCCACTGTCTCAAAAAACAGCTTGTTTTTAAAGCTAAAGATTAAAATGAAATTATTAGCTCATGGTGGAACATCACTTGTGTACAGTGAGCTTAAAGGATGGAAAAAAGATGTCATGATTTATATATTACATTATTTTTTTTCTCTTGCTTAAATTCTTTGAATCATTTTCCAAATATTGACTTACCCACGATCATACTGTGCATCACTACTGCTCCAAACCATGCCCCCACGTGCAGGTGAGCCTCTAACAAGGCACATCAGTCATCTGTTTACAAACTGAGTTTATGGCATTTTGCAACAACAGTTTGGAAGTAAACTAAGAATTTCACTTGAGGTGATGATGATGATGACATTGCCAGAACAGGAAATAATCCTATGACATTTAATCTGAAGAAACGAAACATTTCTAAACCAAACAAGCAAGGGTACGAGGTCAAGACAGCGTGTATGTGTGTTTTCGTCAATAGCAAACAATATTTTGTTCCTTAACTATTTTTAAATGACATATCTCCAAATGAATATTTTAGTGGTTTTATTTTTCAAAACAAAAACCATGTTTGTGAGAGAGAGACTGAAGAAACAGCCCAACCCATAAGCCAGGGCTTGGATATGGGTTTGGATACACAATTGAATTTTTGCGTTCACTGAATTACAGTACATCATGCGCACGCTCTAAAAACTAAGACATAATGTGTCAAGTAAAATCCTGCGCAAGATATTTGCAAAAGGCCCAGAGTATGCACACGTGGCCAGTCACTGAGGTGTTTTCAGGCAGTCGTGCATCTCAGCCACGCTCCGGAGAGGCGTCATCAGTATCAGTCATCGTAGGGGCGTCTGAAGTTAACGCAACTACGCTGATTTATGTTGGCTGCAGACCTGACCCAATATTTGGATGTAGCTTTTGAGAGTGCATCATACACACACGCTTTTCATGCTGCTACTCTATCCTCAAACCAGAGATCAGAAAGAGCAGCTGATGCAGTGGTACGTCAGCCGTCCTGGACCATAGCTGAACAAGATGCTGAAAATAGCCCCCTTCCGATCTGGCGATTGGAAATGGTTTGCTTAACGCTACAGGTAGGCCTGAAGCTTTACAGATAAAACAAAATAAAGATGAGGCCACCAGCACAGGGTAACAGGCTAATTACACATACAAAAAGAATAATGACATCCCACATAGATGAATTAGGAGGAGGAAGGGGGAAGGACAAACAAAAGCAGAAAGAAAAGAGAGCTGTCCCAACTCCTTTTCCTTCCAGGGCACACAAAGAATTTGTAGTGCCATGTTACACCAACTTTGCTACTATTTTGTTATTTTTACTTCTTCATTATTATTTGTTGTTATTCCAGTATGTGTTATTTTTTTCCATTATAACAGCAAAAATGGATGGGAAAATAGTGGCATTATCTTACAGCTGTTGGAATAGGTATAGATTTGTATATTTAAAAACATCACCTTCCTCCAGTTGGTTGGGATGCAGAGTTCAGGATCTGGTCTGAACCAACTACTAGTTTCTGCTTGTGCTAGCTGCATTAATCCTGGCAAAACACTGACTCCTGCAGCCAGACAAACCTTGACTAGCCAGTATTTACCTTTGCCTTAGGGCTCACTGATCTGCTTTCTTGGCAAATAGCTTGGCCTGCAGCTTCTGAAACGATTTGCCATTTAAATGACAGACCAACTGGGTAACTGCCATATCTCCCTTCAAATTGCTATGTCAGAACATTCTGCTCCTACATTTTTAAACGTATACTTTAAAGATTCCCAAGCACCAGTTCAAGAATAATTTTTCAATGCAGAAATTAAAAACAATCTGAAAACACATTATGTATCATTATCTTGCCTGACAGAATACAACAAACGTCATAAACGTGTCCCACACAACACAGCAATGCAACTAAAGAGGTTAAGGAATAGTGTTAGTGCTCTTAAAAGACAACTTCCATTCAAGAGACAATTTACCGTGGATGTGAGAAGAAGGTATCATTTACTGCAGCAGAGCCCTGCCTAGAGTTCTGGCTGAGGTTTTCATGGTTAACCTAAATTAAAATCAATTCCATATTTTTTTTGGCAGAAGGTCTAGAAACTAATTTTCATCTTTTCTTCTTAGACTATAATTAAAAACATAGGGAAAAGAATTCATATGCCTCAAGTATGAAGGTACATTACACTAGATATTTTTGTTTTTAAATGGTTGCAACACTCACCTTAATCAAGTAAAAATTAAGTGGAAAAAAAGGAGGTCATTATTGCCTTCCTGTGATTATATGGATAATGCTAAAATATACCCCATGCTTCCAGGGAAATAACACCCTGTGTGCTAGACTTAGTTGCTTGTTAAAAAAATGAAGTGAACCTTAATGCAGGTTTGATCTTCAGTCACCATACACTTCTGTCACAAGAAGTATTAATCAGTAACTCAAAAACAATAGAAGGCAGCAAGGGAACCTAAAATGCTCTTTACAGCAATATTCAAAAGATATTCATACTGAAGATGTGCAATGTATAATACCAAAGGGAAACATAAATGCATAAAACGAACAATAGCTTGGCTTCTGTTCACATGCAAAATCTAGTTTGTCTATATAATGAGTGAGCAGATAGGCTCGATGTGGAAAAAGCATGCAAGTGGACTAGGTTTATCTGGATGTGGAGACAGAGCACAAGACACTGCTTTTTCCAGAGCTGTCATTCAAGTGTAGACAGCCCTATTCAGCATGGACAGGGCCAACTAAACCAGCACCTGGTGCTATTGCCTTGCCTTGGCCCACTGAGCTTTGCCCGCCATCTGAGAGTGCTAGGAGCTCCTCTCCACACATGAGAAATCCTTATGGTGCTCAAATAGTCAATCAGAAAAAAGAAATCAGGTTAAGCTACTCAAAACTACTGCCAGTACCAGTACAACCATAATAAGATCCCTTCAAGACCAAAAGAATGCCATGCCAGCTTCCTTCCAGCAGAAAAAGGAGAAACATGAGTTTTTCATTATTTCAAGAGTGATGTCAAACCCTCTCTATTCCTCCAGAAGGAAATCAGGCAAAGACGTCCTCTCGAACTCCATGAGAGCTGCTCCGGATCAGGAATTCCCAAATGCAGTAAGGGGAGAAGCAGTTTCCAGTCACAGTAACACAACCAGACACTGTGTCTTCACACTCTTTGGATTCAGCCCCCAAGACCATGGATAACATGGCCCTTTACCTGTTGCCTTCACTGAACCATGTGGTCTCTTGCCTAGGTATTAAACTATGCAAACTCTTCCAAGAGTCCTTTCAGCAGATTAAAACCATTCTGATTCCCACACCTTTTGAATACTTTCAGCAAGCAGCCAGCAAGGACACAATTATGGATTAAGGTCATTCTTCTTACAGGTGATCAAAGATATGACATCACGTTACAGACAGCTTTAATAAAAGCTCCAAGTTCACCAAATCATCATCTTATCAGCTCTTGTCCATCAAGTACATTCACTGTTTACAACACTTCACAAGTACAATTTCCCATTGTCTCTTACTCTAATGTATATATACATATATATATATACATAAAAACAATAATTGGAAGAGCAGGACAATACACATGAATTATCAACTTCTTCCACCCTCTAATACACTTAGCTTTGAGAACTAGTGCTATACATCATGCAGTTTAGTGACACTTTGTTAACATATGACTGCTCCAACTGCTACAGCGTGGTGAATAATGCATCTTTACAGCACTCTGGTTTAATATACTGACATTGCCCCTCTGGTGCATGAGGTACAAATTCTGGTTTTGGCAATGCTTTCGGGGGGGGGGGGGGAAGAGTGCAGTGGGTTTTCCCAAGGTCTGTTCAAACCCACCAGTCCCAACCCCTTCCCCATCCTTCTCACTCTAAAAGACTAACACTGTCAAGCCAAAAAAGGTTTGGGACTGAAATAACACAAGAATGCCACGTCTGGACTGAAATATATTAGCCTAGCTTGGTGCACAGCATTAACTCCAAAGTGAATCCTATAACCATTCATCAGCAGAGCATTTGGGAAGGAAAGGGTAAAGTAAGAAAGAGGGAGGTATTTTGTATTTTAAATTCTCCACTGGCAAATAGAAACTCTTCCTTAAAGTAAAGGAGTTTGCTTTCAGTAATTTTAAAAGATATAAACAGTAGCAATCCCATTAAAAGCCCCAAAACAACATTTATTCAGTCAATATGAGAAGAAAGAATTCTATTACTCGGAAAGTGCTTTTCTTGCTCTCACCTTGCAACCATTATTCACATACAGCCAAAATTACATTTGAATACATTCAACTGGCCTTCATTACATACCATCCAACATTATTTATTTTTGTATAGAAACCTTTACATATACCATAACAAAACACTTCACTGAGAGAGTTGACTGTGAATTCAAGAGGACATGCAGCTTTCAGGGCAAAAATTCAAATGAGGAAAAAGATCCCAGAGTTGGATGTGGCAGGTCCCAGAAAGGGAAGACTGCTGTTTCTCAGGAAAGGAAGAGCAATGGATGGAAGAGGGGGAATAAAGTGGAAGATGAGAGATATAAACACCTGAAGATTGCAGCTGTGTGAGAAGACCACAGAACAAGCAGATAAAAAGCATACAAGACAAAGCAAGTTCATTTAAATAAGATTCATGGGTATGAACCAAGCCAGAAATAGCAATAGTGCATAGGGGGAAAACTACACCCTTTGTTAAAGTGAGGGGTAGGAATTAAATTTTCACATTTGCAACAGGTTTTCTGGTTAGTGTTGGGGATATCGCTCTATCTGTGCCTCAGTTCCTCACACATAAAATAGGGTGTTGTGCAGAAAACCCACCAATGGTTCAGGGGACAGTCAAGTGATAAGGGTAAGATATGAACCTACACAGACAGCTGTATCTAAAAGATCTCTGCTGAAGAAAAAAAGGCAGAGGGAGACTGGCTAGAGTAACCTGAATTATGTGAATTTTAGAGAGGAACACAAGTGTTATAGACCATGACAGACAGATGTACAACCAAGGGAAAGAGAAATAAACCATAAAAGCCCTAAGAGAAAGAAGAATTCTGCCAATATAAGAAAGGTGGCAATGCACAGACAAATGTGTTCAAATGACAAGGCTGACTAAAATTAAGAGCAGAATGAATATCTCAATGTTTCCTCAAAGGAATGCTCTCTAATTTCAGAGAGCTGTTATTTGGACACCAGCTAACATTATGAATAATGCGGATAATCTGCTCCCATCAAATGTTCAGGAGAAAAGAATGGGAAAGGTGTAGACAAGAAGAGACAGGGTTCCTGCTTGGGAGCAGAAGGAAAGGGACAGGAAGTTTCTTCAAATACAGAGAAACGCAGCAGAGACCCTTATGACACACAAGAACTTCAGCCTAAGAAACCTGTATGCTGGGATTCCTCCATTCAGATGGGAGTTACAGGCAGAACGAGGGGACACTGGTATGAGTAGTTATAAGATACAGGTATTCACAAGATAAACCTTATGCACCAGCACAAGCAAACACAGTGGACAAACAGTCTATGAGCAGATTGATGGGTTGGGCAGAGGAGCAGAGGGACAGAGGAGACAGATAGCTGATCAGGGGAGACATTTCCTCTAAGGGCATACACAGCCCTCCTGAATATATGTGGTTTTATTTCAGCAGGTTTGAGCATACGAAGGGGCCAGGAGGAAGAAGGGAACGGAAGACACTGAGGCAACGTGTGGTCACAGTGACAGTATTTCCTTGTAAAATGTTGAGGAACTGCTGTAAATCTAGCCATTACCCCCTCATTATTTGTTCCAAACAGCCCTTGAAAAAGAGCTTTTTAACACATATGTGCATATAAATAAGTCATCAACAGAATATGTATGAGTCCTTGCTAACCCTAACTTCATTCTCTGCCATTTGTTATTTTCACAGTGATAAATAAGATAAAGCAACATATGTTAGCTGCGGGAGGCATGGCCCTGTCCCAGGCAGCTTGCTCCTGCCACAGCAAGTCTAAAAATACAAAACAGACCATGGCTGGGAGAAAGCAAGTAATACTGTCCCCATGTTACAGTCTGGGAAGTAAGGCAGAGAGCTAGAGAGTGATTTCGCTAGGATTTCACAGGGGATCAGTAGTAAAACTGGATATTGAAACACTCTCTATTCAGTGTCCATCCCGTGCCTCAATCACAAGCGCATCGCACCTCTTTTAATGGCATTTTAGCCTCAGAGTGTCCTGATAACAGAAGCATTTGACTGAAATGTATATAGTGTGAGTTTATATATCTTTAAGTTTTACTGAACCATGTTGTGCATCTTTCCCTGCCTATCCAGCTCTCTTGCAGTCACTTCTGGTCAGAACTCAGGCTAGCAGTACTACCACTTCTGTCCCCAGAGACAACCTTTCTATTACTTACAGTTCTGTTGGTGAAGTTACTGAAGTCTGTCACTAAGATATGCTTGATCATCTCTGGTGTGGACACCACCACAAACATCTGGCGACCAATGTAGTACCTACAAAGACAAAGTGGAGAATCATTTTAGCAGGTAACTTCAATCAGAGAATCATGACCAGTCCTAAAATGCCTCTGTTGGCTTGAAAATACTTGGCATGATCAAATATCACAGAAAATATGTTACATTGGGTAAATCCATATCTTTATCCATCCTTCTCAATTATAGTTTTTTAAATTAAGATGCATGATTCCATAATTTAAAGGACACAATTTAAAACCTTTAACTGATTAATCAGTAATCAGCCAGCATTTCAGCGTAATCCTTGACGCACTCTATGCTCACTGCTGAATTCCGTATGAAGTGACGTAGCATCACTAAATTAAACTACAGACGGACAAAACATTAGTTACCAACAACCTAAACAACCCTGAAAGAACTTCAAGATCCTTTATCCTGAAGTTACAGTGATATGAAATGTCTTTCCGTGGCAATGCCCTGTCTACCATGACACTTTTCAGAAGCGCCCCTGCAGCAGGGCTGCAGTAAAGGCATTTTAAAATAAGTCCCTCCCCCAGCAGTATGTATCCCCCACTGTGGCCCATGGGCACACCATGCTTGGTGGCTCTGCAGCAGGGAGGAGGGAGTACCACCAGCAAGGAGAGGTGGCCTATGGGCCCTACCTTTGCCCACTGCTGGACCAGAAAGACCACGCAGACAGTGCTGCCTCTGCTCTGCAGGGAGGGAGGAAGAAGAGGATGACGGCAGGCACAGGAAGGCCAGGCAGTTCAGAGCAGAACACAAGAGCAATAATCCAGAGGCTGCAATACTGCGGTAATATCATCGCCTAATCGTTTTGGCGTGATATACCATAGAATCGATACATTGCTTATCACCTGTCTACGTTGCAGCAACAGAACAGGCAAGCAAACCCTGAGCCGGATTAAATTTAGTAACTGAAGGTTCCCATGGCAATGAAGCTGCAGCAGCACTGATTTCACCAGGGGCTAACAAGTCAGGCAAATATCCTGACTGGAAAGCAGGGTTTCACAGTCTACCTTGCCACCTGTACCAAAGCTCATAACAAATGGCAGAGAAGAATAGGGAAAGAAATCTTCCGGAAGGAAGAAGACATCTTCTTGTGTCCTTTGGTGAGTTTCCAGAGGGAAATGCTACCTCCCGAATCTGACGCACAGGCTCCACTTGTCTCTCTGATACAGGAGCTACGTATTCTTACCTTCTTCAGCGTTGAAATCAAACTTCTTTCACCTCACTCACTTTGCCCAGCTATACCAAAGTAGCTGGCTGTTAAGGATCAAACATTTCCTCAGACTCTAATACATGCACACAGGAGAGCTGTGGCCTCATTTTAAACAGTGAATTGACCAACCTTTGCAAAACAGGATAATACCCTAGATGACCCTTCTGCTTGTCACTTTTAGGATTCCTGTGGTAGCACCAAGAGGCACCATCCTGCATGTTACATGAAGCCCGTGTGTGACAGCTCTAGCTCACTTCAAACTTGGGAGGTTGCAGAGCTCTGGCTCAGGTCCAGCGAAGTAAGGGGACGGTACTCACAGCCACAGGTCGCAGCGTACCTTGTGCTTAAATGTATCCAGGACTAAAATGTGAGAAAGGAGCATCTCCTATTCAAGCTGCTTGTATGAGACAGTGACTTTCATATCAGGCTTATACAAACAAATCTATATCTCAACCTCCAACTCAGTCCAGCCACCAGAGCTCCCAGTTTTGCTTCCACAGCTAAACTCATTCTTTCTGATCTAATCTTCTCCATCTTTCTATCTATAGTCACCTATTTTTCCTTTCCTAATACTGAATCCAGTTACAAATAAACGCAGGGAAAGAGAAAGAACAGAAGGGAAAAAATCCACTAAAATTAATAAATTGAAAATATTGAAAAAATATCTTAAATTGCTTTTTAAGCAAAGTTCCTCCTGCTTTTAAGAATGACTGCTATAAAGCACACTCATCTTTTATCACACCCCAAACAGTAAAAGTTCTCTTCCTAGCTTCTTTCCATTCTCCTGCTTTCTGCACATAATCGTTCTAACCTTTTCTAAGGCACAAAAGAAAGTGGGCTTGGGTGGGTATGGATATGCTTTGGAAAATTAAAAATTACAAGCTAGGAGCATGATTTCCATGTTTTTCTCCTGAAGTTAAGAAAAAAGGAAAAAGGATGAGAAGAACTAATTATGAAACAAGATTGCCTGAGCTATTTCACTTCGCAAACACAGGTCCAGAACCTGCAAAAACAATGGAAATACACATGACTTTGAATACCTGAGTTTGAAAAAACTTAGAAAACTTAGAATCCTTTTCAAAATCAAGGCCTTCATCTTATACCAAGAGGATATCTCCTGATTAGGATTTGTTTACTTGTTTTGAAATGGCAAGTAAAAGATAAAATCCTCCTGAACAATAATCTATTCTTCCCAAATAACCCTGCCATGTAATTTTATTTTTATTCTGTATTACTATGTGAGGATATCGCCTACCTCACATAGGCTTAGATTTATTATTGAACAACACCTGATATTCTTGTCAGATTTTAATAAATAAGAGTTTGAAAAAAACAAAAGCCTCCTAGCAAGCATATTACAAATGGATTCATGAATAATTTAGGATAGCACTTTTTATTAACTTTCTCCAGGTTAATCTTTTCTTAGGGCTTGTCCACAGACAAAAGTTCTGCCTTTAACTATAGCAATACAGTACAAATAAACTGCTGGACCCAATCCTTTGCTATATTTTCATGTAGGGTATTAGGAGTGAAATAAAAACACTCTCAATCTAGCTCACTCCTGTAAAGAAACAAGAGCGTGTGAATGTAGTATGGAGTCCTCCTAGTGATACAACTCTGTCCGCACCAGAATCTGCTCTAACACTACCATATGGGTAAAAATAAAAATTCTTCACCCACACACGAGTATGATTTTCAAGTGCAGATGAGGCCACAGTTACCTAAGTTACACTGGTAGGGTAATTTCCTTTAAATTTCAGTTTAAACTGCAGCCTCCCAAAGCAGAGAAAAGTCCACGTTCCTGACCCGTAGATTCAGGTCTGTTCAAAGGTGAGACAGAAACCGGCATGTTGGCATGAGGACAGCATTCACTTTCGGCAGTGGCCCCCATGCGCGGTCGGTGCCAAAGGCTGCGCCACGCTGTCCCAGGGGCTGCGCCCCAAGTTTTGCCAGACGTCTTCAACAGGGAGCACCCATCTCTCCCTCGCAGGAGCTGCGGCAAAGCCAGGTGACCTGCCAAGCATGTTTACTGCCCAGCTTGCAGGTCAAGAGGGTTATGTGCTAGCACACTGAGCAAAGGGAGTTAATGTGTATTCAGGGCGTTTCAATAACTCGAGAGGCTGCGAACACAAAATGGGCCGTTGCCACAGCTGGGTTTGTAAGAGCAGCACAGCATTGCTCATCCGGCACTTCATGACACGGACGGAGGCTTCTGCCTCGTGTTCAGGTTTCACCCTGGACATTGTGGTCCTCCTTGCAGTCATTAACCTGTTTAGTAAACGCGTCTTGTCTTTTTTTTTTATTCCAAGGACTGAGTGGTGGTCCAGCAAGGATTTCGGCTGTTCCCCGCATGCCCCGCTGTTGCTTTCCTCAGAGCCATCATCCAGTCATCCCATGGGCTGTGCCTCAGCCCACCTGCACCTCATGCCTGATGTGGCAGCGGCCACCAAAGCCACAGTGTGGCGGCACGAGGCACCAGCCACTCCGTTCCCCCTGCGGCACTGAAATGCACCATCTCCCTTTCCTGCATTTGACAGGGACCCCCTGGGAACCCAGCTATCTGCTCCCAGGCTATCACATGGATGAGTCACCCACCCGTAAAGCTGCCATCTTTGTGGGGAACAAGTTGAAGGACCAATTTAACACCACCCTTTCTGCACCCCAAAGATCATTCTAGCCATAGTGTATGGTGACCTGCTGCCAGCAGCATCCCCCCGGATCCCAAGCCACAGAGGTATTCATGAAGCAAAGCTCTCAGCAACATTACGTTGCCACACAGGAAAAAAAGGAGCGTATACACTGTACATCGTGGCAAAGGGCCACATGGTTTTGCATAACACCAGCATGAAAAGCACCTGCAACCCTCTCGCCTTGTTTATAGTGCTGCTGTCAATTCATAGAAGACTTTGATCTCCCTATCTATTATCAGCCCCATGCATTTCAAACATCACATTAATCATAAAGCATATATACGCTGTTAGGCAATAAACAAGGCTTTATCTTATATGCTGCAGACCGGTAAAGTACACAAAGATCATCTGAAAAGCTAAATGAAAAAAGAAAATTTTATTATCTCCATCTTCCTCAGGGAAGAACAAAGAACAGAGAACAACCAGAAGAAAACACAAAGAAAAGAAAAAGAGGTGAAGTATGCAAACGTACAGAACACAGGAGAAAAAGCTAATTTTCTTAGGAGACATTTCCAAAGAAAAATAAGTTCTTCAATCACATTGCCTCTATTATTTAGAAACATCCATTCACAGCAGGCAGAGAAATGCAAAAATGAACAGCGTACTGCTTGTTTAAAATAGGACTTAAAACCGGCATTGCTTGCTTAATTATTTCAGAGGTCAGCAAATTGATTTGTCATGAACACCATCCCCTTTAGCTCCTGTAGGCAGTTCAGATCCTATAGGACTAAATGATACGTAACTAATAGCTGCACAGCCCAGACACAATCTCCACAGAAACTGCTACTCTGGTCTGAGCGGAAAGGAAAGGAGCGAGGAAAAATCAGCAGGTACTGGTGAGTCCAATCATTATTGGTGTCATACTAGCGCCTAGAGGCCTCTGAGGTCCCTGAGCCCTAATCTGGTAGGAGCTCTGCATCAGGAGGAGGCTCATCCGAGGCCTGGGGATCCTACAATTTAAATAACCACAGCGGAGAAAACAAAGAGCATCCTCCTCTTTGCAGTTGGGAGACTGAGTCATAGGCAGGTGTAGAGGAGCCTGCAATGGCAGGCAGTCACCTATTTTCCCTACTGACCCTCCGTGGGAGCAGAGCTCCTCAGCTGCGGCTCCCACCTGGCAATCTCAGGCCGAATTTCTTTGGACACAAGGATGGATGCTGGAAAGTCAGGAGCTGAGCCCCTGTGTCACTGCTCCCCGCGTCCCAGGCTACGACTAAACTGATGGCATGCCCTTTCCTACGCTACTTTTAAAACACTGACAAGCGGAATACCTCTAGATTGGAGAGCTAAGAAACACAGGCTACCTCTTAAGGGGAAAAAAAAAAAAAAAAAAAAATCAGAAGCAGGTGAACTTACTGCACATGAAAATGAGGCAGTGGCAGCACTGAGTAGTCTCAGGCACAGAGAAAAGTTTCAAGGCACAGCTCTGCCAGTACAGACATGCCTTAGCCTAAGAATAATCCAGCCCATTGTGCAAATCCATAAAAAAGACGACATGGCCACAGTGATTTCTATTTAAGAATAAATTGTTTCTCATTTCCTTTTTTGATGAACTATGCGTCTTTTCAAGTCATGAAAGCTTTAAAAATAAGCACACAGAACCATTTAATTCCTCACTGTATTAAAAATATCATGTAACAAGACACACAGACGTTCGTGTATACTTTCTGTGCTGCTATGTATTGCTGTGCATCCACCTCTTCGTCCACACACCCAGGATTAAAAATGCTATCTTCTACATACCAAGAACCTCCGTGCTATCTCAGACTCGCACCTTGCCAAGAGACCTCTGCTTCCTGACATGCTTAAGGAAATATCAAAAAAGGAAGAAAATTCTGGGATTATTTATATTCTTCCCACTGTTAAAAGCACAGCTATTTTTAAAGGAGCTCCTCCCTCATCAGGTCCAGTAAAAGACTCGTGCTACAAAAGTAATATTTTTAGGGTTAAGGGTAAGGAGGAGGAGGACTGCTTAGGGCTATTACCTGGCACAGAGTTGGTAGGATCTCGCAAGCACCTTATACCAGTGGTGCAAACGAGATCTGCTCCCTGGCATCTTTAAGTCAGACTAGGATTTAGCAACTTGAGGGCATTGCACTCATTTCCTAATCCCTTCCCCCTTCCAAGAAAACGGTGTGGGAGACGCAGACTCTGCATGGCTGTGTTAATTCATTCATGAAATGAAGTAGATGACATTTACCCATGTATAAGAAATGACAGGGATTAAATTAAGCTCACAAAGTGCCACGAAGAGGAAAAAAACCCTCTAAATTATACAAGCGTATTTGGCAATCTGTGTCCATTTGGCTTTCCATGGAAATTTGAGTCTGGACCCAAGTGCAGAGTTTAGGCATGGCAAACAAAAACCTCACGCCCACGCCAACAGACCAGGAAGAGACGCAGCAAAGGGGATGGAGACAGGTAACTGAATCATTTCTTTTCCCATGCTAGGTGGGCTGCAGGAGAAACCCACAGAGAGGGCAATGCCGAGCCGCACAGTGTTCCTGCTTTGCTTCCCTGCAGCTGGAGAGCTTCCGCCTCCCAGGGCTGCCTCCGTTTATTTTTATCCTGGCAACGGGGCTAGCATGATTGCCACCACCACAGCTCCGCGCATTTGCATCGTATCACCAGTGTTGATTAGCTACATCAGTATTGCATTTCATTAAGGCAAAATGAAAGCTGTAAATAGGATAGCGTTTTTATAGGATGCTACTGAAAATGAGAAGTGCTGTGATATTAATAAGAAACCAGTTGTTCCTCCTGCCTGGAAGTACTGTGCTATTTTGACTGGGTGAAGCTGAAAAATGCTCATCGCTCTTAACTTGGCAAGACTGCCAGAAGAAGGTTTCCAAATCTTTTCCCATCATGTTTCCCACCAAGCTTGGACTGTATTAGTCTGGGTTTTTTACTCATGTTTGGACAGTGACATTTCCACCAAAGCTTGTTTTGTCTGCATGCATTAAAGCGCAGAAGGCCTGACTGATCCCCCGTGACGTTGCAGCAGACGTTTCCTGTGTGTTTCAGCATATTTCTGTGCCTGGCCTCTCTGAGGGTTTGCGAGGCACAGCGTGAGAGCAGCCTCAGCTCGGGCTCTTTGCACCCAATCTGATACCAAAGTATCCCTTTTCCATATGCTGCAAGAAAACCCATCAGGTTACTATTTCCAGAACTGTTCCAGAACAGGTCACTGTTTCCAGAGAAGACTACATCTGGGAGATAGAAAACTTTGTGTTCCTCCCAACTTTATTTGCTGCCATCTACACTGTGTTCATTTACAAGGATTTGGATGAGTCTGTTTTTTATGTTCACCAGTGTTGCATTTTTTTTTTTTTTAATCAGCACAGTTAAAAAAAAAAAAGGGCTACAAGATGGGTGAGGAGGATAAGCTGAGAGCCATACTCAGGATACACATGGGCAGCCTTTTCTCTTTCTGTCTTTATCTTTATTTATTTTTTCTTTTTAAAAATAATGCAGGGAGAGGGATCTGTTCGGAGTTTATCCAATTCTAGTCAGAAGCTACAAGCAGGTTCACTTGACAGACAGGTAAGCAATTTCTAGGAAACACCAGGAAACGTCATGGGGTCAAGACTACAGCCATTTCCTACAAGGTAAATGGAGACAGCACAGGGTACTTGAAGATTAGGGAGATGACTGGGACGCTACGCAGAAAAACATGGCTAAAAGAACATACGGCAGAGGGGCGGCAGCGCACTTCTGCTTTCTAGCAGAGCCTGTGGGATCCACCTGAACAAGTGGTGGTGAAGCTGGGGATGATCCTCAGTGTCCCAGGCGGCAGGACAGGGCACGTGTTTCGCAGTTCAGGCTCCAAGGAAAACTGGGAGGTGGGGAACAAAAGGAGCATAACATGTATGCAAACATGCAGAGAAAATGAAATTGAACAGATTTCAATAGAATTTGGTGGTACTTCAGCATGGCAACAGACAGCAGTTTATAAAACAGGGTGACTCTAATAGAACCACAAGTGCAATAAGGTTGCTAGTTACAACACCCATCGTTAAACTTCACATGAGCAAACACAACTCCAGATGACTAAAGCAAAACCTATGTTATCTGACTTCTGCCTTGTAAAGCATTTCTGACCAGGATGAAATAGAGAAAACTTACATGTCTGGTCATTTATTATTTTTTCTCCCTAAGACCTAGCACCAGGTAAAAAATAAAAGCCATCCATACATCTGCATTTCTGCAAGCTTCGTTTCATACACACTTTACGTATCAGGGCCAAGACTCACAAGTGTGACTAGAGTTTTTCATGTCTCTGGTTTTGGTTAGCCATTTTAGCTCCAAAGGGAACAGCTTTCAGAAAACACTGAATATCTACCTTCTGAAAAAGTTACATCCTCATACATATTTTCAGAACAGGTATTCATAACAAGCACATTCAAAAATCAGTAGGCTGTTTCTGTTTGTTTTGATTCTGCACTTTAGCTTTGATTTCCTGGTAGGCAAGACAGCTCATCCAGCTTCTGCAAATATGATGAGCAGTGGTGGACAATACAATGTTTTACTTTTGCATGCATTTGAAATAAACATTTACATAATTTTCTTTCCATCTATCACATCTTACTGGCATTTTGATCTTAAATCAATAAATAACAATATATTTCACACCATCACTTTTTATTCCTTTGTTTATGTCAATGCAGATCCATGCACTTCCACAATGATAGTCTTAATATTAAAATGTTTTAATTCCTCAATAATGCAAAAGACTCAATTTAATAATTTTCAACATTATAAACACAACAACATGATAAAATGAGTAAGCCAAAATGGGTTTTGCATAACACACTAAACATACAAATACACTGTTTTGTTAAATAAGAAACAATACACTGACAACATGACTTAGTCATAGCTACCAGCCTGAAGATATTTGAAGTTTAAGCAAATGAAAGCAGGGTTTTATAAGTGGGAAGCAGTGGGCAAGCCATACAATTAGTTCCTCTGCAATAAACCCACAGCACTGGGCCAGCATCAGCCAGCCTTACTCAAGCAAGTAAAGGTTTGCCTGGCTGGCCACGAGGGGGCCGGTCATTGGGACTCACTTTTCCTTTCCTGATCCGCATTAAAAATATGTTGAAACAAAGGAAAAAGAATAGTAAAAACCTACTGAGTTCCTAGAAATGTACTTTTTTATGCTACAGGATACAGAATGCATGTAAAAATTCATTTTTTTTTAAATCCTTGCATACCTAAGGTAGTGTATCTTTTTTCTAAACATTTTTAAGATCTATACACATAAACACACAAAACCATTTAATTTTGTTAATGCATTGCTAAATGCACACTAAGCCCAATAAAAGTCATTTCCCAATGCTTTAAGCATTTATCATGAAACCACTAGCAGAATTCTTTAAAATAAAAATGCTAGCCATGCACACGACCAAACAAAATTATCTCGGGAAGGGCTAATATCTGACCATATGGAAACACTAGAAAGCAGAGCTTTGTTATAGGACTAGAAGGAAAAAATACATTTTTTTTTTTTCCCCTCACAGAAAAATTGTAAAGATAAAAATATTTTTAATACTGAAAAAGCTACAGCTCCAGGAATCAATTCAATCTGTGTCGTGCTGGACTTTAAGAACCCATTAAAAAGAGCTGTGATAAATTTCCTAACCTCTTTCAGTGCACCGCACAGAAGACAAAGGAAACTGAAATTCAACAGAGATAGAAAAGAAAGAAAAGAATGGGGGGGGGGGGAAGAAACCATAGATTGTGTATTGGTGGTAACATCCTTGCTAACAACAATGGGCAAATCCGTGACACAAAGCCTGATGGAAACAGGAGCGACACACACAGCTAATGATGGCACACCCAAGCAGCAACTTCCAGGAATATCTGCTCTTATAAACGGACACGGTGCTGCTGAGAGGTAGCTGAGTCACTACTTTCGTAACACAGCAAACTCCCTCGGCAAGCGCACAGAAAACAGAGCTTTGGGATGTGCAAAGCCCTGGTAAAACACATGCGGAGATAATATCCTGCAAAGAGGTAATAATAGGCTCTCCTGGTTTAAATTATTAAACCTTGCCAAAACCCACGCAAGTCCAAGGATTTGTCCCAATAATTTAATTTGCTGCCATGAGAAGAAACAGATCACGTTTCAAACAGTAGTATTAGTAAGAGCACTGCCTGGCTGACCTACTTTTTCATTTACCATGTTGTACCTCTCTTCAACTGCAACAAAAACACTTCTTTGCCCTATTTTTTTTTTTTGCCAGTTTTATAACAACTGACATAACACATTACCTTGTTCTGAAACAACCCAAATCCCAGAAGATGGTGGAGTTTGTTCAGCCCTCTCCTCTTCCGTGGACCCGTCCTTTCACCTTGGAGCAACAGGTCCTGTTCACTTGCTCCCCTCCTTCTGAGGGACAAGTAACAGTGGAGCATATCATACAGACACTGGGATTTGATTCCCTCCACATGCTGCACATATTCAGGTTCTGCTCCTGGCTGCATTAGACATCTGTCCTGCACCTGATTTTGGTTGCCCTGGGACATTAGTGAGATTTTAGCTCAAAAAATTCTCCTTTTTGGATCAGCTGTATCCACTCCGCTACAGGTCTCAGGGCTCCTGGAGGATCTGCCTCATTTCTGAGCTGCCCAGGTGAACTTTAGCACCCAGTGCCACTTTGCTATATTATGTTTAAAAGCTATTGGTTCTGCGGTGTCTGCTGGAGCTATTTCATGGAGCCTTTCCCTTCAAACAGTAGAGCACACATGAAACACCAGCAGTTATACTTAGGATTTTTGAGATGAAATTTTCTGAAGCAAAAATTGCATTTTTAACTGTTCAAAGTCTACCTAGAAACAAGGGAAAACAAGTAAATTTGAAAACACACCTATGAAAACACTTTGTATTCCTTTTAAATATACAGGTATTGGGGTGAGATTATTAAGTGACTTGGATCTGCACACAACAACAGAGCTATAGCAGAGATACGACCCACTGAATCTATCTGTAACCCCTACAACAAAGCAA
Source organism: Apteryx mantelli (assembly GCF_036417845.1). Taxonomy (NCBI): domain Eukaryota; kingdom Metazoa; phylum Chordata; class Aves; order Apterygiformes; family Apterygidae; genus Apteryx; species Apteryx mantelli. The sequence goes on along the minus strand of NC_089978.1, from coordinate 159,137,139 downwards.
AAAATACAGGCATAACTGTAGGATGAACCATCACTGAGGTAAATATATTGATCTATCAAAAATGATTGAAGACTGACAATAAAAGGGTTATAAACGCTTAGAAGAAAGAGAAAGCAAAAACACAAAACCAACTCACTGAAAAACTCCCACCTGCATTCACAGGGAAAAAGCAGCCTGGAACAATAAAACACAATGGCAGCGCCTGTACATCTTTGATAGCCGCCCCTCCCAAAAGCTGGAAGAACGTTGCTATAAACCAGGAAAATGGAAATGCAAACGCAAGGAGGAATCATCTGGGGATTCAGATATTTTGGGTCCTGTAGGCGAAGAAGGAAGGGGAGAAATGTAGGAAGGCAAGAGAACGCACTCCATTTAATATTTCTGAATTATCGATCATGTTCGCCTCACCTGAAGTCTTTTTAATCCAACAGAGACTGTACGGTTAAATAGGGAGCGTTAACCTCCAGGTAGTTTCAGTGCTGCCGGCAACACCATCCTACCCGCTGACCTCAGCATGATCCACTGGTTCGGCTTCTCCTGCTCCGGCAGGAGGCAGCCTGCAGATTTTGGGGGTGCCAGCCAGAGCAAATCATTTAAACAACTCCCTGCAGAAATTCGGTATTCAAAATGGCAAATTCAAAAGAAGCATGGCATGGGGAAACGCACTGAATGTAATGGCCATAGCAGTCACCTGTGCGTACATATAAACACCATGGTATATCAAAGGGGTACTGGGGGCTCCTTGAAGGCTTGCATACAGTATATGTACTTTAAATGCTTTCCTGAGGAAATGAGCACAAGGAAAACAGCAGTTTCAAAAACTCAATCTGTTTTACAGTATTGATGAAAATCCATGTGTGTTAATTATGGGATAAAAGAAAATACAATGCCACTGATTGAGGAGAAAATTTAGGTCTGTACTAAGAACAAGTTTCGGTACCTCAAGTACTAAATCATCCAGTCTTGCAATATGTTTCTCTGCTCCAAAATTCAGAACGTAATTATTTTAATAAGAAAATAATTTAATATTTAAAGGCTAATGCCTTACCATATGTTATTGCATTACCACCTGACCTGTATTAACACTTCTCTCTGCATTGCACTTGCAGACCTTTTTTTTTTATTCTCCTGCCCCATGCATAGCTTATTTCCTACTGCGTCAAATGGACAGACAGTGGATGTATAAAACTGTTAGGCTGCTTAGATAATATTTTACTTTGGCCATTCACATGGAGTGCCGCATAAGATATTCCATGTGATAAAAGCCAAAGAACCAAGACCCTCTCATAAGGTCATTTTTGAAAGAGTCTGCAGCAATTCCCGGTGTCCTTGCCAAAATTCTTTTTCAATAAAACAGATTCAAACATTGACAGAAAAGCTCAGATTACTGCTGAGTGATAAAATGTCTACTGCTAGTCCTTACAGGGTTAGAACATTGCTCCCAACTCACTCCTATTTTTGTAAACTACTTTAAGATGTCTGGATTCATCTTAAAGGTTGCTGTACAAAACCTAATTCTCTTCTATATGTACCATCATCAAAAAGAAAAAATAAAAAAAATCAGTTATATAACGTGAGAGAGACCTAAAACCATTCAATCAAGTTCATCAAATACTCGTAGCTCTACACTCTTAATGGAGCTACATGGAAGTAAGCATCAGCTTGAGGGTCCTGGCTACTATTTTCAGGGCTGTTTATATGGGGAAGACATTCTGGGACAAGATGTGGTTTGAGTCTTAATAAAGTTAGACTAGTTAAAAACTCCTGTGGAAACACACCCATTTCAATATAATAATTGCTGGGCGAGTCGTTCACCTTTTTCCCTGATTTAGCTTGTGTCATTCCCGAGTTGGTGTGTCTGTACACAGGAGGTTTTTCTGACATTACCATAGCTGTTTAATTATATCAGCATAATTTTATCAGTAGGACTAAAATAAATCTGCCTTCAAGACAAGCCTTCAGGTTTAGCCACCAAATCTGATGGAAGGAAGGAAAGATTCAAAGTCCCCAGAGTAATGGTGGCTCAGCTCGTTCCACACTCCCCAAGCTAGAAAAAAATAGAATACCAGCTGAAAACAACTTCTCTTGCTGCAGTGGGGTATATTTTTGCCTATTGCCTGATGAAATCATACCTAGTTCACTACCAACAGAAGGTCTGACATAAAGCAGACTCTCCAGGGAAGAAAGAGTGGTAGTCAAACAGAGAAAAGGGGTAATTTGAAGATCGTGCCAAAACAACAAAGAAAAAGGAGATATTTTGTTCCCCTTACTACTAATAAAACATAGTAGACTAAAATTGATCCCCAGACTAATAAGATAGAGGAAAAACTAAAACCTATATATGACAAAACAATAAAAAAGTAATGAAGAGATTTATGGAAGTACATAAAAACCTTGGAATGACGTAAAAATTGTCAGGTCATGTTACTGTTTTCAGCTCAACATGAATAAGAAAATAAGGGAGGAATAAAAATTAGAGCAGGGAGGGAAGACAGGGCATGGTGAAAGGGGGTGTGGGGAAGAGAAGTAAGAGAAAGAAAAAGCCAGAGCAGATGCGAAGGAAAAATTTCCACAGTGAAAATACGAAGCCCGCAAGACAAGATCGTCACAATGTAAAGGGAAAGAAAGAAGGGGAAAAAAAAAAAAAGAACAAACCCCAAAGCCACCAAAGCAACGGCACATTGAAGGACAACAGGCAGCAATGCAATGGAGTGGAAGGCTCCTCCATGGCTACTAGGCACTGGGGCTGTGGTCCTTCTCAAAGATGAAAACATGACTATTTCTAGGAAATTAAACAAGACACAACCCCAATCCACTCCCTTCCCAACACTACAGTGTCCCCAGGGGCAGAGACCCCACACATCTTTCCCTTCGCTGAGGACTCCCCAACACTGGAAGGGCAGGTCTAGCCATCTCCTGCAGCTCCCGCCAGCAGCTCCTGACACAGGCGCAAGGAGGAGACAGATTTTCCGATTTCTTTGGGCTGCCACAAAGAAGGGCAAGCTGGCAGTAGGGAGTAATTTGGAGAGGCGGTGATCCCACTCTGCTGTGATGTGCTGGGCAGCTAAGGAGAGCAGGAGGAGCTCCCGAGTTACAGCTTTAGTTCAAAGCTGATCTGCGTCAAGGGCTGCCAAGGAAGGGAAAGGGGAAATACACTGGGAGGGATGATGCATTTTCCTCCTTCTGTGTAGAGAGGGGGGAAATTATTCAGGAACTTCATTTAAAAATTGCTGTGCACGGCTCTAGGGACACCACTTAAATTCATAATCAGATACATATCTGGTGAAGTCAGAGACCACTAATAATTACTGGACGTTACATATTGTATGTATGCACTTCAATTCACAATAAAGTTTGCATCAATACTGTTAGGTGCTGTAGGAAATTCTAATTAAAGCATATATTACTCATAGCAAAATCTACAATACTAATGTTTTCCTATAATTTTAAATATGATTAGTATACTAAAATAGTGCCCCAGATCTCAATATTTTAAAAGTCTTCTGCCTACTTCTTCCACAAATGGTGGAAAGGGGGAAAAATTACAATGTGGACTTTACAGCTTGTTAAGATTAACAAATCAGGCTCTGGTAGATCAAGGTGAAGTGGGTAGATCAAGGTGAAATTAAATCTATGAAACTAGTTTTTATAAACATAGGTCTAACTCAGAATATTCCTTCCCCCTCCCTTAAATTAGAAAGGCACAGTCTGGTACGCAGGTGCTGATCATAACACTGTTACACAATAACAAGAGGCAATCTGTTAAGCAGTCCTATCCCAAACCCTTTAAAATGATGATTTTAAGCATTAATTAGCTAAGAAGCAGGCAGCACAAATCAAAGATCACCCATACCATATATAAGGCGTAAAACACTACTCAGGCAGCACGTTTTCAAAAGAAACTTCAGTTTTCAAATAATCTTAACCTGGAGCTCACAAGGACTAAGTTTTAACAGCTGAGTGCTGCACTAACAAAATGCAAGGAAACATGGGAACTAGGAAGCACCTCTCAGAAATAAAACCTCCTCTCAGCCAAAGCTGGAACTGGCACACCCAGAAGCAGACCCAAGTTTAGTCAGGTTCCTCAACTGCTAGTGTATGTCATAAGGCTGCAGCCTGCAGCACTGCTGCTTCACCTCGCAATTGCTGGAGTTGACATAGTTCTTGCCATTCATACAGAGCCTTTCTACAACCTGCCAATGCTATATCGGTGGAGCTGGACTGACCAGGGAGGTCTGCCCCTACGCAAGCACTAACTCACTGAAATGATGACCAAAGCACATCACACACAGCGCAAGGTGCAGAAATGAGCATCATGAACACACTGCAGATGACAGGCACTGTCCTTTGCTGCCTTGCCAAGCGTATATAAAACACTGCCTGCCTAATTTGGTTGGGTTTCACACTCGCTTTCCAGAGGTGTAAAAGATTACGTCAGGTCTTTGACTCACATTGGCTTGAACAGTCGTAGAAGAGTCACAGAGCAGTCACAGACGGAGGAAAGAAACTTTGGAAAAAAAAAAAAAAAAAACAACATGCAGAAAAGAACACAAGCCGGAACCTCAGCCACCCCAGGGTGATGTCAGGAATCACAGAGGAGAAGTTTAGTTTTATATGCAGGAGGGTTCACCACTTGCATCAAACTTCTCCATCTAAATGGCCTTACCCTTGCTAAAGGCTAGGACTGCGCCCTTTCAGTAGGCCTTTAGGTCCTTGCTTTGTGAACCCCTACAAGATGGGGTCCCCAGATCCGACAGACTACCAGAGTGATAAAAATTAACAACAGCCTTCTCAGAGTAGACAAGCTCAAGCCGCACAGTTGTCATGGGAGGTCACAGTCCAGATGCAGGATTTTGTCCACAGCTAGGAAGAGCTCATTAATGAATGCCTTCAGCATTACTAGCATACACTAAGAATCAATTTGCAATGTCCCAGAGACCCAAGCACATTTGAAACATAGCAGAATTAAGCTAGTCAACTAATTTACCATAAATTCTGCCTATAAACTGCATCCCACAGGTCTCCATACCCTGCAAACGTAAAATGCTCCATAATGATCAGGCAACCCACAAAAGCTATTAGAACTGTAACAGTAATAGTAGACTCCAGTTCTCAAAAAATGTGGTATACAACCTTTTGGGTAAATCTCTAGGCATCAGTCCCTTAAAAGGCTATGTTTTTAACAGCAATTAGTTCTAGACAGAAGAAAAACTAGTGATGGCATACCCCTAAAATAACTCAAGAGTTGTTCTAGACAGTTCGATTTAACCATTGTAACTAACTAAAACCAATACCTAATTATGGCAAGTGTGAGGAGTCAAATAGAGGTGTAGCACTGTAGCATGGCATTACATTTCAGTAGGGCTTATTTTTTAAGACAACTGTTTAAAATTTCAATTCTATTTTTTTTTAATATTAATAAATTCCAGTTCCTGATAGGGCTCTTTGAAGGGAAAAAAAAGTTCTGAAATTTTAACTTTTAACTTAAAAATATTAAGATTCTCCTATTCCTCAGTCAATATTTGAAATAGTCTTTTGCATTTCAGAAAGAACGACTAACACATTAAACAAGGGAATGGTAAAATTGTCTACATGCAAGCGCTGTCAAAAGAGATTGGGGGAGGGAAAGAAATACTTTTCTCCCCATTAACTTCTTCCAGCTACAATAAACCTAGGTGTTTATGTGTACCAACAGCAGTTAAATATTTTTCAGGCACAATCGTTTCTTTTATGGCCCTGATTCAGCAACATAGATAAACTTCTGCCTAACTTTAAGCGTGTTGAGTAGCACCATTGACTTTAATGGGATTACTCAGGTGTTCAAAGATAGGCACATGTTTAAGGATTTTTCTGTACTAGGTCCACAGTTGGCATCTATTTAAGGGGAAAAACAGAAACTAACTCCCAGTAGTAGTTCTGGGGCTGATTAACAATCCTGTAGAGTGAAAGGACCTTATCACAATACCTAAATGAAGAAAAACAGTGAGAGAAAAAAATCTTGACAGAATACTAATGTGAAAGACTTTACTCTGGTCGAAAAGTATATCACTCCTTCAGAAAAAAATCTTTATCAGGTTAAATGTGAAATAGGGATTACAAGGACATATAGATCAGAAATAGGATGCCTGTTTTACTACCCTCCCCCCATCCTGGCCTAGGCATGATTTCCTCTAGCTGAAATATGTACTAGTAAATTGTTTAAAATATAAAAATAAAGGACAGACCACAGAAAAGATAGTAAGTCCATCAGACCTTCAATGTAAAAGATGAAGTCAAACAGGATAAAGTTGTTTCATGAAATTAAAAAATTTCTTTACATAAGCCTTCAGAGACAAAGATGAAAATACCTGTCCTAGGATTATTCTTTCCACATTAAGCAGAATAAGGTTAGAAAGTTGTTAGAAATTGAGAGGCACAAAAACAAGTTTGGGAAATTAAAATGGCAGTAAAGACACTGTTTCTTCAGATAAATTAACTATATGATGAACATTTCAGCTGTTCCCTGCAAGATGACACTCTGACCCTATTCAGCTTAGGTTCTCATCCAGGAGGGTATAAGGAAGGGTGATGCTTTGTGAAAAGTTCCAGATTCCCAAATCCCAGAAATGCACGTCGCTCTTTTACACACAAGAGGGGAAAGCCCCAAACCTTGACAACAAATAACCAGTATACCTCAGCCCTGGTGCAAAGGCCAGGAGTAGCAGGGATAAAAGCCTGTTTCTTGTCCACATCTCTCTGATTCTGGACTCATTTGCCAAAACACTAACTAGTGCCATCTGCAGTGGTGGTTTTTTGGGAGAGATGTCAAGCATTAAGACAGAACCAACTTAGTCTGCAAAGACTTCTAGAAAGCACCCAGCTGCCAGAGGAGCTTACAATCATAATTAAGCCCTGGCCATATTTCACATTAGTGACTGGCTCCATGATCTATCCTAATCCTTTAAACTGCCCACCCACCTAAAGTGACCAGGCTTGATCTTGATTCCAATATTACTAGGAAATCATTAAAGGAATGACTTAAGGAATATTAGAAAGTCTTTAAGAGGGAAAAAAAAACCATAGATTGGACATTGTGTAATTCCATAAATGCCTTGAGAAAACCCAGTCTGTCCTATTGTACGTTGCTTTCTGTGTATTACTTGAAAATGTGTTAAAACTAACCAGTTACAAAGCAAGATCCTCTTTATATGGATATGGAGCTCCATTCACATGCATGTTCTCGCAAGGTGCTCAGGAGTTTGTTCATACACTCATTTCTGTGCCTGCACCTTGAAATGGTTTTTGCAGCACCGTGCTGGCCCTGGGATGCTTATGCTGGAGCCCAGCACAGGCTCAGAGTGGCTAGATGCAGTTTGCTGTGGGTGCTTGTATTAGGAGCCGAGAATGATTTAAAACTGGATTTTGTCAGAAACATTCTGATTAATTTCTACCCCCACCAGAAAATGCCGATTTTGAGCTTGTTGACTCCCTTTGCCAGCGCACACCCTGACAACCCTGCATCCAAACTCCCCAATTGTATTCTGCTTTCTAGCAATGGTTTGTTCCTAGTTTCCTCTTCTTGCTCCTCCCAGATCCCATCTCTTCATCCCTACCTTACTTTGTTCGTCTTCTCTTTAATACTTATTGAACTACTTTCCACTCCACTTATTTTCTCCTGAGTAGCTCGCAAATTTGCTTTTCCGCTACCCACAAATTCATGTAACTGAGATGCCTGTTGTTGGCATTACAGAGTTCAGTCTGCTGATCAATGCTTATATTGCTTTCTTTGCCTCGTCTCCTTTTGTCTAGATTGTGAGCTCTGAGGACCATCCTCTATTCTTTGTTTGTACATGCCCAGGACAGCAAAGTCCTAGTTTTAATCAGACCTTAGATACAATTTAAATAGCCATGATTAACTGTGGGTGAGGTAGTTATTCCTGTTCCCATCTCCTTAATAAGCTGTCAGGGAGGCATCAGGTACTTCAAAATACTCTACAAGCTTTTGCAATTTTATCTCTTCACCCCACTTTTTACTCTAATTTTTCACAATAATATAGAATTAATTATTTTTAAATCGTGATTCTCATTAGACCTATTCAAAATCAGTTTACAATAATAAACAAAATAGTGGAATGATGAACAACTCCAGTGCTACTTCTGCAGGCTTTTGCAAAAAATCTGTGACCACATTTAAAAAAAAAAACACACTCCAGCCTCCTCCACTTTCCTCAAGGAAAACATGAAAAACATGGGGGAAACATATAGTAGCAGTGAGCCCAAAGAACAATGCATATTTGGCAAGCCTTCTCGTAACAGGTTGATGTTGACAGCTCCAGTCAAGGAAGAGTAAGAACAGGCTTTGACCTACTGCAAGCTGTTTCAGATGCAAAAGTATGAAGAAAGAATATCCCCCCTCCCCCCCCCATAAATTTCATTGATTTTTAATGTTATGACTCCTTGATTATGGCCAGTGAGGTACATATTATAGTCTCTTGCACTCTTCCCTGCACCCAAATTCACTGCTATGGCTGGCAGCAGGATAAGTTCATTCATCCCAGAGGCAGTTGTCACCTGCCCATGGGAGGCTGTACAGTATTTTCTGTTCTTCCCCTGGTGATGCGAAGAATTCTTATTTTGGCACTATTCTCCCATTCCACGTCACCCGTACACACTTCCAGTGCCGTAAAGCCATAATGACATGATCACAATAAGCAAACCAAGCCACACAAAGTGCGTATATAAAGCAAAAATCAACTCGCTGCCTCTACAGCTCTGCTAATGTTCTAGCAATTGCTTTTCTGACTCTCTAAAGTATACTCTCCCCCTTTATTTCTCTTCAGCCCCGAAGCTCTTTGTTTCTCAAAGGTTTTCTCCTCTTACCACCCATTTCCCATGAGCAGCCGTAGTCTACAATTGAAATGGAACAATTGGATACAGTGTGGGTGAGAGTAAAGTGTCAAAACATGAAAGTTCTCCCAAAACTAAGTGCCATAAGTCACTAATCTCCAAAGAAACCAAGACTACTTTCCTGCAAAACTCTTACCATAAAAAAGGAGAACATTCAGCACAAATCTTAACATGCATCAATACACTGCTTTTCAAATAGGATATTCTTTACTTTACATTTGGTGTGGAGCATGAGCACATATATTTTATAGGAGATATTTTTGTCAAAAGTACTTCAAACTATAAGTTAACCATAAGCTATCCTTCTGTTGCACAATCACTTCAAATGTGATGTCTGGGACATGAACTCCCCACGTTGGTCCAGCTCTGCTTTTGCACCAAACCACTGAGTCATTTGCTACCCCCTTGGCCTCCATCACGGGCCACCTCTGTATGAAAACAGCAGTTTTCACAGCACACACTCACAACTGAGGACGATTTGCATTGTCTCTCTGTATAAAAGAGTTACACTATCACCTCTCCTTTGGATTCGCACACTGGAGTGAAGGAAAAAAAAATGGTTTTGTGACCTACAAAAGCCTTACTTGAAATAATTCTCTTCGACTTAAGGTCTTTTGGAATGGAAGGGATATATTGTTTTGACTTGATTAAAGCTGAAAAGTTGATTTGACATCCTGTTGTCAAGGAAACCAATTCACACACAAAAGAAAACAGTTGTGATGGTATCATTCAGACTATTCAAGTGACCTTAGAAAGAAAAAAAGGCTTCAGTTCCAAAGATTTGTATTCAACTCACTTCACCACTGTAGAAATAAAGATTATTGCTCTTTATGCTTGTTGGAAAGCGGTTTTCAATGTGGAAAAAGCAAAATGCCACGTCTTCTCCCAGCCTGCCAGATCCAATATTTTGCTGGGACCATACACATAAATACACCTACCGTTCATTGCCTATTTCAGAAGAAATCCACAGAAAGAGTCCTATAGAAGATGCACAGGGAAGGAGAAGGAATTTCACTAACTGATAGGACCATGATAAGTACCCCCTATACATCCCACACCTATTGAATACCACCTTAGCAAGCCAGGTATCAAAACATCTTCCTTCAGCTACAAAAGAAGCTCACCTCAAGCACAGCAATGTTTGAGCCCAGCTTTGTTGTCCTGAGAGATGTCAAAAGAAGTATTTATTCTCTGCCAGCCTCCCAGATCCCTCAGAAATCGCGTCTGGCAGGCGCACGATAAAGGGGACACAGTTATGCTCAGTCTGCTCATTCCTCCTGCCCACCAGATCCCAAGGAGGCAGAGTTGTCCTCGCAGACCACCACCACCACCAGCTACGTAGCCCATGCAAACTCACCAAGGTTTAATGCTTTCTCTCATTCCCTAACAGCTATGAGTAGAGGGGAAAAAATGAAACTTTCTATCCATCTGCTCACACACTGCAATTACATACCCCTTTCTCCAATGACATAGCCTCCTCCTGGCCGAGTGAGGAGGCAGACAACTAAATAGCAACTCGTCTCCAATTCAGCTTAGAAAAAATAGGCATGATATTAATAAGGAGGGAAATACACTGAGGAACAAATGCCAGCGTTCTTACATTATTGTCATTTAAAGACATCACACCAAAGGTCACGGAGATAATAAGCCTCAGTCATTCTCCATTTGTTACACAACATACGAATTGCCACACTGTTAATGAATATCATTCTCCATTTCTGGCTGGCCAACACACTGCATTGTTTCTTCTTAGACAAGAATTTAACCAATGCAATTCATTATTTCCATCTTTTCTTGCAGCACTTTGTCCTTAGGGCTGAGCATAAATGCCACAAGAAGGCTGCAACTGGAGCATCAAATGCTTCGTATGACTGACTGACTTTCCGATAGAGCTTTTTTTGCTGGAAGAGCATCCAAAGCATATTTATACCATTTATGAACAAATATGCACACACACATACACATTCATATATGCATTCTTACTTGTGTCTTAAAACCTCTGAAGAACACAGGAGAAAACCTTTTGACATTGTCTGTACTTTGTGGACATTGCTGAACACTTATATATTAAAATAATAAGTACACTAGAAACACCAACTGACCACAACAACAGAAGTTACCATGAAATAACCTAATTTCCACTTAAAATAATGACATCTGTAAGGTAGTTCTCAGAATAGAAATGACTTTCACAGAAACGTGAAAGTGCTGGTATGAAAGAATATATCACTTCAACCCTCTTTTACTTCTAATAAACTGTTAAAATAGCACAGCTGAGCTATACAGAGAGGAATGCCTTGCTTCTAATCTGTTCATTATATTTTAAGTTTAGGATTTCTGCATAAATATAGATGGCAAGAGCTGCACAAAATTCATACTATTTCATAAACTATTTTTAAGACATTAAATTATGATTTCCAGTATTCACCATAAGGATAAGGAGTATGCAAATGAAAGGCGAACTTTGAAGGCTGGCAGCTTTGTATAGTGGTGAGAAAGACTAAACTCAAGGTGCTTACTTAATATTAGAAAGAGAAAAATGAAGCCCAACACCAAAACATAAGCCAAGGCTATTTTCTGCATGTAACCAAACCATGTCCACCTCTAACCCCCAAAATACTGCACTCAGCATTTTGCTGGACATCGTCTTGATATTTTCTCCCCTCTCTCTCAAACAAACCCAAACAAAGCAAACAGCAACAGCCACAAAAGCAGAAAGCTGGTGGCACTGCTAAACTTACCCACAAACAGGTCCATACTCTGTTATGAGCTTTGTGTGGCTTTTCCAAAAGCCCTGGGTAAAAGGAAAAAAAAAAAAATCACAGTATTTTAGAACAGTATTTGACATAAACCCTATCATACAGCATTGCTACCACTCACCCCAGTTTTGAAACTCAACTTGGGGAGCCATTAACCCAAAATGTCATCTTTCTCTCCTTGTCAATCTGTTAAAATAGAGTCTAGAAATTATGATGGGGCAGGGGGGACCAAAACCAAAAAGATCCAGAAAACCATGAAACATGTTTTCCTCAGAAACTTGAAAAACAAAAATCTCCCTCATGTATTTCACTCCAAAATATGTTACTGTTCCATGATATTTTTTTTGACTAATTTCATGATTTGGAGGCTTGACTCAATTTTTTTTCTTATATATGTAGGGATGGAAAAAAACAAAGAGAAATTAATAACAGAATGACTTATATGACTTATTGCACACAAGAGAAATACAAAGAACATGAAAGGGTTTTTTTTGTTGTTTCATTTACATTATTAAAAAAAAAAAAAATCCTGCAAAGTAGGAGTTTAGCATGAGGTAGTCACCTGGGAGATTCTGCAGAATAGTAAGCAGATTTATTTTAACAAACTTCTAGAATTTTTACTGTGTTTCATTCTCATAACTGATGAAAACTGGTATCCATTTATATAAATAAATCTGCCACTATACTAAATTGTTATTGTCCTAAATGAATTCAAACTGATTATTCTGAAAGGTGCGTAAAATGTATCCCCAATAGAGAATAGGAAAAAGATTTGTTTCAACAAATCTGCGATATTCGAGAATCATACTGTATTGTGTTTGAACTTGTCTATGGAAAAATAACACATTTGACTGCATTAATCTGCATTTGTATTAATTCAAGAAAGACTGTATTGTGATCTATCTTCATTCTTCAGAGAAAATTCACTAACAAAATAGAATACTTGGGTCTCATATTGAAGTTTTCTTATTTTTTAATGACATACTGTAGAATACTAGATAGAACAATATGAAATATCATAAATAAACCACAGACATAAATGAACAAGGTACAGAAAAATGTGTGCGAACTTTGGGAGCATTTTCCCCCACCAAACAAAAGAAAATCTGGTAATCAATAGTAGTCTAATTTATCACCCAAGTTAGCAAGGTACTCGCCACAACCTACAACTCTCTTCTTATAGAGCCCTTTGATTGTTTTTTATTCTTAATACCTCTTTTTTGTTGTTTTAATCACAGAGCTGTACATGTTTGTTCTACAGGAGAATACATCATCAAGTTAAGGCAGGACCTTTAGGTTTTCCGTATGGGATAAAAAGATAAAGCACTGGATGGCATAAGCATTAGAAAAAAACACCAAAAAAAAAAGGGATAAAAATCAAGAAAGGGATAGTTTAGATGATTGCCATAAATCTATATATTCCTATCCGAAAAATATCTTACTACTAAGGTAAGGAAAAAAGCCTCATCTGTGAACATGCAAAGGACTAAAGGGTACAAAGCATTTGTGAGAAACGCCTTGCACTATCGCAAATGCATACAGCCAACTCAGAAAGGTTGATATCTGCAGTTTCTGAGGGAGGGGAAAAGATGCGTACCCACTCATGCCAACCTGCCTTTTGCTATAGCAAAACTTCCGCAACAGCAGGATTTCAGCCTGGAGTTGCATCATTTCAGCTTTACGAAGGCTGCCTGCTGGCTTTCCCCACGAGGGGAAATCCTAGCCCAAACCAACCCCAGCTCTGTCCTTCAAGCAGTCGCCTGCGGTTGTGCTGGGCGGCCTCAGGCCAACGGCGACTCCAGCCACTTTGCCTGTTAGAGCAGTTCCAATCTGCATCAACGCGGGTTAAAGATTTACAGTCACTTTGAGGCACCAGAGCGACGCAGGGCAGCACTTGGTGTCACCAGGCAGAGTTGAGCCCTGAGCACAGCCGGGGTGTAAAACACTCCTGTATCGGAGCAGTATCAGTTGCGTGGGACAGAGGGCCTTTGAGACAAGGCAGCATCAGGTCCACACCCAAGTCCTCCTTCCTCCTAGCCCAAACATTCAAAGGGGATATCCCAAAGCACAGTCTAAATGTCATCTGTTAAATTTTGCTTTGGATTGCAAGCACGCAGATACATATTGCACTTGCTGTATCCACCAGCTGCATTCCAGTGAGCCAGCAGGATATTAACATTTACAAGAAGCCGATGCTCTAAATGATTCAGTAAAAAAGCCTTCCAGAAAGCCGGCTTCTTGGAAGCCCTTCTCCTGGCTCACTGCAGTAGAGGGGTCAGGCAGAACACGTTTCAAATCAGGCCTGTTAACCAGTAACTGGTTTTCTACCTCCAGGTCTCCTAAATGATTACACCAGCTTAAAATTAACTACACGCAATTCCCCCCCCCCCCGCCAAACAAGAAGTACACACCTCCAGGATGGGGGCAGGGAAGGACTTTGAAAACATCTGGGGGAAACTGTGAGAAAGCATCCTTGGGAGTAAAGAAAGAACTCATTTCTCCGTGTCCCAGGACACTTTCTCACATCCCACTCGTTCACACACAAATTACAGCGCGGTTCTGCCTCCATCGTCCGCCCCAGGGACCCACGGCCACCCCAGTCCCTTTGCACTGCAAGGGCATGGCATGGCATGGCAAGCACCAGGGAGCAGATTGCACCGGGCCACCCACTGCACACCAGGAACCAGTGAGTGCAGAGCACCGAGGGGCTGCGGTCGTGAAGCACAGGCAAGGCGTAAGGAGCGTGTGTGTATCCTGTCTCCAGCTGAGCGCAGCAAGGCTGGCAATGCAGCCAGTGCTGAGAAGAGAAGGGAGGGAGGGAGGAGGAGAAAGCTGGAGAGGAAAAGAAAGGGGTGAGGAAGAAGGAGTTACTACAGTTAACTAAAGTTTCAGATTTGATGTTCCTCTTCTATACAGTTATTTTCAATTGCACATCAAAATTCACAACGCTATCCCAAGTACCTGCAAGACTTTCATGGGTATAACCCAAGGGACAGCCTCGGCTTATAGGTATACAAGTATGAAGGAGCTTGCATCTCTTCTAGATAGTCACCGATTCATCGGCCTTCCCCACAGCTATCTCAAACACACAGCGAGGGGATATGCTGCATCCAGGTAGCCCTGCCAGTATTGCAGCTTCATCCCTGAACACGGCTCCCAGTAAATGAGTACCTTGAAAACATCTCCTCCTCCTCCTCCTCCAGTGAGTCATGTCTGAAGCACAGTAAGCCTCATAAGTGCCATTGGTAACTTTACACTAGCTGAAGTCAAGCTGGTCCAAGGTACATTATTGCAGGTTTGTCTGGTTTTATAACTGCAATCGTATGAAATACACACAGGACAACTAAGCACCTGCCCACCACCAGCAACTGTTTTTCATGAAAACAGAGACAGAGACCTCTCCTCAACTCCCCAAGACCATGTAGTGGGGGAACAAAAAGATGAGGAAGCAAATTCAGAAACTGTGCCTCTTAGACATGTACCTAGTGGTTTACACAGCCATAAATCAGGCTCTGCAATGATGAAACGTGTGTGAGGAAGGAGGGAACAGTGAAAAATGGAAACAGAAGTACTCTAATTTTTTCTTAGGAAAACAGAAGGAAGCTGAAAAGCAAAACGATGCAAGATATTATGAGCTGACACAAAGCACATCAGGAAGAACTGCAGCACATTAAACAATCACTCCTAACAATGAAGTGTAAAAACATGGTCAGTAATGCTGTTCCAAGTTAGAAAAAAATCACTTAGCCATTTTCTTTGTCTGGAATCCCGCAGCACGTGAATCACCATAAACAACAACTCCAAAAAGGGCTGGGGCAGGGGGGAGCTGCTGCGTTTGGCCCCGACAATGAGGTACCAGCCTGATGACAGCCCATTATCAAACAAGATAATGCAGGAGTATGCAAGGATTCGCTGCCTGAAGAAAGCATATTTTACAGCATCTGGTACACCATGGAAACAGCAGCTCAAGTGGGCTGACTACTGCACACCCAGAAGGCTTCTTTGTTTATATGGCTGGCGGTTGCCTCCCTACAGGGAATTTGCATTCTCCCCTTCCTTTGAGCATATATCATCGGATGTATCTGTGTGCAAAACCACTCGCAGGGCCATATCCTGCTCTCAGGGATACAGGTCCAAGCCCTGCCAAGCCAATGAAATAGGATTTGGGGCTACATCAGCTGGAGCAAAATCTGACCACTGCCAACTGTCCTGAGATATTGAATGTTGAGACTTTAGCCTGTGCAGCACATAAATCAAAGGGCTTCAGGAAGGTTCAAGCAACCCTGTTTCTTTTTTCAATAGATTCTGCCACTCCAAGAGGGATCCTTCAGCAATTTCATCTTTGCTGTACATTCACCTTGCTAGTTCTTCACAGTCTCAAAAATCTGCAGCAATGTCATCATTCCTACTTGCTGAAAATGGCTGTAGGCACTAAGCCAAAGTTTTCAGAAACAGCCAGTAGTATTGTGCATTTCAATTTTGGGGATGTCTACATTAGGCATATCAGACCTATTCTCATTAGATGCCACATGCCTGCTGATCTCATGGACTGCAAATGGGGACCGCATCTAAAAGGGTAAGCTTAATGTGACCCAAACTGCAGAGGATGCTTTGCAACATTTCAGCTTCCTGCAGCCAGAAAATAAATTACGTGGCTTATGAAGCTAGCCAGGGCCCTTAAGAGTCACTAGATAAAATGGTTTCAAGGGGACCACGTAGATGGGATCCAGCAGATGTAGCTCAAAACTTGGACTTCAGAAAAATTACTTCCAGAGCGCAGCGAGGGTTGCTCCTGCACTTGGTAGCGTACTGGATGCTACAAAGGCTACTGAGCTGTGTGAGGATTGGCATGACATGCCCCTCAAAATCCATTGCAATTAGGAAACATTACACAGGCAAGAACAGCCAAGGGAAGAAGCCTTCTTTTGTTACCCGTTTCTTGAAAGCACCATACTGACAGGACGGGATCCAAAAATTCCCTAACCTCTGAATATACGAGGTATGGGTAAAAATAAAGCAAGCTTTTTCGCTTTGTCAGCTGTGGGGATCTCAACCGTGACCTGAAAAGAGCACCTCTAGGAGTGGGGGCAAGGGGTATTGCATGTCCAAACACATCTTGCCTGGGGATGGCAGCAGTGATGGTATCTGATGGCTGCTCCCCTTCACAGGGAACTGGACAGACAGCATCAGCTCATGTCACTTAGGCTCCTGGAAAGGTCACTCACAGCCTGGATTCAAGTCTGTGACTCAGAAGCCAAAGACTCCGTATCCCACTCCCATTCCCATATATGCTCCTCCCTCACCCTCCCCACCCTGCAGGCAGATGTTATGCTCCATTTCACTTTGATATTAATAAACTGAAGCATCACTCTTTGAGTGCACACCTCACATCAAGAGACAAAAATCTGTACAGTTATTTATGACGGATAATGACAATGAATGACAACATTCGTGGATGAGATTTTTAGTATTCAGCAGGCTTCAAGTGTCTTTTTTTCCTTAGACCACTTGGAAAAATGCAACCACTAATAACCTAGCACCCAAATCTATCTATCTATCTATCTATCTATATATATATATATATCTTTTTTTGAAATACAAGCTAACATTTAATTAAAGCAAACTTGTATCAGACTGCAGCCCACTTTGAAGGAATGACCCCTAGACGGTACATCATCTCCAGTAATAATCCTAGCAAAAACACTAGGATGCCAGCAGACAAGAGAAGGAAAACAGCATGAACTACTAGCCAGCCTGATTCCAAGCCATATACATAGTTTGTTTCCTTTGATCGTTATCCCTAATAGTTGTCCTCTGTGTGCAATTTGGTTTAATTTATGTGTGCCATTTCAGATTTTAAAAAACACATATAGACCTTCCAAATTTATTAAAAGCAGCCTTCCTACCCTTTATAGTTATTAAGAGAGGTTAGTGTTATGTAATTAAGTTAATCCTCATCTGTAAAGGCTAATTAACCAAATCTTAATTGAATCTGCATATGAAAATTTGGACAATGTGTTCTCATTATACAATCACAAAGATTACCTGAACTAAATACCACACATATTATAAAATTTTTCTTTTACCTTTACAGATCTTTAGGAAAACCAAGGAGGAAGGTTCCCTTTTATTTGCTATATTAGCCCTTGCTGTCTTGAACAAGGAGGTGTCATTTCCCAGTTCTGAGAAACTGCTCAAGTCCTTCACTGAAGGAGGGTTATCTTCCCCCTTGCATGAGCTCTCCCTTTCTCTGTCCTCAACCCACACCTTCATCTCCCTCTTCTCATTCCTCCTGTTACCTTCTCCAGTCAGAGAGGCCAAAGGCTTCGGGGATCAAGTCACATCACCCAAAGGATCACACAACATAATACAATGCAGTCATTCAAACTCTCCCCAAAACCCTGCACACAGCCAGTGCAAAGCCTCCGGGGCAGTTTGGGCAGTGCACCACCCTTTCATCCCCAAAGAGCGCAATCCCATTTCTCAGTAAAGCCATTAGGAGAAAATGGCTTCATCTCATTTTAGCCTATCTGGGAGTGCCGGTATTACAAAAGCAAGACATGTTTTGGACCCTTTTCAGCCTTTGCTCGAGACATTTACAGTTTAAAACAGTCAGGTTTCCAAGAGGGAATTAAGAAAAACACATCACCCTTTCTGGTATTTGCTGTCTCTCCCCATTAACCAGGTTAATGGCTGATCCTAATAGGTTGGCAACTTAAGAGACGGTGGGAGGCAGGGGAAGCCAAGCAAGCAAATACCAAATTGTGCGCCTGACCTCAATAGCATGCAAGATTTCTCAGTGCATAGAGCCCACACAATCCTCACATTTTCTCACAAACTCCACCATATGTTTTAAAATCCAAATTGTAACCAATAGCACAGTCTATGGTCTAGGTGGCATGGCCGCATGCAGCAGCTGCAGTCATTTAACATTCCCTCATGCACCACTACTGGCCTGCTGATAAAATCGTGGCACTGCTGCTTTAGAAGAACTATCCAAAGGAAAGAGACAGAGAGAAGAATGAGAAATGGGACACACCCCATGTATCTTTCTTTGGAAAGATAATATATTTTCTAGGTAAGGGAACCGTGACAGATCTACATAGACATCAGCAAGGCACTTGGTCTGGTGGCACTTGAAGAGTCATCACACCCAAAAGGATGAAGATCAGGATGAAACTGTGAGGTGGCAATCATGCAAGTTGCAGGGGTCATGAGTGGAGACTGTGTTGAAAGGAAAAGTATTGGTATGAAAGGAGGGCACCTGCAGATTTCTCAAGGGT
The DNA here is from genome assembly GCF_036417845.1 of Apteryx mantelli. NCBI lineage: Eukaryota > Metazoa > Chordata > Aves > Apterygiformes > Apterygidae > Apteryx > Apteryx mantelli. The sequence goes on along the minus strand of NC_089978.1, from coordinate 159,118,211 downwards.
CAGTCCTGGGACAAATCTTTTTTAATGTTTCAAGGACTGACTTTGGCTCAAAAAGCATACAAATATTAATGAAGTGCACTCATGGTTCTAAGTTGGAGGCATCCTAGGCAAGGAGGAAAAATTGAGATGTCATATCAGAACAATAGGAGGACCTTAAGAACTTGAATAACTGCAATAGATAAGAGTCTTCAGTTAAAAGGGAAACAGCATGCCCTCAGAAGGATTATGTTAACTAGAAGAATTCCTGCAATAAAAGATGAGTTTATAAGCTGAAAATGACGGAGAAAGGAAAAACTTGGATGGATGCATCAACCACACAATAATGCTGAACAACAAATGTGATGAAAACTACAAATACACTGTATCTGGGATACACTTTTTCTAGAATGCTGCATGCAAATCTGATGAGCTACATTCAAAAGGAATGAATTAAAAATGGAACAAGTGAAGAGAAGGGTTACAACGATCCTCAGAGAGCAGGAGGCCTGTCTTACAAGTAGTAATTAGGAGAGTTCATTTTAGCAAACCAAAAGTTCATTTTAGTAGACCACAGGGAGGAGATATGCTTGCTGTCTATAAATGCCTTGGGATTAATCATCAGGGAGGGAAAATACCTATTTAATATAAAGGCCTACATTACTAAAAGATCAAATGAGTATAAACTGGCCAGAGATAAATGTTGCCAGAAATGAGATGAAGGCTGAAGACTATCAAAGTAGTAAAGTTATAGAACAGCCTCCCAGTCAGAATAGTGGGGGCAAGAACCTCAAAGAGAGTTTTGAGGCAGAGGACATGATAAGATGTGGATACTCAGAAGAAAATGGAGCATAGAATCAATAATCTAGGCCATCTGTGTCAGTTCTGTGTTCTTTAAGGCGATATACAGCCACTTCCAGAATGAAAGACACTCTTATCTGCTAAAAACGATTTAATACACTTTCATATATGCACACTCGCATTCACACTTCTAGTTGATTCACCTCAACTTTCCAAAGCATTTCCATGTAGCTATGGCCTCAGACATTAATTTGGTATATTGCAATGAGATTCCCACTTTCTTTTTGTCTTTCTACTTTCAATCTCATCTCACTTTACAAACTTCATTTCCACAATGTCTCTGAGATAGTAAGTGTCTATTTGTTACAGGTGGGGAATTGGCAGTACCCAAGATTAAGCAATTTGCCAAATGCCACACAAGAAGTGAATGGCAAAGCCAGAGACAAGTTGCAGGTTTCTCCATCCTCCTTGCTGGTATGTTAGAAAATCATTCCTTCTCCTCCACAGAAACATATACACTATATGAGATGGGCATATCAACAAATCTGACATATTTCTGAACTTTCCATCATACCTCATGCCTGAGGCTTCAGAGAAAGACAAGAAGAAAAAACCTTACACTGCCAGTTAACTCTAAAATGCTTTAAACAGAGGGAGGTTTCTTCCTCAACTAACTGTTAGCTTAAGATTCAATTACTTTCATCATAACATGCATAGCTACAAATGTAATAGTCATAAAATTATCCAGACCCTCAAATTATTCCAGCTGCTGTATTTGACTCCCTGATTCTTGCAGTGATGAAACTTCCAAACTGATTACGCTGGCTAAAGTAATATTTCTTTTTCTCTACTTGGAAGTTGCCTGCCATTAGCTTAGACCTTGTTTATATCTGCTGTAGAGCTATAATTGCAACCTTACTATTTTTATTAGGACTATTGTCTAGATAACACTTAAACCTGCTAGGCCCTTATTTTAGTTAATAGTAAATGTCACAGAAGACACCTATTCAGGCTTCTAGGAACCTTTATCAAAAACAGAAAACATGTTATTATGGAGACATGTAAAAAGAGAAATACAATTTGTGCAACATGTTCATGAAAGGCTCCATATGGGGTCTTACAAACTCACTGCAATTTCTGATCCTGTGATAAACATATATTTATAATAAATCAAGAGACTGGAAAAAAGAGAAAGGAATGACTGCTCTTTTTTACTAAAATCTATGTACAATTTCCACTAAATCCCTTCTAAGTCATCATCTTTCCAAACCGAGCATAATTCTCTTCCACACAAACTCTTCTTGTCTGAAATTCCACTGGATTGCTAACCATCTTTGTTGCCTTTCTTAATAGTACTACATCTTCAAATTACAACAGGAAAACAGTGAATCATAGCGCTCTCTATAGGAGGGATTTCACTGTGCAATAGAAGACCATTGAGATGTGTATTTTCACTGTGTGCTCAATGTCTCTCAAATGGATTAGCATAAGCATTCAGCACATTTTACTAATGGTGAATGAATTTTATTAGTTTTCTCACTGTTCTCCCTTAAGGGAAGCAGAGAAGCAATTGCATAATCTAAATAAATGGAAACTTCTCATCAGCAGGACAGACAGACATCATGGCTAAATCTAAGGAAAACAAACATTTCAAGAGTACTCTGACAGCACAGTACTATCCTAGGCTGCAAGGAGTTTGCATTTGGGGAAATGAAAGTTGATTCCCTTCCCAACCAAGGGAGGCAGGGACTCTCCTTCCCCTCAGGGAGGAGTTTAGCTTTTGAAGAGTGTCCCCCTCCTCCTCAGATCCATCAATGGCAGATTCCTTTAGGTTATGAAAATGCTATTTTTCAGAATAAAAGATACTAAACCATCCTATTGTGCAACGGTCTCTCTTGGGCAGTACAGAGCGCAAAGGGACTTTGAAATAACCACTGTGGAAAAATTACATGTCCATATGCAAATCTTCCAGCTTCATCAACAGAATTAGAGCAACAGTGTTCAAGCTTCCTTTCCTCATGCAGACTTAGGCCTATCTCATATTACCTTATAAACTCACTAGCACCAAAGGAGGTTGTTACTTAGACAGGAGAGTTTCAAGAAAACCTCAGCCTTAAGAAGCAATATTACTTGGCCTCCTCAGTCATTTCCCTTGTGTAGTGCTGGCGGTCTCTACAATGGTTTATAAACCAATTATAAAATCAATGTTGCTTAATTGTCTGTGACCACCAAGTTTGAACTATGAAACAAAAACCTGAAAGAACTAAAGGTTGTCACAAACTCCATCTATGTTCAGCTCCCATATTCTGATCTTTTATCTTGACAACACTAAGACACAGAACAGTCCCGAAATCAAAACACCATACTGCACTCAGGGTACTCCATCAAGGAAAGAGACCTGGCAAGAGTATTACATGTGACAGACAATAATCATGCTACTTCATGCATTACTGGAAGATGCTACAACTAGTTCTTTATTTTAACACACCTGGACAAGCCCAGCTTCCACTCATCTAATTCCCACCTCGTATGGATGCAAGCTCTCAAGCATGACAGTAGGAAAAAACAAAACAAAACAAAACCCCTATAGATTGTGCTGCCCTCTGATGCAGAGCCAGGCATGCTGCTACCTGTAGCACAGACAGGCGAGATGTAAGCATGACAGGGCCATTTTTGCTACCATGTTATCACACGGCACCTCTGGAAAAGCCACAAGGCTAAGGGCAGACAAGTCAACTCAACACACACAAGCCACGGGGTGGGCCCTCATTCAGCAGGGCACAACCAGGCACGCTGGCTGCTGAGTTATAAGTATCTCCATGCTAGCAGCGTTAACAAATGCTTGCTGCACTTCATCCCGCTCCCAGACCCACAATCCACCCAATAGGACAGACCTAGACTAAATCACTGCATAAAGAAACATACTAGAAGATCCCCTGCAAAACAGAACAGTTTTCTCTCTTCTGGAATAAGACAAGCTGCAGCCCCAACAGCCAAGTCACACCAGGCAGTTGACTCTCCACCTAGCTTAAAAATGTATATATACCAACAAAATCTCTGTGTTTTCACTAGGTAAGCTACTCTTCAGGTTCTGTTTGGAAGCCAAACACTGTTTAAAGACTTCCACCCTGGTGGTAGCTGGTGTGATCCAAGCACGTAACAGACACGCTGGGAAAACCATGTCAGGCCTCCCCAAAACAAGGGATCAGGAAGAAGAATGAGCGAAACGCATAACACCAAGCTCAGCATAGGCTGGAAAGACGACCACACTGAGCAGGAGGAGCTGAGGTAGCACAAGGAAACTGAAAGGGAGGCTACAGGGGAACGAGAATTTGGGACCACACTAGGGATCAGCAAAGCCACTGGCCAGCACCCAAAGCGAGCACAGAAAGTGCCAAGCAAAAGTACAGTCACAGCTTGAACTGTGACAACTGCATAGAGGGAATAGGTTGGGTTTGGGGGTGGTGATTGAATTGACTCACATCAGTCATTCATTTCTGTTTCTAGATCATCAGTGAGGGTTGGCTTCTACAACAGCATCAGGAAAAGCACCTTGTTAACCCACTAGGGCCTTTTGTAATTTTTTTTTTTTTTTTTTAAATGAACAGTGTTATACACTTGTAAATACCAGATATTTTCCAGAGCAGTTGATGCATTTAGCTGTCCTTTTGCAACTGTATTCATCTGCACCTAGAAGAGAAGATTGAGGCTTGGCGTGCTGATTCAGTACAACAGCTATACAGAAGTGGGGGCCTTGGCACAAGGAACCATTGCTCTTCCCCTCTCCCTGTGAATTAATGATGTTCCTAGAGAACTGTGCCACTTACCGAAAGTGGGCACTGCCTGAGACTGAAAACTGAACTCTCCCATCACACCCTCCCTATAAAGTGGTAACTGAGAGGGACTGTAGAGGGAAACAGCAGCAGAAGACTTCTTATGAAGAAGTCATCTCAAATTTAAGACTTGGACTGCCATGAGCTTGCACTGTACTACATTCCTGACATATATGGCAACAAAGGGCCACCACCTACCGAGTTGAGAGTTTGGACATTGCTGGCTGCAAGATGGTCCTGTATTGTTAAACAGTATTTCCAAGGTAGGGGCTTTCTCCTTTGGACTTCTCAAGGAAAAGCAAAGCCTTGTCTGAAAAAAATTGTAAAAATCCAAAGTTTGGGCCCTTTGAATGATCAACTCTGTCCAGAAGCACAGAATCAAAACAATACGATGTGGTGTTAAGAAATGCACCTAAAAAGGACTGGAGGAGTGAACATAGGAGAACCTGGGATCCACTCATGCCCTGAGACATAGAGGGACTGTGCTAGGGATACTGGGGCATCTGACCAAAGCTCAGGGGAATGCCCTGCTAATGCAAGACCTGGCAGCAGCCAGCTCTTTGCTGGCTGCTCTCTAAACCTAGGCCTTGCATCAAAGGTGTGTCAGGAAAAAGTGTCATGAGTAGAAGGTGAATGAGCTCCTGAGTAGCTAGGCCCTGAGGGCTTTCACAGTTAGAGACAGAACAGCTTGGAGGTGCTTTAACTTCAAGCATTAAACCAGTTCTTTGACCACTCCAAAGACTACACGTAAAAAGGATGGTCTAAAAGCCACTTTTGTCCTCTCCATCATAGACTTGGGTCAACACCTCTTTTTGGTTCAAGAGCAAAACTACAGGGTTGATTTGGAAGAATAAGTAAAAGCAAGACCCAGATGTAGACTGTACATATCTATCTCTGACTCTTGCTAAAATTTCAAGCTAAAAATATCATACTCACACATTTATACATACAAGTATATATATGTATATATATATTTATTCACACAACCTCAGGTTAATTATATGGCAACACAGGATCCCAAAGAGAATCAGATCCTCCAAAATACATACAGCTATCTCAGCTCCTGTGGAACAGATTATTTCTACAGGATGGTAAATTAAATTCATTTAAAGGAACAGCTTTGAAGCACTCTCTTTAGAGCAGAGCTCCTCTCTCCCCCAAATCCTTAACATACTAGCTGGACATTGAGTTTTGTTACACACCAAAATCTCTTTGTGCCTTGCAACGAAAGAGGCAGGAGAAAGAATGTTAACAGCCTCTTTTTACAGTAGTGTTGTCAGAGGAGGTGTGGGGGGGAAATAAACCACATAGAAAACAATTGCCAATTTGTGGTCTTGACCATTTAAAAATGGATCCCAAAATAGTCTGCTAAATTGTTTCACCCAGAGCAAAATTACCCATGTATACATATGCATGCACACAAAACCAGCATCTCTTGACACAGTGCTGATGGTGACTGCAGTCAAGGAAGAAACGTTATTACATTCCACATTGTGAAAAGACCACAATGCAGTAATTATTCTGAAAGGTTTTCACAAAGCACAATTATTAAGCTAACATTATCTTATTATTGTTTGTTGCTATGGAGATAATATAATCAATATATTTTCTGGATTGATTTTTTTTTTTAATAATACTAGCACATTTCACAGTATAGCAAGATTTAACTCAATACATTAACTGATTTTAGTTTATGATTGGCAAAGTCTTGAGGCAATAGATTGAAATCCATCTCATGCCTATTATTCTATCAAGACACTTAATGTCAAAATCTCTGCTGCAAAAGCAAGTTTTCCTTGTTGAAAATGAGCAAAGGATAACAAATTTCTCTGAAGAGAGGCAATCTTCTAAACATGAATTTAACACTTATTCATATTTCTCCTAAACCAAACAAAAATAGTCAGACTGACTAAAGAAGTAACAGAAAAGCAAGTTCTGTTTGAACTCTCAACTTACAATGCTTATTTATTCCAGCAGGGATGTTTTGAGGCATTATCCTCCTCCATGTAATATAAACTTTTCCTGCAGCAACCAGAGGAAGGCAGCAATCGAGGCACTGGGCCAGAGGCCATTGGATGCGAAGGCAGCTCTCTGCCTTGCCGCAGCCTTGTTTTGTGCAAGCTTGGACAAGTCGATTACTAGCTGCGCCCCTGTCCAGCAAAGACAGCAGGCACTTTGCCATTGGTATCAAGGGGCTGGGAAGCACAACTGCTACAGCCACAGCCCTCAGTTTCCTCATCCATAAAACTAAAAGAACATGTCCTTTCTTCCCCCACTTCCAGGTCTGCCTCTGCAGCCGGTGAGAAGAAAGTGACTGCTCCTGGTTTTGGCCACTAGTTAGTCCACAAGAACCGGATTTGATAATTGTACATAGGAGGATTTTCAGATTTTTTCCCCCTCTTATATGGCTGTACTGTGGTTAATTGCTTTCCTCCCAGTCCCAGAGCTGACCATGTTTTGTCATCCTGGTTTGCACTCAGACCAAAGTTTACAAGAGTAGCATGCTAGACTGTGTATCTAAGCAAGAAAAAAGGGGTTATAGCACCATTTGAAAGTCACAAAACCTATTAGACTTCTGTGAGAATCACAGGGTTACGCTTTTAGGGGCCCAAAGTGTGATTTTAGCTGCCTTAGGTTAGGCATCAGTATATGAGCATTTTGGCCATACTGAGTACATCACCTTGAATAAATATGAGATTATTAATAGTAATATTTCCTCCTTCTCCCTTCCCTACAGGCACCACATTGGGTGGTCTTGTCTTTCTACTTGAAGTGGGCTGGAGCCCAGTACTGTAATTTTGGACTGGCTGGAGGGGATCTATCAAGAATGATCATTCACAGATTAAATATGTTGCCTATGCAACACATCTGGCCCTTCTGGCCCAGGGGATAAGCAATAGAGTTAGGAATTCACATTTCACATCCCACCCCCTGTAAGACTGCTACACTGCCACTAACCCAAATAGAGACAGCGATGCTTTATAAGCCACCTTTGCGTTCCTTGCGCTGAATGGTGCAGGTCATTCTCTCCCATCAGATTTCTCCATGATGCCACTTTTATCCAAAGGGCTCTGAACTGCTATATGGGCAGGCACTGCAGTGTGTAAGATAAGCGCACGCATATGGTTGCTTGCCTTTCCGCCTTGTTTACTTTTATAAAGGGTATTTCTGCCGGATGGGGGTTAGACAAGTAGGCATGATACTCATTCAAAGAGGCCACTGTCACATGCACAACCTTAAAGGACACCATCTGTGAGTTCATCAGCACAACAGAGTATTGCTTAACACACATTGTTTCCAATATAAAGAAAAGCTTCATTTGTTTCAAACCACTGACTGCATGTTGTCCACCACAATGCATTATCATGCAACAACCCGGAAACTCTGCAGAAACAAAAAGTCATTTAGCTGTGGTCAGTCAGGGGATACCAATTTTGGGAACAAGAACGATATAATTACGTTCCTAAGCAATTTGTCTCAATAACAAACAGACAGCACCTCCGGTAAATTGGCTACAGGTCTGTTTTTACCACTCTTACTCATAGTGAGAAGAACCTAATATCAGTGAGACCCTCTTCATTTCAGTGCTAGAGGACTAAGACTAGTAATCAGTGTCCTGCTGCAAAGGTTGAGGCTCACCATGCTCTGCTTAGATACACTCTGCAATTGCTCTATATCACCTTCTGGTCAAAGATTACAATTCTTTCTGTTCCCCCTTTTTATTTATTTATTTTTTAAATGAATCAAGTCACAAAGTGCCCATGAGAAAGCTCAGTATTACCCCCGCAACACAGAGACTGAACTTTGCTGCTGGAGGTTATGAGCTCACAGATAGCAGAGAGGGGCCCAGCTGCAGGGGGATCCTGTCTCCATGCAGCAGGACCGCTCCTGGAGCTCGGTTTTGCCCATGCTGCTTTCCTTGGCTGCTGCATTGACCCAGACTGCTATAGGAAAGCGCTGGGGTCCTACAAAGAAAAGCTGGGAATGAGAGGCTGTATGTACAACGCAGGTTTAGGGGTAATGGAGCAGACCACCATCATCTTCAGCCCTTGCATGGGTCACACTAGGATGCGAAAGGCTCTTGAAAACCTCCTGCCATGATCCCTAAATACAACTTCACCTGGAGCACTTTGCTCATCGCTATGAGGAAAGGTGGATCCGAGACGAGACAGCGGGCGGACGCACAGCCAGCCCTCCCGCCCCACAGGCTCAGGGCTTCCTTTGTGGGCTCCATAACAGCGCCGTGTACAGGGAGACGGGAGCTGCTCGGGGGTTTGGGCAGAACAGGCCGATTCCTCAGGAACATTTTTACTCTAGTCAACATGCCGACTCCGTACAGATTTCCAGTGGAAATAAGGCACACACAGCCTGGGTCTCCTGAAATAACGATTGCCTCCAGAAAGAAAAAAGGTGCATTTTCAGACTATTCTTATCTGATTCATGATTGTATTTGTTTTAGTCAGTTCATCTGATTGTTTTCAATTTTACCTGGAAACTCCATTGTCTAGTAGGCTCTAAAGACAGGCCACAAAGCATCAAATGCTATAGAAAATTAAACTCAAGCAAGAGACCTCAGAGGACTTCAGTGATATAGGACTTTAAGTAAACAGAGTGAAGAGATAAACAATGGGGAAACCCAAAAAAACTTTACGCTAAATAAATGATGTCCTAATTAGAGCTGCTTAGTCTGGCTCTGCAAGAACCCAAACACCTCCATGTTTGTATTTGTGGTTGTCTTTCAAAGGCTTTTTTTTCCTTTTGCCTTAGGGAGTTATTTATAGGGCTATTATAATTTGAGGTCTGGTCTTCTCAAGGCAGGTCCTCCATCCAGGAAATGAAATAGCATTAGAAAATGAAATCTCATGTTTATGATGTCTCTCAGATGGCTCCTTGGGGCATTGGGGAAAAAAATAGTGAAAAATATAAACACAAATATAACTACAAGATACTTGCATGGTCCCTAATTCTATCTGTCATGAACTATATGGGACTTTTTATTAAAATGGAGACCTCGGTATAAGGTCACTCATTGCAGCTTTTTCCCCAAAGCATTCCAATTTCCTCCTTCTGTGTGATAAGGAACCTTTTCCAACACACCTTGGCTACAAGGTGTTCCTGGCCAGGAATATCCTGAAATTTGCAACACAAGGAAGGATAACTCAAATGCTGCCCTTCGGCTGCCTTGCCACATGCTTCTTACAACACTTTACACGTTCTGGCGTACTACCTGATCAAAGTAGATTTGTTCATTCCTTTGCAAGCTGTATCCTTGACGAAAATCATTCACTAACTTCTTGTTCATATCTCTTTGAACCTTATTTCCTAGACTACCCTGTTGAGCCAAAAGGTGTCATGTCCTATCCCGGACTTATCACCTGCTATTTCCTCTCAGTCTACAGGCATAAAAGCAAATAGAGCCTCCATCAACAAAAACTTTGGGATTCCCTATCCCTCTTTGTTCTGCTTGTCCAAAGGGCACCTGCCTCCAACCCCTATTCTCGCTGCATATCTTTTTCCCTTTTCTTGAGTGGAATATAATCATGGTGTTTGAACTAAATTTCTCAGAGAATACTTACATTTCTTAACTCATCAACACATATGACTTCTTATGACTCCTCTAGCCCAGCCTTCAGTAATTCTACTTAAATCACCTCTGGCCTCATGCTACCTATGAGGAATTAACAGGTTTGGACACTCCCAGAATTGAAAAAGGCCATCAGATACAAGCACAAAAACTACAGAAGATCAAATCATCATTTGTGATTATTTTCTATTTGGTAGTTTTCATTCTTCTTGTCATAGGGTGAAATAAAGTGACCAATGTTCAGTGAGTGCGTTGTTTTTTGTACTGTTGCAGTTTTAAATATTCAGGTAGAACTTTCCAAAGTTAAAATATTTCACTTTTTTACATTTCCCTCTGCATTACAAATGCTCTAAAATTGATGGAATATTTAAAAGTTTCAAAATAGAAGCAGGAAAAAAAAGGCTAATAGCAAAAAAAAAAAAAAAAAAAAAAAAAAAAAAAACACAAGAGTAACCCAAGACAAGATCAGTCATTCCACTACATTGCACGGTGACATCAGAAGGAAAAACTAACTGCAATTTGAAATGTATGTTTTTAAAGCAGCAAGTTTTTAAAGCTACCAGTTCAGACTTCCTGTTGAAATTTTTTTGTTTTTATGATTGGCTCTCAAATAAACCTTGTTTGAGCCCAACTCTGGTTGATTCTGGTTTTGCATTATTGTCTATATTTAGGCATGTGTAAAGGCCTCTGATGATGGCAGAATTAGGATTACTTTTGAGTTTTGCATCCCTCAGACAAGATCAGTTCTTTTTTTACACTTCTGTGTGTCTATGCAACCGATAGTTTCATATCAAATTGCATACTTTTCACACACACACAAAAAAAAACCACACTCCAGAAAACAACACTGTTCCACCTATTTCTCACAAAACAAGGGGAGCCTGAGCTTGCAGCAGCTGCTTCACATCTGCACCCTGTACACAGCTACTTAGGTTCGCACAGCTCTGTCCAGTTCTGTCCCGGGGCCTGTTCTGCAAACTCAAAACTCTCTCCGGTAGCCTCTCCACTGGGCTAAGGACCATGACTGAGATTCAATTTCACACTCAGTTCCTCTTAGGGAAAGTTATGTTTCAGCTCTACTTCCTGCTCGGGGTGTGAAGGGGGCGTTGAAAGGGGGAAGAACCAAGTGGGTCCTAAGCTTGGTTTATTTAGATAAAAGCACAAGGAGGTAATGACACGCAAGCACACTATAGGCAGCAGACAACAAATACCAGGGATTTGATGGCACATGTTCCAACAGGCAGGTCTCCAAAGCCCTCTATTATTCATTTTAACATAAACCTTTGCAAAACTGAGATCAACTAACTGTAGTGGATTAGATCTATACAGCAGCTGTACCTCCCTGCTTTGGGAAAGGGCAGGGGAAAGTATCTTGTTTGCCACCCTTTCAGGATGACTTGCTGTACAAAAGGCCAGGTTTTTATTTGAAGAGACGTGTCACACTGTAAACATTTCTAGTAGAGCTTGGGTTAGCAGCACTTGTAAGAAAACCCTAATGAAAATAAATTGGTACGTATTTACCCATATGCTGAAGAGCATATGGCTAATGCATTTAGACATTGCTAATGAAGTTAAGACTCAGCTAAATTTGTTGGCTCATGGATAATGATTGTTCTCAACAACCAGTCTGAGCTAGCTATAATTTTAGTATTACAACTGATACCTGGCTGTTATTATAAGTATTGGTGCAGCTGACATAGAAGGACTGTTTTTCTGAATGCGGATTTCTGCACATTGCAATAAGAAGGGGAGCAGCATATGATGCTACTAAATTCCAGATTTACAGGTAATGTGAACAAGTTACAACCTCGTTTAAAACAAAGAAACTTCTCTTACTCATTGCAGCCCTGGGTCTGTCTATTGATTTCTTTTTTAATTCTATGGACTAATAGACTGTATTTAGTCCAATGCCATTCTCTCCAGGCCAGTGTCATGCCAATGTGAATACAGCCAAAATTTAACAGAAGACAATGATTCCTAAGAAAGAGTCTTACTCTTTTGAGCCCTGGTGTAGAAGCCATTTACATTCATTACCACAGCTACTTGACTCTTCTCATTTAGTCATAACACCAATGTTTTCCTCTTCAACGTGAGGGTCCCTACTTCTTGTAGGAATACTACTCCTTGGCATGATCACAGGGGTTAATTCTAGAGCCCAGGGTAAATTCCAGTATGAATGATTACACTGGGTCTACGTGTATGTTACCACCATTGCAACTGTACATTATCTTCATTCTTTTATCCCAACAGTTGTACATTATCTTCATTCCCTTATCCCAGCCATTGTGTAACATGGCTGTTTGCTACTCACTGTTGCTACATGTCATGTCAGAGATGGCTCTAATTCAGTGGTACTTACTGCTTGAAGGGTGGGCTACAAATAACCCCCTGGGATTTGCTGTGATGAACATGTGAATATAGCCTCCAAAAGGCAAAACACATGGCAAGCTTCCCCAACATCACTATCAGGAGCCAGGTGTTATTTCAATGATGCAGATCCCTACTCTGATGGATATTGCGTAGCTATTTCTCAGTTGTCACCAAAAAGCTATCCAAGAGCAATCATTTCAGTCATTTTGGCCTAAGCTGGAGCAGAACGGCAGCAAAGTGTCCTTCAGCGCCATTATCTTGGGGATCCACCTCACTCATCCGCTTCACTTACAGGCCATAGCTCAGGCCTGGCCTCTATTCACAACGCTACTGCTCTGTGCCTGTTGCCAAATCATTTAACCTCCCTCCAGCCTTCAAATCTCTGTCTTCTTCTAAGGGCAACTGCCCAGGTCTACTGGAAATCCAGCCCTTTTCAGCAATATACAGAAAAATGGATATACAAATTGCAAAGACAGAAGGCGCACAGGCAATGAGCTATTCCTCTGAGTATAAAAGAGACAGTGGCGACCTGTTTCTTCTCTCAAAGGAAAACATCATACATCAAAATAGCAAAACATCTGTCGTGACCATTACCACCTTCATAGCTTGAGTCACCATTAACTACCAGCAAAGCAGCCTGGTCATTTCCCTCTTTTCTGTCACATAAGACCTGTCTGTTGCTTCGTATATCATAATACTGTCTCTAGCTTCCATAAAGGTTATTTCAAGCAAACCCATTAAAATCACATCCAGGGATATCTTGTGAACACTGCTAACAGAAATATCGAGTGTGAAAAGCTGAGGACATTGTGTCTTTACAGACAACTTTCCACAGTCTGCGTCATACGCACTCCTTTCCCAGAGGCTCAACCTGCTGTCACAAGCTCAGGGGAGTAGCTGGGATGAGCCACAGCCTGACTCTCCTGAGAGACCAGAAGTCCAGGCTGAAGCCTGCAAATGACAATTAGCAAAGCGGGAGTCAGTTAATTGCAATGTCTGGATTTCCTGCATTAGATTGCTATAAACAAATACTGCACTGATTTTACCAGGGCATCTGACAACTCTAACATCTGGTCAAAGAAGATGGCACAGAGTATCAACTGAAACTAGAAAGATGCATGTTTTTGAGGAGGAGAGAGACTGGATTTATAGACATATGAATATACATGTAAAAACATGGCTAATCCCAAGTTTTCTGTCATATTGCATACTGTAAAACGGCTAGGTTAGATCTACACTGCACGCATGCATTTCATTTGATATGAATATATGGACAGGCCTCCAACTCAAGAGGAATTTTCCCAGGACTTAGCAGAAGACCTGAAGCACCCCATGAGGCTTGCAGAGGCAGTCAGCAGCCCACAGTGGATGTGCACAGCCAACTGGGGGAGATAAAGCAAGGTTGGCTCGTGATGCCATGGCTGTCCTTTCTGCTTCCACACAGGGAGCTATCAAGTGGCAAAGCACACACACACCCTAACCCAGTCATCTCTTGTTTATCTGTGCAAAGCAACACAAAACCATATGCAGGCTTTCACTGTCAGTGCAAGCCATGTTATTCTTGTAATTAAATCCAGGTCCACAGCCTATTTGTGAGCTCCTCTTCTTCCCTTCCCCTTTGCCCCCCTCACTGTTTGCCTCTCTCCAACCTTGTTTGGGTTTCCATGCTGCATCATTAAATTCCATAACACTAAGGACTGCAGCCTCTCTCTCTCTGTGTACCAATCTGCTGCTTTCTAGGCTGAAAAAAAAATCAGACATGGGGTTAATTTCGTTACTGCCAGGACTCTGCGTTTTATTTTTCTTTACCTCCAAGTCAAAGGATGCTTTTGGCAGATGTGTAGTGGAAAAAGATCATGTTTGCTCTCGGCTTCCTCCCTGCGCTTCCCCCCACCATCAGCCGTAAAACAATGCAGCCCAGCCAGATCCCAAACTGAAAGCAGGACAAAGCGCCCATACAGCCCCCACTGCCTTTCAGCAGCAATGGGCCGCTTTGGGGTAGCCCAGGAACTACAAGTAGGCCAGACACGACTAAACAGAATAAACAAAGACTATCCTGTCCCGGCTGAGAGGGGCTAAAGAGAGTGATGTCTTGCATTAAAATGCAAGGCAGCAACACAAGCATGCAGCCAGTCAAGAGCATCACTGGAGCTTGCTAGGAGCAATGGGAGGAAAGCAACGCATGTCCATGCCGACAGAAGGGCCCAAAAACAAATTACCCAACTGCACACAGGGTGCAACTGCACATACTGCCTATCCCCCCCATCCGTCACTGCCTTTTTAGGGAAGGGACAGGAGATGGGGAGCGAGCAGAGCACAGCCACTGCAGCAGGTCAAGCGTTCACCGGGGCTCCCCAGGAGGAAGGGCAGTGTGAGGTGCACATGCGTTCTCTGCTTTTGGTGCATTGGCCACATAATCAAGCCATTAGTCCATGAATTAACAGGAGAGTTTTGCTTAGTTTTTTCAACAGCCGGCAGCTCTGAAGCCCACAGTGGCTGCACGTGTGAAAGGCCACGCTGTGTATACCCTCATGTATCCTGTTACGCTGCTGTCGCAGACAAACCCAACATTTTTCCACAGATTTCTAGGAAAAATGCAGTATGTGGAGCGGTGGGGGAAGAGTCAGGAGTTTCTAGCAAAAGAGTGGTCTGCCTGTTGCAAATCCACTCTGGGAAAATTGAACATGCTGCTTTTTCTTTCTTTTTTTTTTTTTTTTTAAACAGCATAATCATGTTTACTCTTACAGATGTACCCACCACAAATTGTTCTCATGCAATGGCAGAATTTTTAATCTAATATCTTGGACTCAGATAATTTCCCAGCTGCAGAACTGCAATAACTTGGTATCTTCTCATTTTGAAGATAAGCCGATTAACATGGATATGTTTTAGATTCAGGGTGCGATTATCTGTCTTTATTGTTCTTGAGAGAGAAAGGGCAACTTACAGTAAAACAACTTTGTTTTCCCCAAGTCAGCCCTTAAAGTCTACTTCTCTGTGACAGAGATAGGGCTTTCCTTTTGCCTTTCATTTCTCTTACCCCCCATAACTTTCACTGCCTCTTCCTCCAAAAGGCTGTATTACAGCAATTCGTTTCAGGGATTTCTCAGTCACCACATTTACTTTATGAATATAAATAACTTCTCTTTCAAAAAAAAAAATCTCATGGAGAAAGCATGAATTTTCTCATTTAAAAAGACATTTGAAGTTTATTAAAAAAAAACCACACACATGCCCCAGCACTCCTGCTTGCATTGTTCATTTACTTTCAGGCACACTTACAGAATAATAACAATAAAGGCAAAAAGGAAGATAAGGCCTGTTATTCCATTTATACATATATAGGGTGGAGTAAAATTGGAACCTTCGTTAATTTCACTAGAACTGATTTACTCCCATGTAAGTAAGGGAGAAGGCAACCAAATCCTTGAATTTATGCCATTAAGAGCTGAAAATACTGTTCACTCCTACAATTTAATCCAGAGCTTTTGATATTTGATGTTTTCGCTTAAATCCCCAGGTCCTAGACTTATCTGATTATGTCAGAGAAACTCCCCTCCTCCTCCATTTTTCCCCTACTTTTCTAGAATTCATACTCTAGGAGGAAGGCTTAGAAACATGAGTTAAGGACACTCCTTGAACTGGAAGGCATGTTGAAGTGTTTTGTCTTCGCTTCCTCTTCTCAGTCTTATTCTAGTGCAGGAGTTTTCAACCTGTGTTGATTTATAGACCAAATGCAACCCTAGAACTGTACAAATTACATGTATGCAGATTGCTGTACAACACAGATGACTTTATTCTTCTCAGCCACCATTCATGAACTCCTCTGAAATAAACTGTTCATAGGTTGCAAACCACTAGTCTGATGATTTAGTGAGAGCCTGGCTCATGCATTTTCCATGCATAACACATTGGCAATACTGGGTAGGCAAAGGAGGATCTGGCCTATTTAAAAGAAAAGCTCTTTGAAAAGCCAATTCAATGAAAAGATATGGTTGCATACATATTTAAGTAAAATATAAGTCTATCTTTTCTTTGTTAGCCTACTTTAAGTGAATTTAGTTTAACTGATTTTCTTTGATGAACACAACTTTCGTAACAAAATTTGACTAATAGATCACAGAAAATGGCTTGCAGAAACTTTCCCCTCACATAGTAGTACAGGGTAAGTCTACAACATATCAGAATAACTTAGTCTCCAGGCAGCTTTTCATACAGCAAGTGTTAGCAGGTGACTAATTATAATGGAATTTTGTCAAAGAGCCACAGAATGAGTGACTTCATGGCATCCAGCTGAATTTAAACCAGAACAGTGAGGGCAAACAGGTCTGTACGCCACATAACCAGCACTGTGTGTGGGTGTGTGTGTGTGTGGGGGGGGGGGGGGGTGTTAAAGTTATCCTCCATTTCCAGCTCAAATGGATCAAGGGCGAATCAAGTCTACTTTTTACGCTGTCCTCTGAACGAAGTCAGATGCACATGTAAAAACGGTATTTAAATGGGTTTTATCAAATAATGAGTCAGATATTGACAGAACAATCACCACGAAGACAAAGGTAAGAGGCACTATATTCTCATCAATAATTCAAATCTCAGGATGGATATTGATGACCATGCACTTGAAAGAGGGAATTTTTATTTTACTTTACGATTCCAACCAGAAAACTGGCAGGTCCTCATTATTAACAGAGCTTGGACCCACAGAAACATTATTGAAACCGAGTAATTAACAAGAAAAGAAAAGCATTAATGGACTTAATGACAGGGAGAGGGGGAGAAGATTAAGGGAAAAATCTCATGCAGGATCCCCAATACTTCCCCTCTCTCCCTCCCCCCAGTCTCAGACAGTAACACTTGTGGCACAGATCAATAATGTTCAGTGGTATCTAATTCCAGTTACTGGGTAGGAGCAAGCAACTTTACAGGCTTATATAATAAATGTGTATAATCAGCAAAAACACAAACAAAAAGGTACTATGAGCCAAAACCACTCAGCACAAACCAGTTGGGGCTAGTTAACATAATCAGCTCTATTTACATAACTAAGTTTGTTTCAACAAGGGCATGAACTTTCCTGGAAAAGCTCAAGTAATTAACTGCAGAAGCTTACACATTTTCTTTCCCTCAAGTTCATTTCCTCCCAAAATTAGCGCTTCTGGTACAAAACTCTTTCTACCAATTCACTCAAAAAGGTGAGTGTTCTTTCCACAGGCAGCTACTTCTTGAGATGGTACCACTGAAGTGTAGGATGCTCTTCAATTCCTCCCACCTCCTATCCATTCATCCCATCATTTTGAATAGGTACAAACAAAAATATTTCTTACCTCTTGAAAAAAGAGCAGATTTCCAATGAAAGGAAGAGGTGGAGGATGTCTGATCCCTACTTTGGCTAGTCCGGAGAATGCAGAGGTGGAGTACCTGCAAAAAAGAAAAAATAAGGCAGTAAGTTAATTCTGGGCCTTGCCATGACATGATTTCTCAGAGTAATTGGTTCAGCTGGACTCTGTGGATTTAGGGTGGGAAAAGAAGCTCTCTGAACAGGACAGACAAAACAGCCAACACGGTGACATTGCTCTCAGCAGCTCCTTGGTCACAGAAATAAGTATAATGCACCAGTGCTTCAGAGGAGGCAGCAGAATGAAGAGACTCAAATACAGGCCTGCAAACTTGGGCAGCGGAAATAGAGACACCCACAGAGAGTCATGTAAAGCAAAAGTGACTCTCTAAAGTTACGTGAAGTTACAGTGAGATCAACAGATACATTTTGGGTTTTGACTATTGTGGCACAGCTGGGAAAGGAACAATACAGATCTTCCAACTCTATTTTCTTCTTCTTCCGTCACCACTACCTATACAGATCACAGAACAAGAATTCAAACTAGTCTCAGTTGTGCATGAGCCAAGACACTGTCAGTACTTTCAAGTCAAGCCTAGTATTTGGGGACAGATATGCTGATTAAGTGATTTTCCAGCTGCCAGTCAGCAAATTAAACAAAGATAAAAATACAGAGAAACAAAACCCAGGCTGAAAAGCTTCATGCATCCTTTATTTCAGATGAAACTGAGGCACATTGACAGGGAAAATATTGAAAAAAGTTACAAAACAACCCCAAAACCTTTTTTGTTTTTTTTGTTTTTCTTTCTTCACATGAAGAATTGATTTAAGTTAGTGGCCTTAAGCTAGTGAAACCTGAAAGGGCAAGAGCGAACAGCAACAGTTGTGTTCAGCCAGAGACACAATACTACTGAATACTATCACTGTAAGGACCAGAGCAAAAGGCCATTAAGATTAATGAAGGCTACGTCTATATCAGCACTTGGGCTCAGGGGAAGAGCATAGTTTTAAAGCGCTCCCCCAGGTGTCCCCACTTTTTGAATGACGGTTCCATTCTCGGGGCGTTTTGGTACCTGCAAACCACTCTCCCTCTGAGAGGAAATTAAACTTGAAGCTCTGCTCTAACCCCCCAGCTCTTACCAGGGCAACACAGTTGTGAACTATCGAGTGGTCCCTCCCAACAGCACTGAACTATAAAACAGCTTCGCTTTGAACCACAGCTTTGACCCGTTTGGTCCCAGGATTAAATGAAATCTAGCTCCCAATAAAAAGCCTGAACTGCATGGAGTGTAAATGTAGGGGGCACGATACCAGCTGCTTCAGTCTCTTGAGTTACTCCTATTGCCCTGAATTACATGATCATTTGGTCACAGCCAGAATCAGTTCGCTCAGATCCCGATGAGCTGACTCCCCTTAATCCCGGCTTACAGCCCTGCTGGCTCCGAAGAGTAGGCTCGTCCATTGCTATGACTTGGGCACTCTCCTCCTCCAGGTCCAATAACCTATATGTGCCTCATTTAAAATACCCTCCATGGTGCAAGCAGGAATATTGTGGCTTATCCTAGCAGACAAACAGCGCATGAGTCCAGGGGTGGGGTGGGGTGGGGGGCAGGGAGGATGCAGGAAGAGAAAAGAACAGTTGGTAACAGAAAATGGTCCTTTCTTCTAGCAGGGGAAAAAAGGGGATGCTGGCAAATGAAATATATGAAATAGCATGAACTAAATCTCACATGACCAGCAAAACAGAATGGGACTTAAGTATCTAGTTAGCACCTTTGGGTACTTTGGTTTCCTGAGAAAATTTCCTGCAACACAGCACCTATTAATGGGTCTTCTTTTGGGAAGGTATTCGACAAAAATTACAGTCAGAAGATATAGATTTGATTATTTTTAAATAGCAACAATGTTCTATGTGACAATACAAACCTTCAGGAATACAGAGTCTGAATAAAAAAACGTGTCTTTAGTATATGCAAAAGCACTATTTTAGTATGACAAGGTACTGTAGAAAAAAGGTGCCTAAGTCAACATTATACATTTTATATATATATATTATTGACTTTTTGGTTATTTAACTGCTTTAAAAAATAGGAGATTTTTATTGAAACAGCTAATACTCTTGGGAAAAAAAATGTTTTAACTTAAAAACAACAAACAGCCTACACTATACATTTTCTTCCACCAAAGAGAGGGAGGGTTTTTGCTGCTGTTTGAAATCTGCCTAAAGTGTCTTTGTGTCATAGCAAAGTCCCCATCTTCTGTATGTAAACAGTGGAAAAGATGACTGTTCTCTCAGTGAAGAACAGTCAATTTTGCAGCATTTTATTCTTCATGTTTTTACTGCAAAAAACAGGACAGATTGCAAAACACCATATTGAGCTACAGTTAACTACAAATTTCACTGTGGACTGGACACTCTGTAGACTCCTGATCTTCATGTACTGCAAATGGAAACATGAATATAAGAGAACACTATCTCACTCAAAGTAAAGGATGATGATGGCCAAATATTTTAAAAGGACAACAAAACTAAAGAGTGCAGAGATCAAAGCTCACCACCCAGTTTCACAAGACCAGAACCACATCTAGACTCTGAAAACGATTTGTCCTTAGATTAGTAGCTCATCTCTGTCAGCTTCTGAACGTTCATGGCAGCTCCATACAACTGAGGATTTGCTCTTCTTTTTCCTCTTATCACACAGTTTTCTCTGATGCTTTTTATTCAGTTATATTTGAAGTAGGTTTTCAAAAGGCATGGAAACATGGTTTACAATGAGATGGGAAACAGAGGCAGCGTTGTCAAGCTACATGCTGAAATATGACAACTAAAGGGCAGGGCCAGCAGGAAAAAAAAGAAATCTCACCAGTATACTCATATAGCTCTACTCTGTGATCCACAATATTTCTGCTATTGTTGAAATATCTGCAGTTTTGCAGAAAAGAAAACAGTATGCAAGTGCTTAAAGACTTGTGCTGCACATGCAAAAGAAGGTAGATCTTACATTTCACAGGCGATCTTGACTTTGGCCATTACTAACATTACAGCTTATGTTTTGCAGTCTTAAACATATTCTAAGAGTTTGGAGTCCCCTCACCCCCCTTCTTTTTTGCACCTCTGCAGTGTTTCAGGTCATCCTCAACTTCTTTTTTTGAAAAGGAAGCAGCAATTCAGTCCTGCACATAGCAGCGAACATCAGCAGTGCATGAATCTGACAACTTCATGGCACAAACCTTTGCCTTTTCAGTCAGAAGCAACCGATAACTAGAATAGGCTAATTTATGTGATTCAGCACAACCCTGGCACTCGCTTTGCCAGTGACTTCCAGAGCTGTGTGCTAAGTGTACTGGGAAACCAGACTCCAGGTTTTGTTGCTGGGAGGGAAAGGTGGGCTAGAAGCTAGAAGAGTGATCACGGGCAGGACTGTCTTGTGCACAGTCACGGCACATTCATCTGGTGAAGCTGTATAACTAAATGAAACAGTTTTGAGTCTTCCTTATTACTAGCAGGAAGAGTTTTTTCTTACTCTGCTACTTATCACACTTCTGTGTTAATTTATCACAAAAATTAATCTTTATCAGACCTCCAGACCTTCCAGATATATAACGCTGTGTCTGTCTGTGTTTGCTGAGGGTTGAAACCCAGCCAATGCCTAGCAAATAGAAGAGACAAGTCAAATGCAAAAAAACTGCTGGCCTTTTCCTAGGCTGAAGAGTATTTACTGGGAAAAGGAAAGGGGAAAGGGGGAAAAAAAGTCCAAAGCTATACAGAGTTTTGATTATTGCTCAAAAACATGCAGTTGCATTTTTCTTCTTAAATACCATATGCAGTTCTGATGCCGCATCTCAAAGGATCCAGAAATAGAAGAGATACTGGGGTGGTGGTCAAGATGACCAAAGATATGGAACAACTTCTGTACAAGGAATGTACAAACAAGCAAACAGACTATAATCTTAAAAATCTTAAAATCTAGAGAAAGAAGTGACTGCAGAGGGATAGGACTGATATATTTAAGATCCTGCATGGCATAAAGAAGATAAATTAAGAGTAGTAACTATTATTTCTAAAAAATACACTAGTAAATAGGCAGGTGGTGTGATGGAAAATGAAGCTCTTTTTCACATAATCATTATTCTAACTTCGGAGCTCCTTGCCACAAGATGTTGTGTATACCAGAAGTTTAAAAAGTTAATGACAGGAAAACCCACCAAGAATATTAAGTACAAAAATGTAACCTTTGTTTTAGGAAGTCACTAAGCTGCAGGCTCCCGGGAACTCAGAGGAGGTATTAGGGGAAAAAAATATTGTTGTATGTTTGCCTCATTTTTCTGCTCTTTCTGTGAGCACCTGATGCCACCGTCAGAGAAAGGATATTTGAATAGATACATTCTTCGGTCTGAGTATATCCACTCCTCTTATCTTCATACTTGCTTGCATGTTTGGGTTTTTTCCCCTCCCCCCCTCCAAATGAATCCTTAACCCCAAATAACCTGTACTTCTGACTCATGCTTTGGGACAAATACAATCTCTCTGAAATGTATTTTATGGTGAAATACCTAAAAGGCTGTATTTTTGTAAGCAGGGCTCTAGAGTTTGCAATACATCCTGGACTGGTGGACACCACAGTAAGGGCTGAATGAGCAATCTATCAGCTGGCAGCTTTAATCTATTAATTTAACAGGTGTAAAAGACACATGGCAAAGATGAAAGGAAAAGGGTGAAAATAAATCTAAGCTTTCTAATTTACTTTCATTATCCTTAAGCAGAGTACGACTCTGTGAGCTTCCAATAGCAAAATAAGAGATCAGTGTTACAAAACCTAAAAGATAAAACCTCAGACACTTCAGTTTTGTTAAGAGGAAGATAGAAAGGAGTCTTTGTGGAAGGAAAAGGGCATGAAAAAAGATAAAATTCTGATGGCAGCAATATATAGGGGACAAGGAAAAACCCAGCACATTCTCACTCAGAGGAGAAACATACCCTAATATTTACACACATCGGGCTTCCTGCACAGCTATTAATTTAAAGCCCTAGTATTGTATTTTGAACAAAGTGACAAGACATCAAAAGGAACCAGAGGAACAGGAGTAATGAAGTAGATCAATAAACAACTCAATAATTCTCTGAGGACATTCAAATGGCCTCTCAGAGCTACACAGTCCCCTTGTATATTAAACATGACTGTTAAAAGAAAGTTAACATACCAAATATATTCCTGTAGGCCAGCAAAGCTGATGTAAGCTATCCGAAAAAATGAGCTTCCCTCCACAAACCACCATGCAAAAAACAAGGAGAAACAATCAAAACCAACAGATAATTAGCATAAGTTGTAATAGATATATGTGACAGAACTAGCTGTGTTCCACCAGGCCAGTACTAACTGGTACTGCAAGAAAGAGTACTATATGGCCTACATTAAGTGCAAGCAATTTCTATAGCAGATAAAATTCAAGAGTCAATAGTTCTGCATCACAGAATTCAACATACCATTGAAATCACCTCAAATTTCTCTATCAACAGAAAGTGCATCATTCCTTCTACATCTAACTAACATATACCTAGTAATATCTGAAACTAGAAACCTAAACTAGAACACTCAAAGGAAAAATGATTTTTTTTAACCTCATTTTTGAGAGCTGGGAGATGCACTATTTTAGAAGACTGAGTGGGGAAACAAAGTATTTTGCTAAAATAATGGAAATCATTCCTGCCAAATAGGTGGAAAGGCATGAGGATTATCTCTTATTTGCCTCTATTTATGTACGTATACCCATGCCAGATCCAAAATGAACACTGAGATGCATTTTGCTCCTAAAGCAGGGATAATACACAAAATGATGGAAGCGTGTCCAACATTATAGTGACTGATTCATATGAAATGCATAAACATCTATGTGCTTGAGGAAGCATGGCCTCCCCAAAACATTGATACTATCATTGGGCTGGCTACAGAGTTAGACTTTCTGCTGTTAGCGCTTTCTAGAAATCACGTGTACTTGCATCACGAGTACTGCAACAGGATCAGTGGAGAGCTGCCAACACACCACTCTTTCCTCTAGTCTGATGTTCAGGACATGCGAGATAGAAAATGATAATTTGAGGCCATTGCAACTGAGGAACCCAGATCTTACAAGGGGACAAGTATTAGAGCCAAGGTAGATATCACCCAAGATGGATACAGTCACCTGTTTATTACCTTCAGGAACTATATTCATTTGAAGAAAAAAAGCAAGTCAGCTATCCAGCCCCCCAAAACATGCAAGTCTGAAAGAATTCTCTCCCAAAGTGGAAGAGAGAAAGATGGGGAAAGTGAATCTCTCTTACAACCTTTCTACCTAACCTAGACCCCTGAAGGTTAACAAAATGCCCGTTATTGCTATCCAGCAGCATCTCCGATGGAAATCAAGGTTTCTACTGAAAGAAAATATACTCAGTCATGTAGAGTACTGGACTAAGAGGCAGGAAGGATTATTGATCCAAAAAAAGATATAGAATATCCACAAGTACAATTTCAGTAAAGTCTAGCAGTAATTTTCAAAAGAGACAGTAGCCAGTTTGGGAAAGGTTATTTGAGTACAGTAATTTCATTTTCAAAACTTAACAACTTTATACCTTTTAACTGTGAATTTGTGGGGCTGTAATACCAGATTTCAAGATAATGAGAACAACCATATAACCTGTGTTCTCCTAAATCACTTGTATGCACTCCCAGTGTTTGAATTTTGACATAATCGCACAAGAATAAGATAGCCATTACACACACTTGCACCATCTGCCTCCGCCGGGGCAGATGTTTTCCAGCTGCAAAACCTAAATGACCATACGATTATTATTCCTGGTGCATTAGCTGGTCTTTTAATAAAATAATGCACAGGAAAGGCCAAATTATATGCCCAATAGCACATTTATACCTCATCTATCTGCTAACAATCATTTTTTAATCCATACTGTTCTGGTCTGCTGAACAATTCTCTTACCATCTCTTATCACAGGAGAACTGATAGGCTCAAGGAGCCGGTTGTAACAGGACTGCAGGTTGTCACAGTGTGTTTAAAGTTTTGGGGTTGCTTTGATTTTTTTTTTTTTTTTTTAATTAAAAAGACACCAGCGAATCGACGCCAATTAAATGAAAAAAGCCCATACAGAAAATCACCACGCTTCTCCAGAGTAGCCCTGCGAGAGACAGATGGTCCATACAACAGACCAACGACAATATTTCATCACCTCTCTCCAAGCACAGCCACTTCATCCTGGGCAGCAACTCTCCCAAATAGAGTCGTAAATCCCCAACTTCAGTGGTCAGCTCCCGAGCCCTCGAGCACTGGCCCAGCACTTTTAAACAAAACAACACAGATTGACAGCAGCCAATTTGTTGACTCCTTGTAAGCACGTGGCACCCTTGAGAAATGAGTTGGGACCTCCTTCCTGCGTGCAAAGGGCAAAACTCCTGTGAGAAGGAGCCTTCCCATGCAGGGCCGGACATGAGCCTCCCAGGAAGCCTGTGTCAGAGCTGATACAAGCACCACTTTGCTCTTCCCTTCCATCTCTCCCCTCTTCACTCACGCATATATTGCGCAGCACGCAGCAGAAAACATTTCCACCTCGAGGCCGTAAGCGTTTGCACGTCAGCCAGGAAGACTGAAGTGTGCATAAACAGAGGTGTTTTCATAAATATGATTTTCGGAAACTGGAGTGAAATTTCATAAAGTTTTTTTTTCCTCCCTCCCCACATAATTATATATCTTAATTTTCTAATTAGACATCTTAATTGCATAATTAAAAGGACATGAGTTTCAGCCTAATTAGTCTTCCTAATTGTTATTCAAGTTTATATCCTAGTGATGCAACAGTGTGCTTTTCCTTATGCATCTCAACCGTTTCTACATACTGGGAATAATGCAACGGATGAGGACGCAGCTTCATGTTTAAACAGAGAAAGGAAAGCCTGCCTGGGAGCCCAATAGTTCTAACTTTTCTCTGCCATAAAGGCGGCACTCACTAGGCCTGTGGCCCATTATTTCGGAAGGTCAGGAAGGGTTGCAATGCTGTGGTCTCTGCATTCCTGAAACGTTATCTAGCATGCACATCAAATAGTGATATATCGTGCAGGCAAGGCCAAGTTATATTCCCAACAGCACATCTATACCTCGGCTGTCTTTCAGGAATCTTTTTTTTTTTTTGGTCTACCAGCCAATTTGCCTAATGTCTGTTGTTGTAAGGGAACCGCTTTTAGAGTTCAGGTCTTGCACCGCATTCCTCAACAGCAACAGTACGTACAGAGCCACTGACTGCTATCCAGAACAAGCTAGCACAAGGGCTGCACAGTCGCACCCTGCCAGGGAGACCTCTGGGAAGAACAAAACTGCTTCAAGTTTCTCAATGCCTCCCAAAGCTGCTGGGCCCAAGATGTGGACTTTGGCTGAAGAAGAGATGGGAAACACTGTCCTTCTTCCTCCTCTTTTGGGGCCAGTCTCTCAGTGCATGTATTGCAGGGTGGCAGGCACCAAAACAGAGACAAAAAAGTGTTACTGGGACAAGCCTCTTCTCCACTTGTACACTCAAAGGAGCAGCTGTGACAGACTGCAGTGAGAATTCACCTCCCATTAAACAGTTCTGGATAGATGCAGACAGACCTCATAAAAAGATTTCATGTGCAGTGTAATTTTTTTTTTTTTTTTTTTTTTTTTTTTTTTTAAGTGAACATCAAGGGGCCAGGGCCACCATCCATCCTTCACACTGAACACAGCGGAGGTCCTGCAGACCAGAAACAGACGCGATCAGAGAGCTAAAGATCATTCCATAATGCACAAAGTCTGAATTAATGGTCCACCACCCAACTTTGTTCTGCATTCCCTAACTTTTGTGTGCTTGACTTTACAACCTTAATAATGTGCCTTTAATGCAATTTTCTGTGCAAGTTCTTGGGTTTTTAAGAACCTCATTAAAAATCCATCACATTACATCCCCATGGGTCATCAAAAGACCCGAGAACTACGGCAGAAACCTTTGCCAAGTGAGCTAATGGTGGAGCCGACAGAAATAGCAGGTTGTCTTTCATGCGAGGCACAGCCTGCCGGAGGGGCTCACTAATATTTGCTCAGAGCAAAAAGAACAGCAAAATTCAAGAGTGATGAGTTCAAAATGATGAGTTCCTCGCCAGGTGCTGATGCTTGCACTAGTGAGCCTGTGCCTGTTCCTCTCACAGCACTGCCACATCCTCTTCCTCATCCTCAGTCATGAAGCCATTCTCTGATGCCCTAGTCTCTGCTTCTCACTTTAACACACCTGCTCTGCTCCCCCTGCCCAGCCACAGCCGCCTCCTGCACTCAGCAACTGAGCCCTTCCCAACACAGTCCTACACTTGGCTTTTCACATCAGCTGTTCCCCCTCCTCCATGCAGCTCTATCATAGTTTCTCTTCCCTTGAACCCCTCCTGACCAGCCTGCTCACACAGGTCTCCTCCTTTTTTGATCAGCTTGGAGTTCACATTGTGCAGCTTCTCCCTACTCACTGGCTGCACTCCACCACACAGCAGCTGGGTGGAAAAGGGCTGCTGGAAAATCGAGCCAGCCTCCTCGCTCTCAGGTCTCGTGCCCAAGCCTCGCTGATGCTATTGCACGGGGAATCTATTACAGAAACGCTTTTCTGAGTTCCCATAACTGGAGCAAGTCAAACTGCTCTCAGGGACTGGCTACCTGGTCAACCGTCAGCACAGAGAGGATGGAAATATGTTCAAAGACAGAATCAGAAATATTAGCTTAAAATTATATATAAAAAGGGATTCCAATGAATGTGTGCTAACTGCAATTTTTCAAAGACTTAATTTGCCCAAATTTGCATGAGAAAGGCAAAAGGTACATCCACTGACACAAAAGCCACCTCCTCCCACCAAATACTGAATCCCTGAGTCAAAGCACAAAGAAGCTAATGTAAATCAAACAAAATGACTGAAGAGTATAAAACAAAACACTGAAAGATCCCCCAAAATAAAACAAGCAAAACAACATTTTTCTTTAGCCTTTGTCTCAGACACCATGGAGTTCATTTTAACTGACATTTTTCAATAATTCTGCCTAAGGCAGACACCAGTCCTGCAAAACTTGAAGTCCAGCTGGTTAGAGTTAGATAAAGCAATAGGCTATTGAAAATAGAGCTGTACAATGGGAGCATCACAAAAATCTTAATTTGTGGTGCTCTCAGACCCACCTATAATTAAGTATGCCAGATTAAAAATAAGAGTTGGCTATCAGTCTGAGGGCTGATATAAAATTTCAGCTCATAGCTCATTATTTTAAGCAAGTTACAATCCATTATTGCAGGGGGTGACAATGACAACATTGTCTGACCCTTAATTACAGGAACGATGCCATAATACTGTATTACAGACAGCCTACGATAAACTTGAAATTAATAGTGGAGATTCCACGTGCTCCCCATGACTTGAAAACTGGGTGTACTCTGATGCTTCAAGGAGAAAGGTTGCCTGTTTATTTCTTTTCTCACTCAGATTTTCCCTCTATTTCTTTTCTTTTCCATTATTACCCAATAAGAAATACAAAAAAGAACCCCCACTATAAATGATTAAATTGCACTTTTTTCTTCACTTTATTTCCACACCATTCAAGTACAATGGAGGCACAAACAACTCTGGAGGAATAATCCCACGTCCTGGCGGGTGGCTGAACCAACCACATTAAGCAGCATGGAAGGACTCACTGCAAGAGAGAATGCTTCAGGGAACAATGCTCTACTCAAATGACAATCTGCTATATCACAAAATAGCACCCACAGCTGGCAAAAAAAGCCCCAGAATTAAGCAAGAGAAGCTACCACACATACATCTAAAAAGTGCAGTGTGTTTTGCTCCCTGACTTAATACCACTACAATTTAAGTGAAGGGGATCCATAGCTCCCATAGCGAAAAACAGTATAGCAGTGTGGTCACCAAGGGACGATATCATAAATTCTTGCAGGGAGGAAAAGATGATCTGATCCATCCATCCTTAAGGCTCTTGCATACATGAAGAGTAAGCAGAAGGTCAGAAGTGGGATTCAAAGGTTTGTAGAAAAAGCAGAAAAAGTCAACCTCTTCTTTTCCTTTGCGCCATACTCGTGACTTTACAAGGTAGACCCCAAGGCGTGGGCTGACAAAAGCTTAGCCACCTGGGAGAAGGAATAACTGAGTCCCTTTCATAACATGAATTCATCTCATAAGAGATGGTATGAAGCAGAGCAAGGTATACGCATAGATTTTATTCCCTACCTGAGCAATAGCAGAATACCCTTTAGCAACCATAGACTTCACTGCAGTATCAGACAGGAAGACCAATGAAACTATTTTAGTCCTCTTTCTGTGAGCTTGAACAGTCCAAGTCACCAGCACCAGCCTGAGTAAGCATCTGTGGGCCACTAGCCAAGGCTGATAACTACTCCAAAACAGAAGGTAGCTGAACAGATGCCAAACAGAGCCAAAGAAAAAGCAGAATTTGAAACAGACTGGGTGAAAGGATCGCAGGAAGCAAACTTCAAGGAGATACTCAGAACTTGAAAAAACTGCCTTTAAAAAAAAAAAAAAAAGTGCCATCCAGCTGAAAAACAAAACAAAAACTTCAGCTTTCCTGGTGCTCTGAATCACCCATTCAAACAACAAGGAAACTGAGCAACTGAGTACACACAGGAATAGCACAACTGGGTATGTGCAAAATGTCAAACCCAAAGCAGGAAGGACCGAAAAATATTTTTCTTCTCTAGTCACCAGAAGATGCATTAACATTGTGCCTTACTTCTTAAACAGCAGGTTGGACTGTTTAGACAGAAGTATACTTTTTAAGCTGTCATGTTCCTCTCCGGGCTGCTGGTTATAAAAAAAATAATAATAATAATTTTTTTTTTAAAATAAAAATAAATGCTTGTTGCATATTATCTCATCTTCCAAGTGCACTTTGAAGTCATTTCTGGCCATTGCTCCATGACACAGACAAACTCCAACCCTTAAGAATAATTCTCTTAACTTCTTTATAAAGAAACCCTTGTTCGACTCAGATAATTTTCATGTACAGGCTGACATGGAAATGGCTTTCCTGGAACAGAGTTGATTTTGCATTACTCTGTGTAATGCCACATGACAGCTTACTCGGCAGTCTGGTCGTCTGGATCCTCCATAACCCACACAGCAACAGTCCTCTTTTCCATAAAACAGTTGCGCACATGACAGGAAGAGCTAATTTTAATGAAGTGTCTTTGCTCTTATATCAGTCATGTTCTTTCTTAAACCTGTTTATTTGGCAGGCTCCTGGATGCAATTTGTAATCATTGCTCTCTGCTAACAACGGAATGTCCATTACTGTTGCCTCTTCCTTAGACTCTAGGGTTTTTAACATCTGACATACCGTCATACAAGTAATGTACCATACAAATTCAATAAAGATTCCCCTCATAGTATTTCTCAAAGAACCCACAGTTGCACTTCTGTCCTAGCTCACCCTCTCTCCTTCAGTTAAACAGTCTTTAATGTTCCTGGCACATGAAAGCAAAAAGCTTCAACACCTAAACTGCAAATTCACCGAGACTGTGACCATCTTCCCATTGCATCACACAGCTGTGTTGTGCACAGCGGGACCCTGGTCTTTGATGGGGCTCCTAGCTCTTGCTAAAATGAAAATGATACATAAATCATCATCACGGGGCACCCTGAAGGGGAGGGAAGTCTGCATACTATCATTCGATTACTTTTTAACTACAGCAATGAAGCAAAATTCCATAGGGAGGTGACGATGGTGAGTCATTACCATGAATGATTCACCTTCAAAGAGAGGCAAAAGGACAGCTGAAGCCCGGAGAAGTCGGTTTTCTTCACTATCTCTGCAAGAACCTGGGAGTAGATCAGTGATATTTTCCAGAGGCAGAGCAAAGAACTAGATGCTGAAATACAGAGGCTTTACAAGACATTGAAAAGTTGATAAAAGGACTGACAACATAATTGGGATCTAGAGCAGAAGAAAATAAGAGCAAGGCATGTTATAAACTATAGAAATCCTGGCAAGAAGAGAGGAGAGGAGGCTTGTCAAGAGAGGAGGGAATGGGCTGCTCAGCAAGTCTGAGTTTCAGAGAAGTCACATGCTGGAGAGGGGACACCGGATCCTCAACACTGTCCTCAGCCACATCACAAACAAGGAGATTTGGCTTCCAGGATATAGGTTCATTAATTATTACAGTTAACACAAGAAATACACAAATCCATCTAAAACAATGAGCAATTTTTAAGGCTCATAAACTAAAACTGAAAATAAAGATGTAGATTTTTGTAGTCTCCAGTGAGCTAACCATAGAACAAGAGGCTGGAGCCCTGGAAACAAATCTCTTTCATTACTGCTGGGGAGTTTGAGCTTAGTGCTGGTCCTAAGCAAAGCTGGACCAGAAAATCCAATCAATACCAAAACAGCAAAGGATAAAAAGCTGTGAATAGGAGGAATACAAATGAGAGACTCAGGAAAACATCAGCACAAACCACTCAAACCAGGTAAAACATAGTAGTACACAAGTCTAAAATACCGCGTGCCAAATATGGCAATCTAGAAAGAGATGACCCTCCCTGGCCACCATCAGAGCTCCAAAAATAAGCTTTAAAGTGCGTCTCAAGCGGTAAGCGAAACAGTGGTTGCAATGTAAAGGCCCATGAAAGACTATGAATTCCCATGATGACATACCACACTGCGTAATGGCTGCTTTATTTGCCTACCCAGTCACTACACCAGGAATAGCTAACCCAAGCTAAGGTACTTTTGAATCCCTCAAGCGTTTAATGAAACCGTATTTAAATATATATAAAGTCTGTATCTATATATATAGATACACACACACATACATATACACATACACAAAATCTGTTCAGTTCTCCATAAAACAAAATAAATATTTAACAACTTATGTGTTTTGGTTGCTGTTTGTTTACCACATGAGGTTCTTTAGGTTATGTTTTTATTCATGCTGAGCATTCATCTTTCACATGCATCTACCCCTTGAAGGTGCATCTGCAGTAGAGGTGAGTTAAGATGACACTCAGCTACTGAGCATTCACACTAGCACCTTCAGAAAGAGCTGTTTTCTTGCTCCCTGGGAAGCTGTCCTGCTGAACAACATTCAGAGAAAAACCTAATGTGTAAGGCAGAAGATTTTCTATACTACAGCTGCACTGATTACAGTTAGTTTCGTTCTCTTCCATTCTTTGGGCTGTCTGCTGAAGAACCTAACCCTTCACAGCTCCTTTTACTCCAAATCCATGCAAAGGGCCAGAACCTGCCATGACTACAGTCTTGAAAACCATGTTAGCTGAGGGATCTGAGCTGATTTCAAGGCGCTCTGCTGTGACAATTTCTCTATCTTCATGAGAAGACAGAGAAAGATAACAAACCTTAAGAATTTTTGGAAGAGGAAAGAAGAAAATGGAAGTATGTGATGAAGGAATCAGGTGACTGCCTACTTGAATTTGGATCTGCAAGTACTTCGGTAAGTGGTTAAAATGACTTTGGTTTCACTTTTTCAGCCACAAGTATCAATATTTGAACAAACAGTATTTTGAAAAAGACATTTTTTTAAACTGATGCAATAGAAAAATTACAATCTGTAACTGAGGAAAAAAAGCAAGCAGCATCCAGCTGAAGATGAACATTTTCAGAATTAAGCAGTCTCACATAACATATGCCTAAGAAAAGGGCTAAGATGCTCTCTGCACTAACAACACTGATTTTTAACAAACCCTGGAACACTAGCAGAACTCAGAGTGCTTGAAGTATTGCCAACATAATCCCAAAATGTAAAAGAACAAGAGAAAAGCAGAGGTAACGATGAGCCAATTAGCCTGATGTCATCCCTACATGAAATAACGGAACTATCAATTTGGGGTGCCATCAACAAAGAATCAGAGGAGAGGCTAAAAACGTAATTAATGCCATTCAGTATTGTCAAACAAGCCTTTTGTTTTGGCTTTTTTTTCCTTTTTTTTTTTTTGGGCATGGGTATAGGTATGGTTCATAAACATAACTTGTCCATTAGCATCTACTTGGGCTATTTCAAAGCACTAGAACCACCAGACCACACAGCAGCTTGCCTAAAGACCTTACACTACACAGAGGACTAACGAGTCCAAACTAGACAAACCAAACTAGACAAACTAAAAATTGGCTCAATGCTTGACTGCAAAATGTAGCTGATAACCATGAGGTATTAATCAGCAGGACAATTATTGCAAGGACTTACAGGGATAGTTTCTCATCCACCAATTACAGTTACTATAAATCTTACCCCACATTTTTTGTGCTAAGGAACTTGTCCAAAGGTGTCTGGCCATCCTGCTGCTGTGTGGACATTGGAATGGCTCATGGAACATGATATTGGTCCCAGTGGTTATTTGGTAGCTGTTGGGCTTCACACATTACCAGCAAAGGTTCAGTTCATCTCAGCTCTGATAATCCCATGCTGGCCACTGCATTTATACGGACACAATCCAGCTAGCAGGTCACCTATTAGAGCAGAACTGTAGGAGGCAGCTGAGACAACCTGAGAGCTCATTGCCACTGAAAAACAGTGGTCCCATCCCACTACCACCCACCCCCACATGTTCACCCTTGCTGCTTCCCCCGTAGTTCATCTGATGCCTGCCTGAGCTGATGCAGCCACTAAACCAGCAAACTAGCCCAGCAGCAACGAACTTCCTTTGGTTTTGTATTCAGGAGGTGGTGGAAGGGTGCCCACATGGTCGGCCAGACAGGTGCTCCCAGGGTCAAACAAGAAGGGGGGCGATGGGAAGGGGAACGTCCCTTTCGGCAGCAGCATGCTATTAGGTCAGCTCAGTCACTATGTTTCCCCTAGACACAGTGACTCTAAAGCTCTTTCCTGGCAAAGTTAACTGCTGACACAAAGATCAGTAGGACAGCACAGAGCACAAAGGACTGGCTGTGGCCACAGAAGAAGGGAAGGAAACTGGCAGCCTGATGATACATCTAGGAAGCAGACATGCAGATCATACCTCCAGGATGGCAGGCTCTGCTCAGAAAGAAGAGACTGAGAAAAGGTCACAAAACACATCCTAGATCACTGCTTTGATTAGAGCCGTAAACAGAGCTGCTGGGACTATAAACACTAATATAATCCCTGGATGTATAAAAAGAGGCTATCAAACAGAAGTGAGGAAGCAACACATACAGCTTAGGTGACAACCGCTTAGCTGCGATACACAGCTCTGGCCCGCTGCTGTTCAACATGCGGGAAAGACTGGGTGGCGCTCAAAGGACAGCTGTAGAAAGAGACCTAGGAATGGGGGACAAAAAAAAAAATAAAACACAGCTTTTTCATAAGAAGCTTAAGGACATCGGTTAATGCAGCACATTGAACAGAAAGTCGAAAAGTGCCTTGACTGCTGCCTCCAGATACTTAGGCAGGAAAGAGCTCTCCATCCTCCCTGACGAAGCCCAGCCAAACTCCAGGGACTGCACACAGACATTGTGGAAACATAACCTTGAATTAAGAGGTCATGGACTGTGATGAAGGGCACTTAAAGATTAACACAGCTTACCAGGGGAGCTAGTGGACTCACTGTTGCTTTCAGCTTTTAGAAGATAATTAGTCCAAGAAGAAGCAAGTCTGAGGGAAAAAGCACAGTCTACACACACAGGAGGTCAGACTAGATGGATGCATAGCTCATTCTGGTTTATAAATGCAAAAATGATTAACTATTGCTTTAATTGTTGTTTGCTATCAATGGAAGAAGGACTATTTTCTTCCTTCAGGAAACGATTTGTACTACCAGTACAGATCAGTGACAAAGTCATGGAACTGGCCCATACAAAAAGGCTCTTGTTAAAAATTGCCCACAGCTCATCTGCAAACACAAATATATTGCCTCTTTAAAAGGGAATCTAAGCATATATACTAAGCCAGCTAACAATTAGCAAAACAGTCCCAGACATGTTTTGGTTTTTCTGTATTGAAAGATTTATTAGAACCTAGCTTCAATGAAAGTACCTTACCCTACAATGCACTTTCATTAAGCCTGTTTTAGAGCATGGAGCCTTCTACCTAAAGAAATCATTAAGGCCTCTGTGAGAAAAAAAAACAAGCCTCCCTTTCTCACATCAAATTAAACATATTTAGAAAAACAATCATCCTACAAATCCTTTACTTAAAAAAAGTAGCTATTGGGAATAGCAATTCTTTGAAGGAAAGGAAAAAGCCTCTTCTATGTCACGGGGGAATGTCTGTTATTAAAGGG
Organism: Apteryx mantelli; assembly: GCF_036417845.1. Taxonomy (NCBI): domain Eukaryota; kingdom Metazoa; phylum Chordata; class Aves; order Apterygiformes; family Apterygidae; genus Apteryx; species Apteryx mantelli. The sequence goes on along the minus strand of NC_089978.1, from coordinate 159,083,048 downwards.
TACGAGCACAGGCAGAGATGCAAGACCACAACATAGTCACCATTTGGGACTTCACAGCTACTGCACAACATCACTGGAGGATTTTCTGCAACTCTCTGAAAATACAGAGAGAAGAGTATGTATGTGTGAATAGTTGTAAAAGATGACTTCCAATTTACAGCAACTGTGAATAACCTGGTAGAAAGAGGGGGAAAAAGTGGAAAAAAGAAAAAAAAGTACAAAACCTACCATTTCACAGTCAATGCATCCAAACACATTGTCCTGTAAGCAAGGTACTTTCTAGAAGACATACTGAAAGGAAGAACTTCTAACAAAGTTTCCTCTTCAACATAAACTAAGAAACAACTCCTTTTTCTAATGTACTTCTAAATGCCAGACCTCATGAGGTATAGTCTCAACTCCAAAGTGTGAGAGGAGACCCCATATCTTTCAGCAGCTATGACTGCACTGGTTTCCAGCTCTATGAGACACAGGCAAGCAAGATTAATTATTCCATTAGCAACATATGGTGAACCTGAGACTTGTTACTATGGACAGGACAGGCCACCTGTGGGCTTAAATCTCCTCAAAATTAAAGATGTATCATTAGTGTTCCCTCCTGACAGATCAGAGCCAGAAGAACAGTCACCTTTTTGAATCTGAGACAAGTCTGCTTGAATGAGGTATTTTCCAGCAGAGCATAGCCTGTTTTTTTGTGGGGTCAGTTTGGTTCCTGATTTTTGACCACTGGCCCAGGCTTTCATATGCACCCTGTCATAGCTTTTCTTCCTACAAAGCAAAGCAATAAGAGACTGAACTGTGATTTTGGAAATCAGCATTTGAGAAAAAAAGAAAAAAAAAGAGTTTGAGGGGAGTATGTAGTTCTGGGAGAGAATTTGGGGGCTGGGTTATCTTGAAAGCTTGTGACCGAATTTAGACAAAGAGGTTTTTACAGTTATAGCTGCTGACATGTTGGCAAAAGGGGAGCTGAGTCTCTTACTTACCTGCACCTGGTTTGTGAAACAGTGCAACAAATGGAAGGAGATGACTCAGAGGCCCTTACGAAACAGCCGCAGAACAGTCATCTGAGGCTACAGTTGTTCCCATTGTTCCAGTAGCAAGTTGTGGCTGGTGATAAAATAGGCTGCACGCCTTTAAAACAGCACAAGCATGTGGTAGTTTGTTTGTTTTTAAAGGCAATTTAGTGCTTATGAAAGATGGTATGTCAGCTTAGGCAGCCGAGGCACTCTGAGTACGCCGTAATTACAGCATTGACTTTAGCTGCTCAGACTTCTCCACCTTGCCAATAAACTTGCCATAGTCTTGCTTCTGTACAAGAAGCAAAACAGCATTTCTACACTATACTGGTACTTCACAACCAAGAAAGACAAACTCTCGGTTTGCAAAACTTTTAAACAAAACAAACTTGCCTGGTTTTAATTAAAAAACAACAAAAAGTAACCCAGCGGCTGCATATTGCACTTCCCATTATCCTCACTTATTAGAAACGTATTTCAGCATTTCTCATTATAAAGGAGAAAGATTATGTAGTGCACATTGCTGCCTGCAGCCACATTTTTCAAACTTAGATGTCAAAAGACAAAGCTCCTAGATCTGTGTTTAGCTCCTCAAATAAAGGGGTGCTATCTTAACTATCCATTGCACAGAAACAAAGGAAAGTTGTAGGCACTCAATATTTTCTAAGAAAAAAAGAAATCATCACACTATTTATATGCAAGTGCCTAAATACTGGCACCTGAAGATGGCATGGGAGAGAAATTTTGACCACACAGGCCAGAACAGTTAAGATGAGAGAAACTCCCAGCTGAAAGGGTTTACAGCTGTGATAGTAACACAACAATACAATAATACATAGGAGGAGTGGAAAAAGGAAGAGAGGAAAGATGAGATGAGCAATGATGGATTTGTTAGGTGTGTATCTCAGAAAGGAGGCCAAGCATTTGAAAGGACAGAGGGAAGATGCTGCCCCATGTTGCCAACAGTCAGACCTTTCGGTCAGCTGTCAGAAACACCAAGCCTGTGAGAAGCAGGCTGCTGGGGGTCTGCAGTGCATCTGGCAAGGCAAAAACTAAACTGTTGGTTTTGGCATACCTGTTCCGTGTATAAAATTACTTTAGTCCTCACAAGCTGTAATTTGAAGGGTAAAGACACAATATTCGCACAGTTGAGACACACGACTGTCTGTACAATTTTACCAAGTATGTGCCTACACGAACCCTTAATTATCTGCACTGTCATGTATAATTACTTGGTCTAAACAGGTAATAATTGTAAATTCATGAATGTTAGGCACACATTTCATACATTCAGTAGCATCCTCTGTTTGTATGGAGGTGACTCTCTCACTAAGTATAACTAAGAGCATACCCTCAGAGGGAAAACAAAATAAATAAAAGGTTTAATTTATGAGTCATTTATCCCAGGACCTTACATGAAAACAGAAAAATCCTTTCTAAAATATATAATCAAGTGTTTCTGTGTTGTTCTTTTCTTAATAATTGGATACAGTGCTCCCATGACGTGCACTAATGACAGAAATTGAAGTTCATTATTCAAGCCTCCTGTGATCAATATAGAGAAAACATGACCACACAGTCATGAGCAGGCAGTCCTCACTTACAGTTAAGGTCAGTGAAAGTTACTATATGATTACCTTAAAAAAGTGGACATTATCACAGAAATATTAATGTGGAAATGGAGGAAGGATGCAGTAGAGAAATGTGGCTATGCACACCTCAGCACACCTAAACAGTCTCATGTAGTTGAACCTCACATTTGCAGCAATCTGGAACTACTCAAACACCAAATTCAGCATATAAAATAGGGTTAACTTAACCCAAGCATGAAAAAGCTGGCTAAATCTACACCAGCCAGACCTCATCCATTTCTTTCTGTGATTCTGGGTATCAGAAAGATTGAAGTGTTAATAGCTGTCTTATTGACTCATTACCTTACAGGCTTTAAAATCTGCATAAAAATAGATTTCAAAAATCTCTTATTCAAATCAAGCACATTTGACTGCAACTACATCAAACAGAGTCCCTGTTTTATCAGAGATATGCTGCTTCATGTCAGTTAGTTGACACAACTATGCATCTGCCTCTGTGCTAAATACACGAGCATGCACGGGGGGGGGGGGGGGGAGGAAGAAGAGAGCACAAGCACATATGCAAACAGGCTGTTAGCTGTTTTTTTCCAACTGGAAAAAAACGTTAGCACACCTCAATCAAATCTACTGAAAAGAGCTAGGGAACCCATGCAACCACCCAATTTCAACAAGCTCTTTATCCCGGGCCTTATCCCAAGTGTGTCAAAGACCATAGGAGTTCCTCAGCTGACCTCAGTGGGTGCCGGATCAGACCCACTCTCACAGTAATCTCATTTGATATGGCTGTGTTAATTGGCTGTACTGCTGGAATAAAAAGAATTACAGAGCATGAGAAAGGCTGACAAAATCTGACTTAGGGAAAGCAGCAGCATGGCTTGAGCATGATAAAGGTAATATAAGGATTTTGCCCTTGCTGTACAGGCAGTGGTGTAATCAAGGGTGAAGCATGTAAATAATTTGGGCAATATAAATTTTACTTACTTCTCAACTATGAAACAGGTGATTTAACCCACTTCTTAAATTTAAATTGACTGTGACAACACTCATCCTGTGCCCAGCTCCCCCTCCTTTGTACGCACTTTAGCCAGATGTAGAAATGTTTAACACCAACAGTCCATCTTCATTGCCATGCTCACAGCACACAGTAGACCCACATCAAATAATGCACTGTCCAATTCTTACTATGTACTTTATCAATTAGTTTGCTTCATTTGCTGTTTCTAAGGGCTCCACGGGGGACTCAAATATGACCCTTCCCCCATCCCCAATGCCATTTCAAACTATATACATGTAGATCCTGGCTTGTCTTCGATCAGGAAGTTGGCCAGTGAGTGCTGGGCTGCACTCTGGCTGCAAAACAGATGTCTGCGTGCTGCATGCGCTGGCTGTCGCCGTATCAGACGACTGCTCTGGACTGCTGGTCGCTGCTCAGGGGCTTAGCTTTTGTAAGACTGTCCCCAAACCTCCAGTTACAATCAGTGAATTAAAAAAACCAAAACTTTAACATGGTATTTATATTCTACAAACAGAATTCAAAATTTAAGTCTTCTCATCTTTGTTTTACAGATCGCAAATCACCAACCGCTTTTCTACATCTCTCAGTCTCTTTTTGTGTTTCCCCTCCATTCTGTCCTACCGAAGAAATTGGTCTTGCCATCTTTTCTATTTCCTGTTTTTGTAGATACGAATAAGCCATCCATTCCTCTGCAGAAGTTCTCCCAGAATCTGGTCACCAAGTTGCATCTCTTATTGCTCTCCTAAAAAAAATTTTTTAAACCACTCAAATTAATGAGTTCTGAGGCATGAAGACAAGGACATGGGTTACTGTGCTTATTCAGATAGAGGAGCCAAAACCACTTAATAAGATAGAGCTTTAAAGTGGAGCTTTATCAGTTTATGAAAGGGCTTCTAGGATAACACAGGTGCCTGCAATAGCAGGAGACTGGCTTGGTGTCCCAAGAGCCCCCTTTCCAGACCCACCCTGTTGCACTCTTTCTCCTCCCCACCTTTCGCTTGCTTATTGCTGTTCATTGTTGTGCTGCACTATAAGCAGTGGAAAGCAGAAAGCATGCCTTCATTTATTTTTGACAGGCCTACCCACTCCTGCATTTCACAAGTTACAGAAAAGCCATGACAAATTTTGAGCACCACACCTATTATTGTTCCCAGGCTGAGGCAGGGCTTCCCTACTTGTCTTCACGCTGACTGCTTTCCCTGTAAGTCATCCCCTTATTAACATCAATTGCCAATCAGACTGTAGAGGGAAAATTCATCACTGTGCAAAGAGCCAGCATGCATCCTACTTCAGCCCATCAAAACAGGGCTTACGTTAAACTCTAAGCAGCGCTTAGGGCTCATATTAAGCCTTAGGAGAAGGTGAACTGCACTTTTTCTGAGTTACATTTCATGCAAACCATAACACTAGGAAAATGCACTTCAGCACTTAGGCACTGTACAAATAGACATTAGAAGAAAAAAAGAAAACCTCTTCTATAGATAGGCTAAGGGGCACTATATTAGGAAACACTTGAACTTTTTTTCCAGTACCATTTTATTCTAAGAAAACGATCATTCTTCTGAGCAAATTATAAGTGATGTGGTCTGATAACCCATAATAAACACATTATGTTCTCAAAAATGGACCTTATCAAGCATTAAATACCTTTAAGCTTCTCAGACTACACAAGCTTCCAAAGGCACTCCTTTGGCACTGACATGCCAACAGGAAAACAATCTTCAGCAAGACCCAGAAAACCCCACTAAAGCCAAAAACTGGTGCCCAAATATGATCTTCTTTAGTATGGTTTTATACCAGCATAGTTCCACTGACTTCTATGGAAAAAATAACCTAATTTGTATTCAAGGGGAAAGCAAGACCATAAGTGCTTCTTGCGAAACTCTACGACCCTCTCATTATCTAACCTGCTGTTCTGACTAGTGCCTCCTTTTCTGCAGTAGGTTTAACCCAGAATTGCAGCTGGCAGAGCTTAAGATAGGAGGGGAGGCAGCAGAGAGGGATTACCAGAACTGTGCTCAGGGAGCCCTTACAATCGTTGCAACCGAAAGATTGAACCTACACTGTTTTCCTGTTCTCCTTCAACACAAACATGGCAAAATGGTGAAAGGTCTCTGTTGTTACTAGACTACCAGTATACTGCATTGACCACACGTCCTACACTAGTAAAGCTGTGCTCTGTTACAGCATAGCAAAGCCACTGTACCCAGGATCAAGCAGAGCAGTACCAAGGAAATCGCACTTTGAGCTCTGCTAGCAGACTGTGTCGGTCAGGGATCATGCTTTTTTGTATCCCTGAACGACACCTTGCTGTAGGAAAAGACTACAAAGTAAGGCCAGTTAAAATCTCTCAGAGCAAGGAAGGAAGGAAGGGGGCTACAGGAAGGTGGGCCATATCTCATACTGGCCAGATGGTGATTCTCTTCTGGCATAAGGGAGGAAGAAATCCACAGCTCTTTTAATCACTTCACTTCAAATTAAACTGCTCCTCCATCAAAGTCTGAACTCACACTAGAGGGGCGCACATCACTGTAGAGCTCCAGCTTCATGCCCTGCTTCCAGGCAGGAAAGGCAATGCCTGCCTCCACCCCCGGCTCCCCATCAGGAATTCACGGGCGCGCTCCTTCACAGCACGTCCCACAAACTGGCTCTGCTGCCCAGCAGCGCCGTCCAGGCCCTCTTTTTGGAACGAGAAATGCCCACCATGATTCATCAGAGGATACACGAGCAGGCTGTTTCATTTGGGCTGCGAAAACTCTGTTTTGGTTACAGATAGCAGAATTGCTACCCCTCAGTTAATTTGATTAAGCATGCTGTCTGCATCTAGGAAAATCTGACTGATCTAAAATAAGGGCAACTCTCATGTAAATTAAGAGAGCAGAGTAGAATCCGGTAGGAGTATATTGAGCTTTTAAGTTCATTAGATCTTGTCTTTCACATTAAACTTCCACTGATTTAACTCATTGCAGACAACCTAGTGTGGACACACTTTATACCAGTTCAAAATCCATCTATACCAAATTGGCTTCCTCTAAAGGGACTGATAAAAAAATGCAACAAATTTTCTCAAAGTTACTGACAAAAACTTGCAACAGTTTTATTAACTCAGGATAAAGAACATCAAACTTTCAGATCAACCTATACACCTGTGCATATGCATTGCAAGTACAGGAAGTTTCCATGAACCATTTTACCTGTTTATGTGACCCACTACAACAATGACATGTGCCAGAAAATAAAGAATAAAATGCATGAAAACATTAACGTCCGGTTTGATGCTGGTGTACAAGCATAATTGCTTCCCATTATCACCTCTCTCAAACATGTATAATGGCAGGAGGGCAGTGTCTTTCCAGAAAGCACAGAACAGCAACAAGAGCTGACTGTCGCATTTGCCCTTTAAGTGTACATCTAGAAGGAGCTACAGGCAAGAACGTGAGCGTACGTGGGAGGGAGCTGCAGGTCGTGGCTGGGGGAATGCTTGCATTACTCAGTCAGTTAAAAGTGCACAAAAAGGCCTGAATTCACAAAACCCCCTCGCCCTACCGTCTATGATTCTCCTAGTTTCTCACATAAGCACGCATTCAGTATTCCCTCCCTTTCCATTTGTACATACTCTTGGTCTCCACGCTGAGTGCTGTGCAAGCCCATCAAATGAATAAGACCTTTATAAAGCTCACAGGTGCTGCTGTGCATTACTGTTCATGTAATAAATATGGCAGTAAGCCAGGAAAGCCAAATGATTATGTGTGCCTTTAATGGTTTTAGGAAGGATGGAAGGGTGTGGGGAAAGGAGAAGGAGAGAGGGATATAAGTTTAACACTATAGCATTGTTTTCAGAGATATTTTTGTTAAAAAGCACAGTGATGGATACATACAAACAGAGCAAATGAAACCAAGGCAGGTTTCTGGGTTTTTTTCAGCATGTGATGTGCCAGGTGAGAGTGGACACTATGGACAGAACAAGAGTGTGCAAAAGGAGCAATCGCACAAGCAATTGCAAAAGAGCTCCCACAGCTGGATAAGAATAAAAGCTAGACTGAGTTATAGAAAAATATGTTAAATCAATATTAAGCATAGACGGCACTAGTAAATCTTCATTTGGAGACAGTTTAAACAAGATCCCAGTATTCTTTTAAAAAGGGAATACTGGGGAAGAAAACAATCCAAGAGCTAAAATAAACAACCCCTTCTTTCCTCGCCACCCCTTTCAGAGTGTATATGCTGTTTCTGAAAGGTCTCAATATTGTAGGATATGTCTGGAAGTGTCCCGATAGATCCTGCAGAAGTACAGCTGAAGGAGGAGTCCTGAGAGGCTGCCACTGCTGGTGCCAGGGTTGCGACAGCCAGCAAGGCCATGGGCACAGGATGCCTTAGAGGTCCAGCTGCAGGTCTGTGGAGGCTCCCCTGGACACTTGCATGAGCAAGGAAACACCAAGTGTATCAGTGAATCTCAGGCCACAGCTTCCCCCCTTGTCCCTCTGTGGTTCCTGACCATCTCATTTCCTTGGGGTAGCTCCCTCCATCTGCAAGGAGCTGGAGAGCAAACAATGGTGTCAGTCATCCCACAGTGGGGGCTAATCATAAAACAAGCTACCCAGAACAGCAGCAGATAGGCAGGCAATGAAATACAAGGAGAAGCTACTATTTCTCTAACAGTACAGAATAAGGACAACCATCTAACACCACAGACTGTTTTTCAAAAATGGCCCAGGCTGGGCACGAGGTCGGGTTGAAAGCTACGCATTCCTCCTCACAGTCCAAGCCATTCACTTAGGAGGCCACACGCGTATCAAACTCTCAAGGAGCTCGGCTCAGATTTTACGATGCAGGAAAGGCAAGAACAAGCCCAGTCAGCTTTCAGACAGTAACAGGGCACTTGTTGCTACCAAAACTTTCTCCCTGTTTGCAGAACAATTGAAATAAGGTTCCTGGAATTTATTATAGACACTTTACTTTGTTATCAATAAACAGGAAATGCTGCAGCTACACTGTGGAAAAGAGATAGTTTCAAGGTACTCATTTGTCATGCACGCACGCATCACACACACTGTAATGCACAAGAGCCAGTGCACTGCCAAGAAAACCCAAAATCTTAGGTCCACTCTTCACTCTAACATAGACATGTGCAACAGGGGCAAATCACTTCTCTCAGTGTTCAGAAGCTCTCACCTTTACATGGGGAAAACACCACCACAGTCTTGCAAGAGTCCCAGATTTGTTTACTGAACAGTTGACGTCTTAAAGCAAACAGTGCTGGAGAAGCCAATAGAAGAAGTGCAACTCTGTGCTGAAGTTGTGTTGGAGTAACTCCTCCTCCATGCGGGAGGGCTAGTGACCACACTTTCTAACCTAAACACAATAGTCAGTTCAGTTTTCAGGACCAACAATTTGGAACAACTGTGGATGAAACTGGTCAAGCCTCCTCTACACTTCCTCTACGGATATTCTTCTTAAGCACTTACCATTTTGTCACAAGTATCCACTTATAAAGTATTATTTAAAGGCAGACTTCTGGAAGGACAAGACAGACTGCAAGCCAGAATCAACCCAGGTAAAGCCTATGAAAAATTTAACCTAGATAGAATAACGTAGTTGGATTTGGACCTGTTGAAAGGTGATCTGTTTCTGACAGTGATGATTTTTTTGGAAGGAGGGTAAGAGAGGGAGTTAATAAAGGTATTTAATATACAGGCTTGCCAGCTTTGATAACCAAATCTAGAACAATACTGCAACCAGCAAGTCCGGATGAAGCACACCTTGGCTAATGGAAGCAGCATTTGACATTGTGTTAGAGCCCCAGCTTTTGAAAGCAAAAGGCTGGGTTTGGATTAGCTTGGCTGGCAAAATAAAAGTACAATGGGAACCCGATTTTCTTTTTGGCTATGAGAATCAACTTCAACACCCATCCAATTTGTCAGTGCTTACTAGCAAGCGGTATCCCTGTCCACTAAGCCAGTCCCCTTCTAAGCTGTGTTTCTAGGAAGGCTTCACTGAGGAATGTCGAGGGTACAGATGGATTGCTTCCATGTTTATTATTTTATTAGGAATTTGTTTCAGTGTGCACTTCTATCACAGTCTGATTTATGCATACCTTGCTGCAGGGAAGACGAATGCACTAAACTTTCCACAGAACAAGATGACTTCATGTTTAAGAAAAAAAAAAGATTTTTTATAAGGGACAAGACTTTGCCCTCAATAGCAAGCTGCAACCCAGAAGCTATCTCAGTCCAAGTGATTCAGTACATTAGAATCCAGTGATGAATTCTCCTTCCAAAGCTCTTCATTTCAAAAACCACCTTTACGGTTTACATATTTCTTGGGGGCAGGCCAGTTGCTTCCTTTGGGGCACAGGCAATCTTCATTCCAACAGGATCAAGGTGGCAATTACACTTCATTAAGAGGTGGGATAGAAAGAGAACGCAAAGATTTCTTGTTTATTTTTACGGGAGCATCAAGCTGAGGCTTCTGCACTATTTTTGTAGTGGTCAAATTTCAGGGGAGAAGGAGATTTGGGAGAGGAGTCTGTGCAGAGCTGGTGGATCTAACTTTCTGGGGGGCTCCCAGAGCTGCTTTGGAGAAAAGAGCTCTCTAGTCAGTAGGCTTGCAGCTAAAGACTGCAGTGAAAACACCTAGATCAGCTCCACTAACTGAGAGAATGAATTCTTTATGCCCCTCAGCACTATGTGCAGAGATAAAGGTTTGCCCCTTGATGTTGAGCAGAAGTCAGACTTTCGAGTCAAAACAGTACCGTGTCATCTGGCTGTCTGGGCTACGCTGTACATGTGGCGTCTGCTTGATCTTCTCAGACTGAAGAAATGCTGGAGATAAAGTACGTGCAAATAAAAATAGTTTGAAGAAGAATGCTGGTGATAACGCCCCATAGTACCTTGTTGCTTCATGCTTTTAAACATTCTTAAAAAGCTGCTAATACTGCACAGAGGAAATCAGGAACACTTTCTGCTTACAAAAATAACACACTCAATTTTCTACTCCCAAACTCTATTAGGTGAGATATTGGCATATAAATAGGATGCACACATCCAAGAGGCTTTTTGATTGGTACCAGACCCTGATTCCAAGGACTCCGATAGCCCTCACGCTCCCTTTGCAGCCCAGTGATTGAAAAGGAGGGTCAGAACGGGGAACAACCATCACAATTATCTGTAGCCAAGATGACTGTAAGGTCTGAGGGCTCAGATTTCAGATGGAAAAATGAGAAGTACATGACCTGCAAAACCCCCAAGCAGTCCTATTTCTACCTTAAAGAGTACAGGAGAATGCAGGCTGTGTGGAGACACCTGAAAACTGCAAAGAGGTGCAGCTGGACCCACCTTTCAGGAAAATCAAGAGTTGTGTTGCATCATGTGCAAAATAATGCCTTGCCTATATAGCCTCCAACACTGTGAAGCAATAGACGGGGGGGGAAAACAAACCATCCAGCTACCCCGATGGAGAAAAATATTGAATTATTCTTTTGAAAGTCTCCAAACACCAAAAGAGCTCAGGTAGGTCAACAGCAATAAAAAATAAATATGTGAGAGACAGAGAATCATATGAGCCCCTGTGATGACGTGCTTCTCTAAAAATATCCATGGGCACTTATTTTGCCCCTGAACCCAATGAGCTGAATAAGATTGTGTTACCGCTGCACAGTCACATTGCAAGGTAATAAGGGATGCAAGCCAGATTCTCACCTCACGTAAATCAGCATAGCTACACTGGAGTCACTGCAGTTATTTTGATCAGCCCTAGCAGAGGACCCAGCCACACATTTTTGTGATATATGCAGCTCACAGGCAGTCTGACCAGCTTTATTAAAGTTCATATTTTTCAATCACAAGTGTCTCACATGCTTCATTATTAAAAAAATTGGGGGGGAGGGAGAAGGTTAAGATGTCAAGGAGTCCTGAGGACCTAACGTACATTTTAAAGGAAACCAGTTAGGAGTAAGGCAATGGGCATTTAAAGTTGTTTTTTGTTGGTTTTTTTCCTGCTTGTTCTATTTAATGGGTCAGGAGAGCTAGCAGGTTAAGAAGAGGGTTACGAAGAGGCCCACTGAAACCATCCTCTCTCTTTCTTCTTGACTAGATCAGAGGGAACCCTGGTTTGTTTATTTTTTCCTATTGTAACACAGGTCAAAATATTAAAAAGACTGAGAATCACTGACCTCTTTCTTGCAGTCTTTGGGCTCACACATATGACAAGACTGGGCAGAAAAGGCTAAGTTCAAAGCAGCTTGGACCTCTAGGGACACTTTGAAGTACTTTAGCATAATCTGAATTCATAAGGACCCCTTTAATGTCTAAGTAAACTAACAAGCACTTTTGGAACAGTGTAATGTCCCCTAAGGAAAAAGAGCTGTACAGTAATAATCACTGAATTACCCAAATAGTCTTAAAAAATAGCCTGATTTAAAAAAAAAAATACTATTAGAGCTGCTCCCTTCCTTTGGTAAAGGTAATTGCTTTTTCTTTTTAAAAAAGAAAAAAAAAACAGCAGCCACCATCTTCCTCCCAAAGAGAGTTATTCTTCTAAGAAAAGTGCCATTCCTGATAATTGGTGATAGACCACAGCAGCAAAGTTAACCATTTATGGCTGGACTGTGTACCTGCGTCAGGATGGGGACAGCACTGTGCTGCACTGCTCAGGCCAGAAGAGACCTAAGAACCAGAATTCCTCAAGCACAACCAACATGCTGTATTTTGTCTTTGGACAAACTTAAACTCAAAAAAGAGTTGTATAAACACCTACATGGGAAGATGGACTCTTTCAGAGATTAACTGTTGTGCGCTCCACACCTACAAATGCACATTTCCAGAAACAACACAGGGGACTCCCTTGTATCTCCAGAACAGAAACAGCACAGATTTCTATGACCATATGACCCACAACACTCTGCAATTGGGAATGATGCTTCCCCCTCAAAACAAACTCCAATTATGTCATCTGTAATTACTCACAGTTGCCAGAAACAAAAAGGGCAACTTCCCACTTACATGGAACTATGTTTCTTGAAAGACAGATTACTTCGGGTAAGGAATTGAAATCAGAGCATCTTGTGCTACCATAGGAACATTATTCTACATGCTGAATACTATTCCCATTTCAAAAGGGATCTATTGACTTGACAACATGTTGTCAGGAAGCAAAATTTCCCCTCTTATTATGTCCAGACAGAAGGCATAGAGGTTTGTTTTTTCCATTTTCTTCTGTAAGTGTTAATCCATTTAGGATGAAGCAAAGAAGTCACACATCAGAGGCTGTTTTGGGGACATTGGTGCAACATTTTCATACTGCCTCTCTCTTGCTTATTCCAGTACTTACCCAAATTGGATGGATGTCAGTACAGCAGAGTTTCCATCCTGGACAGTGGCCAAGAAGTATTAGCTAGTAATGAATACAGCAGTATTGAATGAATACAGCAGCACAGTCTTCTACTTTAGCCTGTAGGATCTTCAGAACAGGAGGGTCCCTCCTCTTTGTGCCTTGCAAGATGAGATACAGGGGCAGAGAGGACCCTGATTACTTTCACAAGGGGCTGAAAATGAGCTCCTTCTGGACCAGGAGCTCCCACCCAGACACCTGGCAGGGGAAGAGGAGGAAATTATAACACAGAGACAGCCTGTGACTAGATCACTACAAAACTAGGGGATGAACGCAACGCACTGATCCCCTACGTGGTGGAGCCCAATAATTGCACAGGAAAAGCTGTACCAGCACAGTATGGAGCAGAGTCTTAGTGTATGAGTGAAATGGAGACACTGCAGTTCTGTTACTTTTCCCCCCCCAAGTAACATCAGAGATTCCACTCCTTCAGCTGAAGGCAGACTAAATACAGCAAAAGAAGTTGGTGGTAGTGGCCAGGATCAGGTTCCCATTTAAAGTGGCCTCTAGAGAAGTACGAGTGTTTAACGTCAATGACCAAAGCAGCTGTGGAACTAATTGCAACACTTTGCCCAATATTTCATCAAGGACACTACAGACCCTGTATCCGTATGCCATTAATGGAAGGCAAAAGGAGAAGTCAACAACCGGCACTCAAGGACATTAATATCTAAATTGGGGGGGTGGGGTTGCTGCTGGAGATAACCTCCTGGTAAATTCAAGGAGGGGGGGTTGTAACTCAAGAAATGATCTGAAGGAGAGAGATGAAAACCAGAGACAGTGGCTAAATCAGTAGAAAGATTTCTAAGTGTGCTGGGCTGGGATGTTTGCACAGTAGCAGTCCTCACTGTGCATGAGCTTTTCCAAAGCAGAGAGTGCAAACTCTGCCAGATGTCCCATCCATTCCGTGCCTCGCATGGGAGCAACAATGTCATGTATCCACAATAGTTGTGCAACTCGCACAGAGTATCAGCGCTGGAATTATGCCCAGACTAAGCCCTGGTCATTCATAAATATGGGCAGAACCCAAGGTCTTGATTATAAACACTCTTACATACAGTTATGCAAGTGACTGAATAATTCAGGCTTTCTTCCCAGATACAGCATAATATTGAACTATGTAAGAACACAACTCTGCTCTGGCACTGTCTGACCTCTGTGTACATCAGCCCTTCTCTCTAGCAAAGCTTGTAAACTGGGGAAGCGCAAAGCCTAGAGAAAATCTTACAAAACCATGACCCTCTCATGGCAGCATCCTCTTCCTCCTGAGAAGCCCCCATCTCCTGCCGGGCTCCTGTTGTCTGTTTTGCACTTTGCCTTAAGACCAGGATCCTAAGAAAAGAGAAACTGTACCAGCCATCCCGCTGGGGTGACACATGCTCCACGACAGGCATTGCAGTGACACAGTGGCAGAAGTGTCGGAGCAGGAGCTTGCCCACAGCTACATACAGCATAATGCAGTGCAGAAATCCAGCCCCACATGTGGGGGTCACCGTGCGAAAGTGAATTGTTCCCAGGCTCCATCCCAACCTTTCTGCTCCATTTCAATACCACAAATGCACTTCTTCACAGGGTTGCTATAATAGCTGGATAGCTAAAACTTAGAGAAGGCTTTAAATTTAACAACAGAGTTTTCCCGTCCTGAGTAAAGCACAAACTATTACCACCATACCCCCAGTTACCAAACACCCTCTCCTGAAACAGCTTTTCATAGTGACTTGCTAATGCACCTTAGTATTGACTGACTTTCTGCCTCCATCCTCCCATTTATCCCTTGACTAGGCCATTTCTGAAATCCATTTCCTTTCCTTGTACTTGGCCATGATACCGTGCATTACAGACAAAGGTACCGCGCTCCATGAATGCTTCCATTGACTCCGGGGAGAACTCTCGCCGGCACAAAAAGCCGCATGCTGAATAGCATCAGAATCCAACTCCAATTTCCTGAGTTTCAGAAATTCAAGGTGCTGGCTGATTTAACACCTCACGAGCCACATGTGAAAATGCTCCGGCCATACTTTTCCTGCTATGCGTGTGTGTATGTTTTCAATTTGCATACAAGTAACACAGCAAAGAAGTGCAAACTGCTTATCCCTTTGCAAGGTGACTTTCTGGTCCCCTTCAAATTCGACCATTTCAGAATTTCATTTTAGGAGTAGTCTATTATCTACACACACCATATCAGAGGAACAGACAACAGCTTTTTGCGGGTTTAGTTATTTGATCCCTGCAGCAACATGCTCCTGACACAGTTTTATAGCACTCTGTGGAGTTTTCTAGCAATACTTCTTCCATCTCTTCAGCAGACAATGCAATTGCAGCATGTGCCTTGTATGGGTATAAGCACGCTTCCAGTCTTTAGAGCCAATTCACTGCTGCACAATATTAAACACAAAAGTAAGTTATCGTTCTATATTATATTATATGAAAAGGCAGAATACAGCTAGCTATTTAAGCCTCTGCATAATACTTTTAACCTAGAACTGAGAGAAAGTGCATGCTTTGAAAGCTTTTTTACTTTGAAATGTTCAGCTAGGTCTTCCACTCTAGATGAGTATTTCATACAGACAATGCTAACCAGCAGAAATAACCCATTCCACACTCATTCATTATACAAATTCTGACATAATTCCACATTAGAAGTTAATCTGAATAAAAGCGCAGACTGGTACTTTGCAGCTGAGCCCTCACAGATATCCACAATAAAAAACAATTTTTTCATATTTGTTGCCTTGTGATGAATTTGTACTATGTTTGCCAATTTTGATTTGGTGCTTGATAGAGGTAACCACAGCAAGGAAAAACAAAAAAACAAGAAAAAAAAAAAAAGAGCATTTCAATTACTTAATTTTGTCATAAAACATCTACACTGAGAAGCTCTTGTACAAAAATAAAAAACACCACCTCAAAGTAATTTCTTTTTCTGCAACTAAGAAGCATTTTGTGACAGCAGGGAAGACATTCCCACCACTGCTTCTTCCAGCCCTTTGCGCATACTGCAAAAACCTGACAGTGCCTAGAGTGACTGTGCTCCTTCTCACCTTTTATATATGCACTGTGCAAATGTTACAGACAAAGCGTGAGAATGTTTTTTAAAACAAACAAACAAACAAAAAAGTACTCCAATTTTTTTTTTTTTACTTCAGTGTGGATGAATGTTTAAAGTATTCTCTGTCTTCCTTAAAAGACAGCTGTGTCCCTCCTAACCACAAAACATACTTTGAAGACCAGAACCTTATCGCTGTGGTACCCTCATGAAAGAGGCAATGAACTAGACCAGTCTCCAGTGTACTCAAGATTATTAGGTCAGTGACCATCTTTTCATCTTCTGTTCAGCACCCAATGCCATGGGGCTGGGTTTCTTTACTCCACACCAGTCTCTGCTGAAGTGTACCTGTCAGGGGAGAAATCCAGAGATTATTTTGGCTTGAACATCCTCATAGACAAGCTCAGGAAGTGTGGGTTAGATGAGTGGACAGAGAGAGGGATTGAGAACTGGCTGAATGACAGAGCTCAGAGGGTTGTGATCAGTGGCACAGAGTCTAGTTGGAGGCCTGTAGCTAGCGGTGTCCCCCAGGGGTCAGTCCTGGGTCCAGTCTTGTTCAACTTATTCATCAACGACCTGGATGAAGGGACAGAGTGCACCCTCAGCCAGTTTGCTGATGATACAAAACTGGGAGGAGTGGCGGACACACCAGAGGGCTGTGCTGCCATTCAGAGGGACCTGGACAGGCTGGAGAGGTGGGCAGAGAGGAACCTCATGAAGTTCAACAAAGGGAAGTGCAGGGTCCTGCACCTGGGGAGGAATAACCCCATGCACCAGTACAGGTTGGGGGTTGACCTGCTGGAAAGCAGCTCTGCCGAGAAGGACCTGGGAGTGCTGGTGGACACCAAGTTAAGCATGAGGCAGCAATGTGCCCTTGTGGCCAAGAAGGCCAATGGTATCCTGGGGTGCATCAGGAAGAGTGTTGCCAGCAGGTCGAGGGAGGTGATCCTCCCCCTCTACTCAGCCCTGGTGAGGCCACATCTGGAGTACTGCGTCCAGTTCTGGGCTCCCCAGTACAAGAGGGATGTGGCACTACTGGAGCAAGTCCAGCGAAGGGCTACAAAGATGATTAGGGGACTGGAGCATCTCTCTTATGAGGAAAGGCTGAGAGAGCTGGGCCTGTTTAGCCTGGAGAACAGAAGACTGAGGGGTGATCTTATCAACGTGTACAAGTTTCTGAAGGGAGGGTGTCGAGAGGATGGGGCCAGACTCTTTTCAGTGGTGCCCAGCAACAGGACACGAAGCAAGGGGCAGAAACTGAAACACAGGAAGGTCCATCTGAATATGAGAAAAAACTTCTTCACTGTGAGGGTGACCGAGCACTGGAACAGGTTGCCCAGAGAGGTTGTGGAGTCTCCATCCTTGGAGATATTCAAAACCTGCCTGGACGCGATCCTGTGCAACATGCTCTAGGTGACCCTTCTTGAGCAGAGGGGTTGGACTAGATGATCTCCAGAGGTCCCTTCCAACCTCAACCATTCTGTGATTCTGTGATTCTGTGAATTTAGAGGCATTTGTACTGCCTCTCTGGACACAATTTGTACTTCTGATGCCAGTTCATGTGTCTAACCGTATCCAAACTGCCCTGCTGCATGCACTAGAATCGTGCTCACAGGGACATACGCAGCAGTACTCCAGGCTGCCTTCCTGTTTATTTTTAAATGCACCTACTCCTATTACTGTGGGGAAAGGAGAGCAGTCAGCATGCCTGCAGAGACAGCACTGCCAACTCCCAGCTTCTGCCGAGCGCTGCAGCAGCCCGGCTCCTGCTGAGCTCCGACCATGCACCCACTGTGAGCAGTGCCTATTGCTGCTCAGCTCGCAAAGGAAGCAGAAGGCCCCAAACGAAGAGTTAAAAAGCTGCGCAGGAAAGTTGGACCAAGCCTGCAAAAACATTTTGATAAGCATGTGTGCAAGTGGAAAGGCAAGAGTACACAACAGCCAGGAGCCCACGTGCTCTGCCCTGGGCTAGACATAAATTCTGCGTCCAGCTCCTCTGCTCTAAGTGATTCCAGGTCACATCGATACATCATGAAACTTTATTATTTGCTCATGGTGTTTAAACTTGGGGCAGGAAGCAGCTGGACTCTAGAGTATGATCTCATATGAATCCGGGTAGATATTTCCATGGGAGCATGGTACAGCTTTTAGCAGGTTTAATTTCTGCTCCATACCTGTGTTTTCCTGCCTGGGGAAGGAAATACCATGTGGACTCTGGCACAGGCAGTGGAGAGTTAATAGCAGAATATCTCCGGATGGAACTTGTTGTTGTTGCAGAGATGCCGAAAAACAGACAGTTATCCAATAGCATTAGCAATGTAAAGATTGACAAAGAATAGTAAAACCACAGGTTTATCCCTGAGCAGAGGCCCCTGCCACAGCGGTAGTGCTCGGTGCAGACACAGGTCCCACACTGGAGGCATCACCCTGCCCATGGACCCACGTTGAGCACCATGGGCTGTGTCATGCAGGCGGGCAGGGGAAAGCGGATACCAAGGAATCGGTGTCAGGCGTGAGAACAGGATAGAGGAGTATTTCCACCAAAAGCCCATAAGCCTGGCAGGTCCTCTGACAGCAGAGCCCACTGCGATTGTACAAGTCAGAGCTATCTGAACCCACCTGGTTCTTAGAAGAGACTTTGGCCTAGGACTAGTCCTTGGGCACAGCTGCCAGCATTGGCAATAGCAGTAATTCCCCCAGCAACATGCGCACGTCCACACACACGCACACACACACACGCACACACACACACACACACGCACACACACATGCACACACACACACACACACCCATTTCCAGAAGACCATGGAGATTAACTCTCGTTCCCTGTCTCATTCGGTAGGATTTTTGTCTACCTCCTGCCTCCTGCTCTCCCTCAGGCCAGAAGAGAAGTCTCTTTAAGGATTATCTTGCAGACTCTGTGTAGTCGCCTTCTCTCTAGTTACACCAACGGACAGCAAAAGAGGGCTCTGAGTAGCAGATAAGGGCAAGTATTCATTTTTATAACTTGACAGCAGAATAATTGAAGTAAATGTCATAAAAGTTACCCTAATGCCTACATGCATGCTAACAGGCTATCCACTAAGCAGCTGTGTTTTCACATAGTTAGATCAAAGAGGCTGCAGAACAAGAAGGTCATGGTTTGGTTACAGTATCTAAACAACTAAATCAGTGGGTACCACTGGGCCTGTCACTTGATCTCATTACCCTGACCTCACCAACTCTGGACTTTGGTGACCTTCCCAGATCAATATTTCAGAAACGACTGAAGTTTTGGAGTATGCTGAAATCGCTCAGAGTTGGCTAAATAATCATATCAAAAGTCCAGGATGGGGGAAAACTCACAAACTTTCCACTTAGGAAGCATTTTCCAATTGCTCTGGAATACGGTACAACCTGGGGAGAAAGGATGGGTGGGGGGGGAGCAGTAGTTTTCCTTGTAATTTGCATCAGCGTATTTTTTTCATTAGAACATTTTGCAGATCTTAAACATTTTTTCTTTTAATCAGATTACTATTGCAGCCTTTGTTACATTTTTCTATCTCATAGTTTCCAGGACTGTGCAAAGGAAGTTTCAAAAGACACATAAGAAGTTTTTCTCCCCAAACTTTATCATCATTTTTTACCTCTGTAAACAGCAAAACCAAACTCCTCTGCTATCAGCTTTTAATTACATGTAATCATATTTCCTTTTGCCAACTTGCATCATAATATTATTTATGTAAGGAGGAGGAAGCAGGACTCACTCCATAGTCAATATGCTGATACTACTTTGTTTTCTATGCACCTGACACCTGTTTGTCTGCTTCCAGCTCACCAAAAAGCCTGAACTGGCCACGTGGATCAAATTAACTTGAGTTTCAATGCTTGCTTCTTTTTTGTTAATTTTGTTTTTCACAATAAAAATAGTCTACTTTTAAAAACTTGGCTAAGGCTTCTTCCTTAAAGTTTTATTAGTTCTGCTTCACAAGAATAAACCCAGCAACAAAAGTCTCACAGCATTATCATGAGTCCCTTATTATATGAATTCGTCTGAAAGCATCAGTTTTATCAGCCACATGATTGCATAAAGAACGAGAGAGTTTGGGCACGGATGAAGGGATCCAGCTAGAACTTATTTCTAGGCTTGTGGTTGCTAGGTAGAACTGAAAACAACCTCAAAGTCCCAAAACCTACAAGCAAGTAGACTCCCCATGTTTAGGGCTTAAATAACAAAGCTGAAAAAAGCAAAACAAAAAAAGAAGAAAAAAACAAAACAACCCTTAACCCTTATGATTTTCAAGCCAATTGCACAATATTTTGGAGCTTGGCTAATGAAGCCTAAGCATTCAAAATTCTGCAATTTTGTATTCTGCCCATGACGATGGAATACAAGCGTTAAGAGGCTTTCCTAGCCACGTGGAAAGATTACACCCACACCCAGCAGTAATACTGTATAAACTGCCATCCTGGAGAAAGGGCCAGATGGTTGTCTCAGCAAAGAGACAGATCCTTAAAAGCGAGGACTTGAGCTAGGGGAAAGCCTCCCCTTCTCTGAGAGATGCGTTTTCTGCCAGGACTCCAAAAGACACCCCTGCACCTCTGTCTCTAGCATTCACATGCTGAACAGCAGGGATGATGCTTATTTAGGAGGTTTGGCTATTTCTGGAGCATTCTGTAGAAGATCAGTGACATTTCTACAGCAAAACAAGCTTTCCAAGCCTACCTACAATGCTGGGATATACAAATTGATTGAAATGCTGGTAAACCTGCTGGGACTGGCATTGAGACTTCTCTTCTCCAAGATAAAGTGTATAAAGTGAATTTATTTTGCTCTATTTAAGAACTCACACTTCAATTTAGAGCAACTCCAAGGAGTTCAGTAGTGTTGCTCTTGCTTTACAGCAAGGTAATAAAGATCACAATCAAGCCTTCTATGCTCTTAAGGCATTTCTTACTTGGTTTTGTTAGGAAAGGTATATTCCTCATCTCAAAGGCATGCATAGTTAGATAGAACATTGCATAAAGATTATTTCTCCTGATTTGACTGGCTCTGACTTTAACTAGAGCCTTTGAGCACCCTTACAGACCAAACAACAACAACAAAATGTGCTTCATAAATGAAAACTAGTTTAAAAACTTCCATTTAACTTGCATTTGGCAGTTGGAAGAATGCTGGTTGCCTGCTTGCTTATAGACAGTGAGGTTAATGGCCCTTCATAAATGACTCCAAAATATGCTGTGGTGACATACCATAAATAGTGTGGGTTGGGAGTTCCTTTTTAATTCGTTTTTTGTAGTCCTCAGTAAGGAAAATAGAAGTTTCAGGAATTTATCTACTCCTCATTCTTGTGCATGCACATGCAAGTGTCACTCTTTTTCTCCTAAGACAAAAAACAGAGCTATACTTACATGCACCTGTGGCACCACTGAACTTCCTATTCTACCCAGGGATCTTTCACGTAAATCAAGACTATCTGGTGGTTAAAAAAAAGAGCAGAACAAAAACAAACAAAATACTTTCACACATCAAGTTATGAACTCAGAATTAGTCCCTATAAAAGTCTGAGGTAAAGGAAATGAAGCTACAAATCAACAGCACAACCAAATACATGAATAACATACTTTTTCATTTAAAGTGCTCGTTGTAAGAATGAAACAAAACCAAGTGGACAAACAACCTTTTGATAGCAACATATTTGTCAATAGACATATTTGCAAGCCTTAGTGTTCTACACAATGCTTCTCAGGCCCAATTTGGGTTTCAGTTTCCATGGGCCTTGGCCGAGATAAGACTTTGACCAATCTTCTAAACCATAACTGAGTTTAGGACTTATTCTGAAACACAGTAAAGATTAAACACGTCATGAGTTCAAGTGTCGGAGAAACAAACAGGCCAAAAACAATGTGTCAGCTGTGACTTTGGTTGAGGATGACCCCAATTTGTCTTCCCCAAAGAAAGATTAACTCAATGCTAAAGGGCTGACCCTAATTACTGGCCTCTAATTTAATTTATTTTATTTTTTAAATACAACATATATCATCACAAAAAGATGGAAAAAAAAAAGAATTAAAATCTGCACGTAAGAAATATAACTGATAACTAGCTGATAACTGGAAGTAAGTCATTGTTTCCTGTTATCCCTGACATGCAAATCCTAGACCTAATGTGAAATTGCAACAAAAACAGATTACGCAAAACATGGTTACCATGCTAAGATAAGCAAGCCAGTTTCATTGGTTATTACTCTTTCAAAGTTGAATGCATCCATCTTGGGACAAGTGGCCTGCCAACTTGGATCAAGAGTATTCCCATTTGTTTTTTGAAGACTACTAAGGATGTATTTGATCTTTGTTTTTCTAGTTCCCAGCCAACTGGTAGCCAATGCTTTCTCGTAGCAGACTTTGTCCATATGATGCATGCATTTTAGATGAAGTATACTACCCAACATGAAAATACTGCTACTATGTGAGACACTGCCTTGCAGTTTCAAGTGAAAGAAAAGGTTTCCTCCTCAGGTCAGGGGGCTGGAAGGCTAGTGTGAAGCTAGTGTAAAGGGAAGGAAGGAAGGTGCTAGAAAGAATCAGTCAGTTGCACCTACCCAAATCCCCCCAAACAGCAACAGCATGGCAAGCTGAATGCATTGGCGGGCTGGAGCAGAGCGGCCAGCACATCCCCAAGGTCGGCTCCATCACAGATGGGAAAGGATCTGCCCTGCAATACAGCCCGGGCAGCTGCCCGGCAAGCACTCGGTGTGCTCTGGGGGCTGTGGGAGAGGACGGGCAGGCGCACTCCAGCTCGGCAAGGCTAGGACAAGTGAAGCATTGCATCAACCCGATCGCACAGATCAGGTTGCTGCCCATCTCCCTCAATTCAAAATCAGCCCGAGCAGCTGAAAAAGCAGACCTGAACCACTGCCATCTGGTCCTGTGGCTCTAACGGTGCTTGTGTTACCTGCAGTCACGCAAGTGAAACGCTCTGCTCAGTGAAAGGAGGACAACCCCTGCTGACAGCTCTGCCGTGGACAGCAGTGAAGGTGTCAGCTCCCTCCCGTGGGGGAAGCACCAGCTTCCAGCTGCGAGCTGTCTGACACGGGTTGAAGCTCCTTAGTTTACATCTGCAAATGCAAGTATGAGCTCTGCACTTGGGTTGTTTAAATGTAAGCTCCCACTCCAGCAAGAAGCCCTAGTTCTCCCAAATCAGCGATGATCTGAAGTTATTAGAGTTCAACAGCTGTTTTAATAACTTGTACAAAATCAAGCAATGGTCTTAGTCCACCATTTAACATCTGGTTAACTTTAGTTTAGTTCCTGGCAGAAACACAGAGCCCAAAGGTCAAGATAGAGCATGGGGAAAAAGTCTTCACTGGTCAATTGGTCTTTCATAGATCTCTTAATATCCAGGACCAAAGAAATTATGAAATACTTGGATACTCCTGTCTAGGTTCAGCGTGACAGGACTCAGTGATGCCCTTTTGTCAGTAAAAATATACACTTTGTGCTTACTTGCTTTATTTAAAATACAAATCATAATAGTTGTATGTGACAAATTCCTAAGTATTGAACCCTCACGGCTGCCAAGCAGCGTGCTGCAGAACAGAACAAGGAGGGCTATAATTTTCTTTCCTTTGTTTTTTTATTTGACCTTCAATTTCTCAGTTGTCCTTGGATCAGTCTGGAACTAAATATAGTCCTTTCAGCATTATTTATATGTTTAACCCAAAGCTACCCACGTGTGTCAGGGGACTATCATAACACTGTTCTAAATTATTTTAACAGCTTATTTTAAATTGGAAAATGTGAGTTTTGAAAAACCATTGTCAATTAATTACGATTCCACAAACTCCTACTAACTCTCTTGTGTTTTGTAACAATTTGCTCACAGCCCACAAGACAAAGCCTCCAACTTGCTCAGAGAAAGCTCTCGAAACTGCCCAGCCCTTGAAATGCTGACTGATCTTTAAATTAACACATTGATAATGATTTTGGCCACCAGCTATTTACAAATGCAATGCAGTTTACACATTACAAAACACAGATGATCAACTGCATCCTTGGGGATCAATGATCATTGGGGCTGAAACTTCCCTCAGACAGTGCGCCGTATCCCTATAAACTGTTTAGAAAGGGAACCAAAAACAACCACGTGCAACTGAAAGTCATTAGTGTCTAATTAGATACAGTAATTCCTCCCAAACTGGGCAATATGCTTTTCAGTCAAAAGGTCTTGCCAATCAAGGAAAAGACAAAACAGGCATTGAAATGGTCCAGCCAGAAACCTTGAGAATGGAGCTTTTCAGCCTAAGTTAATGGTTCTGTGGCACGTAGGCTTGCTAGGGAGCAGTCAAAATGAGGAAGAATTGGGTGGGTGGACAGATAGATGGGTACACATACACAATTTCTATCATGTAAGAGCAATTTCCCCAGTATCATCACAATTCTGCAAACAGCATCAATTTTCTTTTATTTACATAACCAGTGCAAGCAACTTCAGAGAAAGATTTATGGTGCAGCTTGGGTTTCTGTGTGGGTTGCTCCTTTACTTTATCAATATTATGTTTAACAACACTTTTAGCCAGAAAAAGATCCATGTCAAAGTGGAGAGGTGAGAAGAGAATGCTTTCTAACTTTTCTCAGGTAAGTAAGAAAAAGGAAAAGGAAAAGAAAAAGAGAAAGAAAAAGAGAAAAAGAAAGAGAAAAGGAGAAAAGTCTGCATTACCACTGATTTAAACAACACAAGCCAAATTCAGCCTATGAATTTAAAGGGATTATACTGAGAATTAGTTTGTTCCTACAAGTTCAGATTTTTTCAGATAAACCAGTTTATGAGGGGTTTTTAAAAGTCCAGGATTTCTTGGATGATAAATGATGCAAGTTTCTCCATGTAAAGTTTATTAAAACATTTTTAAATTTTACAGTCAGCTCTATAACCTGACAAAATAAAAGTCACCAAGAAAAACAACCTGCCATTGCCAACAACAGCTGGGACAATTATTTCTGAGTGTTAACCAACCCATTTAAGGCCAAATTTCCAAAAAAAAGAAAACCTGAGCACCTAGAATATTTTCCTTCTTTGAAGAAAAGTCTTTGGAAATCAGCTTTGTTATTATACTTACTTTTCATCTCCTCAAAAAGCTGAATTCAAACCACAGAGATGCTACAGGCCTGAATGCTGAGACCCACAAACCAATTCTGGGAAACTCATTTGCAAATACAAGACTTAAGAAATTGATTCATTTGCACTTAGCAGTCAGTGGAATTTCAACTGACCTTTTGTTGCTTCTCCCTGACATTACTAGGGCAATTGCACAAAAAATTGCAACTGAAACTCTGAGTTCTCAAGCAAGTTTGAGACCCTGTTTTAATGATACAGTAAATCCAGTTTCAGGGATACAAGCATCAGATCAAAATTGTCTCAGCCACACCACCCAAAGTGTAGATCTAGTATAAACAAGCTCTGTTAACTCAAATTTTTAAAATAAAATGAAAAAGTGACCTTTAAACCAGGTCAGATATCATCTATTGTCTCACACAATAGTGCTACTCAGTGTAGCAAAAAATGGCAAAAATTTGTTGTCTGGCACTCCAACTCATTTAATAAAATCATCATGTGTGCCCACCCTGGTCCAGATCAGATCTGTATTACAGAATGGTCCAGTAGTGCAGAAATCCAGTGCTGGTAAATATGAATCCACAGCCTGGGCTTCATAGTAATAGATACTGAAATTCTGTACATGGGCTGCATTTTTTTAAAAACACAGAACAACATATCAACCACAGAATGAAGATATACAAGTCCACAGCGAGGCGGTGTCATAAAACATGTGCAGGGTCAATGGCTAACATCTCTGTTATAAAAGTTCTATTGGTTTTACCCAAGGTTATTTCCTTGGCTGCCAGAAGTCATTTGGCTGGAGATGGAGTAAGGGGGCTGCTTTGGGGACTTGGAGTGATCTGAGGATCAGAGCAGTTATGTTCTGCCTCTTTTTTAGAAGCTGTTTGTTCCCAGTAACTGCCTACATATTTATATATGTAAATAACTATCACCAATAACTGCACCAGGGGAAAGTATTTTCCTCACGTTCTAAATCATGTTCTATCAAGAAAAACAGAAGAGGTGTCCCCAAATTTTGTTGCCTTCCTGCCCCCTTCTGCTGCTAGCTCCAAGTTCCTCCAGGTCTCAGAGGTCGCTGACAATCATAGCAAAAAAACAGTCCATTATGCTAGTGACTATCAAGCCTTTATGACCTTCCGTGCCCCTGCAAGGACATGCAGCACTCCCCGAGGCCCTGGTGCGAGAATGTCAGGTGTAGCCCACTCATCCTGTACAGAAAGCCACCTCTCAGGAGGGTGGTGAGCAGAAAGATGCTGCCTGGGTAAGTGATGCCTGCAAGTGCCCTGTCTCCAGGGCTCACCTGCAGCAGGACCACGTGCAGGAGCTCGCTGGGCACCATCTCCATGGGCTCCTCATCCAGCACCATCTGCTTTTTCCCATGCCCAGCTCCTCCATGCAGCATTACTGGGGCTGCCCCCTCCCTACTGTGCCTTGTGGCCATTCACCCCAGCCCCTGAACCATTTGCCATGCCCAAACAAAAGCAGGAAGGCAAGAGGTGCCATCCCCAAGGGCTTGCAGCAGGGCAGAGGGGCCACTTCTCCTGTCTCCCACCAGGCGAGGTCCTGCAGCCCGCAGCAGACATGTGCCAGCCACAGCACTGCCCTGGTCCCCAGGGAGAATTCCCCACTGGCACAGCAACCTGCATGTGCAGCACATTGCCAACAGCTGTTTTGGCTGTTTCCCCGTCCCCTCATTTTTATGACATACTCAAATTCACTTAGATTATTTTTGCCCCTCATCCTCCCACATACAATAATCCAAATCCATTCAGAGTGAAGACACAGTGTCTGAGACTGCAGAGTTCCTCCAGCATGTCCTCTCGTGCATCGTTAAACTACACTATTAAATAACCAAACAGCTCAACTCTATTAGTAATCTTATTATTACAGGATTGTAAAAAAAAAAAAAAAAAAAAAAGTGTGTGTGTGTTTTTGGTTTTTTTATGATGGAGCTGCTACTATCTGGAGGAAACCTGCGTTATGCACACACAGAAAAGCACACACAGAAAAGTACACACGTATTTCATATGGTGCATTGCAAGCTGCACAGAATAGAAAGCAGCTGGAGGAAAATGGCTATAGAGAAATGGTTCTCTTGGGCATCATCTGTTGATTTGTTTTGTTTATAGAAGGAATGAGATTTTTATCTCTGCTCAAAATATAAAATGCTTCCATGGCACTGAGTTCACTTCTTGGCTACGCTCTCACTCAGGAACGTAAATAAGAAGAGAAGGAGGGAAAAAAGGCTTCCCTGTACAAAATCCCTAGAAATGTCAAAAATTAAATAGGAAAATGTCTGTCAGTGATACAGTCAAGACTTGCAAGAGGAACTGAGTTACCGGCTATCATGGAAGTGAGGGCCTCCTTACAATGCTTGTTATTTGTTTGCTTCTACCAAAGCCAAGGAGGCAGGTCAGCAGACACACTCTTCAAATCCCAAGTCTCAAATCCCAGTCTGAGCCCTGGCAGGATGAACATCCTTACACTGTAAGTATACCAGTCCTTATGTGATTTACAGCCCATGAAGGTACAGATGCTTAAGGTCCTTTGATCATCTCAGGCTTACAGAAATACTCCAAGATCCTTCTGTAACCCTGCTCCAAGGAGGCCTCCTCATTCCTCCGTGTCTTACACCCAAGAACTGATCTTCTCTTTCTTTCAATGGCAGGGCACTTTTTCCAAGGAGAGCACCAGACAGTTGCTTTTGTACTCAAGTTCATACCACTTCCATTTATATTAAGCAAAAATCATGAGCCATTATCTTTCAAATAGCCCCACCTAATTAATTACAGACTAGATTTGAAGTTTTTCCTGGAACCACCAAGAGGTGTTTGCTCTCCTCAGAGCTCTGTTATCTCTCAGCCAAAGCTCCGGTCTGACTGGCTCACTGAAGAAGTGTTTGGGCAACCCAGAATCCTTCACCAGGTACAACGCATCGTAAGTTTCACAGAGATGCACAACAATCCAGAACATTAGTGCTTTACTTGTTGATGTCTACCCGTATATGAGAAGTACAGATTTTCAGTTTTCCTACCACAAAACCTATACTGAGGCCTATCTCTTGGAGAAGTTTGCTGTATCTCAACCCACAGTGAAGCTTTCAGGAAAAATGTTCAAATTGAGGTTTGTTAAAGTCTTCAGCGAGCAAACAAATTGCATGGGTATTTTAAGAGTTAGAGCAAGGCCCCCGCAGTCTTGACCACCATTTCTTCTCTCAGCCTCTGACCCTCATGCTAGTATGCAATGTGCATAAGTTCCTTCTGCTGTTCCTTCCTCTCCCAGGGTGGTTCTATTTCATGTCTTTCCCACATTTCAAACCACGTGTCTCCACGACCTCTTCATCTTGTTATAGCTCTGCTGAGAGTGTGTTTACATATAAGCTCTTAGGAGCTTTTGGGATGAGAAGCTACAAACACACATGAACAGATTACATCAGATTTATTGCTACTGAATAACTTAAGAGAACAGTTAGGGTTACAGGTTCAAAACTCTGCCAGTATGTCTCATCCAAGAGTATTTGCCCAGCATGAGCTTGATCAGTTAACCAATTACCCATCTCCTCTGAAGTCCGCTGCCTTTTCATCCTTCCTATACTCCCCTCGCAACTTCCAACAAATATCACAGGTTTATATTAGCTGAAAGGAACTATTCTTTCCCAGGAAGCAGACTTCCCTCTGTCAGCACAAGCATACAACCACTGCCCTATGCTCTCCTACCTCCAACTTACACCTCAGCTCAGCTTCTTTCCTCCGGCCTCAACTTCCCAAACATATTTTGCCTCATCCCTAATAACCCCTTTCTCAAGCTCCTGTAGAGTCATGGCCTTTTATTCCCACCCATTATTCCTAGTCCTTCTCCAGCCATTCCTGTTACTCTTTCCTAGACATCCAGCTTCTTTTCCTATTCAAGAACAAACACCAAACCAATCTAACAGTTTCTATTTTCCCGGTTTATTGCTTCCTTGACAAACTCACCCTGACAATCCCACAGGTTCTGCAGACCTGTAGAAGAAAGGACCAGCCAGGGAAGAAACCCCAATGAAGGGTTATGGACAGTCTCCCACATGCTAGGTGGCCCCTGCATTAAAACCCTCAGTTCCCTACTGCCCTGCGCAGTCATTCTAGCCATAGGAAGCACATGTAACATAAGCAAGTAGATCTAAAAGGAATTGGCACCAGTGTAAACAATGACACAAAGAAGCATGGGAAGAGTCAGGCATTAAACATCTCATTTTTCCTGTAAGAGTGAAACAAATGCATTTCCAGCAGACCCAAACCAGAAAATACTTTGAGCTCTTTCTGTTGGCTGTTTCTCAGCAGTTAGGATACACTACTGGGTTCATGGAACAGTAAAATTTGTTTTCAATGGGAAAAAGAGCCAAAAACAAACCTAGGGAGATAACAGATAGAAAATTCCATCTAGAGGTTTTATGTATGTCAAGAGGAACTGACAAAAGACACTAGAGTGGCAACTAAGGCATAATTTCTCCATAATATGTCAATATTTTATTTTAAAATAAGTTTTCAGGTGGCTCCATCAAATACTGTACAAAACTTTTCTATAGAACAGGAGGACGTGGCAGTCAAATACATTAACTGTGACTTAGTCAGCAACCAGGGCAAAACACACACAACATTGTTATTTTGAAGCTTGATGTGAGGGTGAAGAGGAGTGAGGAAGAACATAGGCAACTTTGTTTTAATGAGGGGAGCAGTGTTTAAGGAGAGGAGAGAAGGGGGAACACTGAGGGTTACTTTTCAGCACAGAGGAAGTCTAACCTGTCAAAACTGCCCATTGATTTAGCTTTTCATTTAAAAATCAGCACAGCCAGGCTGGCAGGAAACTTAGGCCACTATCTGAAAGATTTCAAGTGACAAGTCCATGCCCCTTGGAGCCCATAAGGATGCAAAACCACTCACCCCAAGGCAGGGCAGTCACAGGAACTGCCAATTTGCTCCCCTGGGGTTCAGGGGAGAGCAGGATTTGTGGCACTGTCTGGAGGAATTACAGCTGTCCTGAGAGGCCCCTTTGAGCCTGGCAATTAAGTGTACAGACATAGCAAGACACAGCCTCTGCGCAATGGGATAAAGTGCCCCACTGCTCAAGTAGGCACAGCCCTCTCTCCAAGGAGGGAGTTTACATTGCCTTCTTTCATCATTTCATTTCAATTCAATTTAATGCACCAAGGGCTGTGTGTTACGTTGCTAACATAGTCAGCAGATGGAGGCAGGAGCTCCTAGAAGGCAATTCAAAGCACCCAATATTAGATGAGGTGCCTGAACATCCCCAAGATAAATAAAGCAACCTGCCCCAAGCCAAAAAGCGGATCAGTAGCAGAGCCAGAGAGGAACCCAAAATGCTAGCCCAGCACAGCTGAATAAAGTTCCACAGAAACCTCCCAGGCAGAAGCTGCCTGAAGGAGAGGCTAGAGCAATCCTCCTTCCTCGCTAGCTCCCCTGCACTGCCCCTCGAGCTAGACCCAGCCCATCCAAGCCCAGCAAGAACAGAAAGCAGCGACAGGATTGCTGCAGGGCTGTGCCCTGCTCTGGCTGGCCTGGTGGCATCTGTGAGTATTAACCAGCTTTGCAGCATTCATGGATTATGGTCTATTAGATTCGAGATCTGGAGACAATGCCAGACAGCATGTGAAGTATATGTGTTTCATGAAAGGATGCTATCCTATTCCTGTAGGGTTACCTTAACATACTATTAATGCTATAATCTCCCTGCACTAAAATCAAATTGTACTTGCGTGCTTTTATTGCGGAAGAGGGAATAAAGGAGAGGGTTTAAGGAAAAACCAAGTCAACAAGGAATGAGTAAGCTCGGTGTTGATCTCTTTATCCAGAATTGTTGGGGTAGAAATGCACCTTTACAAAAGCAAAAAAAAACAACCAGCACTTCAGGGCCTTCAAATAAACACTGCTGGCCATGTAATCTCTAACTTCAAAAAACATAAACATTATAATTGGCCTCTGAATTTTACTAAGAGGTGCAAGCAAGCAAAACTAAAGTCACACAGCACTAGAAGCTGAGCTACATTTATCAGGATAACAGAGGTGTCATAATTTAGCCTCTGAGGACACCCCAAATAACTTTACTTTGAAGCTGCAAAAGCAAAGCTGGAAAACTCGGCTCTGCCTCTCCCAAAAACCAGAGCACTTTGTTTACTGAAAAGCAGCATAATCAGGGCACTGAGTGAACTTCATTCTGGACAATCAAAACTACCTGTTTTCAGATGAAAAAAAGTGTATTCAGCCATTTGTTGTATGGCACTTTTCCAAATTATAGTAGTTTACTCTGCTGCTTCTCAGGCTTGGCTTCATCTAGCTCACCTAGAGATGCCTGATTTAGCTCAAAGAGGAGGCTATATATTGCTCAGCTGTGGGATCAAATTATGTTTTACATGTTAGTGGGAATTCCAGATTTGCTTGATGTAAAGCTGTGTGACAAAGACAATTCGGGATCGGTGAGTTTTTTCTGTCATCAACAGCAGTTTGCTGATGTTTCCTGTTGAGTCAGATCCTTATAACTTCCATAATGGGCTATTTGAATAAAGGGGAGGGAAACACAATCACTTCCACTAACATAATGACCATTTTAGGAAAAAACGGCTAGGGGTTAACTGAACATTAAAAAAAAAAAAACCACACACACAAAAACTTCCCTGCCTCCTGCCCCAGTAAACCTGATAGGGGGCACACTGCAAACTGAGAAACCGCCAAGCTGTAATAGGGAAAGACTCTTTAGGGAACATAGTCTTAAGCCCAAATCTGAGGTCAGCCACCACTGTAGGAATGACGTGCAAAATTGAGGAGAGTTCAGCAGGGAGAGCCGGTGAAAGGACAGCCCGGGCCAAGCTGCAGTACATGAGCAGTGGTCCCTGAGCACCTTTAAGAGAGCTGTGCTTTCTGCCTGCTGGTAAAACAAGCAGGCTTTAGCAGCTGAAGATTAGGATGTCTTTCTGAACCTCTTCACTCATTGAACCTCATATGAGAGCAGAGCAAGACATCATTATGGATTTATGCTGGTGCTCTGTACCCATGCCTCTGTCTGCAGCCATGGTGGGCCTAGAGCCTTCTTTGATAGCAGCAGCAAGAGCTGGAAAAGCTCATGCATACCCACCCACAGTTGGTGCTGCTTTAAGAGATGATGCAAGTTTTGTACTGCCTAACATTGGCTCTGGCTGGAAACATTATCTGAATGTGTTAGAGAGAATAAGCTGCTCACCTTATACCTGCATTCAGATCACAGGCCTAGAGTCCCAGCAATCAAACAACTTTTGTAAACACCAACATTTTTAAAAGCAAGAAATGGTTCAAGGTCTATTTTTAGGTGGCATCTAGCTGGAGAAAAAGATCTGAGATGTATTTGATCTCACTTTTGCTTCACTGAGGCCCAAACAGCAAGGTTCTACAAAACCAGAATGAAATTTTATCTAGAGACAGATATCTATGAACTTGATTTTTCTTTCATAGCCCTTCCCAAAACCACATATTTAAGCAATGCAAAACAAGCAATAGTATTGAAATCATCTATACACAATACTAGCTGTCCTAAAATTTTAAATTCTAAAGCAGTCTTGTACAGATGTGGTATCAACTGATGAATTCTAACACACGTTTTCCCCAGTGCCTAACTATCTCCTCTATCTCTAACTGTATGCAAACATCTAGGCTTAAGATCAGAGGAACATTTTTAAGAAGTTGTTTTAGTTTTCATTCTTCTCAGTCAAAGACTGCAAAGGCTTTGGGTCAGCGTTGACTTGTTACATAACGCATGGACAGTAAATGTCTCTATACACTTCTGCAACACAAATCATCATTAAAATTGCTTTAATGTAAAAATGGCATCTTTCTGATTCATTTTATATGCCACTGGTATATATTTTACTATGTTTGAAAGCATGCAATTAGACACGCATCTTACAAACATAAACAAACACCTCCCATCCAACCCCCAAGTGTCTAAAAAAAAAACAGGTTTGTTTAGACAAGGGGTTGATAATCCAGTTTGAACACAGGTATCTGAATGCTGTGACAGCTTCTTCATAATGCTAAGCTTATGGTACATTAAACTTTAAAGCAAGATAAACTCCTGCTTTCATTTTATCAAACATCTTCCCAGACAGCAAAAAGAAAGACATAAAGCAATGTTTTCAGCTACAACCAAGCATGGGAGACCCAACTCAGCATATATTTGAGATGAAAATGAACAATGCTTTGCACAGCTATACTACTGTATTTTTTGCTAGAGAATATCACTGGGATTTGTAAATGTTAAACCTCATACTCCTCCCTTAAAAATAGTATTTATTTTTATTTCACACCTGAAAGAAACTGAGAGTCACAGAGTTTAAGTGAATAGAGACAGCAGTCTGTGAAACTGAGGAAGACAGTGCTCTTGAGAACAACTATTCTGATAATTAGTTTGACTAGCAGAAACCACAGAGGGGGAAAAAACAACGACAAGATATTTTTCAAGAGCGGTCAGTGTTGTGCCATTGGTTATTACTGGACTTCACGTACTAAGCCAGATTATGCCTTTTTGTGGGTAAAGCAGTAACAATTTCATTGTCTATCACAATAGTAATGGTATAGCAACATTCATCTAAGAATCCACAACATGAGGCTGGCAGGAAGAGCCTTTTTTTAACCTATTGACAGCAAGTAGAAGGGACAACCAAGTCCTTCTTCAGATCTGGAGAATAACAAACATCAGGCTTAAGCACATTAGTTAAATTAACAGTTTATGAAAAAAGCAACTTCAGATGTGCTCTTTTTGTTTCAAATCTGAAGAGACTGTGTACACAAAAGCTTCTCTGTTCTTTCTACTCCCCCCCCCACCCCAAATCAGCTGACTTAAAAGGTATTGCCTCTCCCTATAGCTAGCTGACTTAAGGCCATGTGGGTTGCTTGTGAAGGACAAAAACATTAAGAGATTATAGTCACTGAATTTTCCCCTGACTTAAAATTGACACAATAAACTACAAATACACCCTCATATTACACTGATGACAATACATGAGAAATGAGAGGTGTGCTATTAAAGGATTTGTTATAAAAAAAATTATCTTCATTGTACCATAAATAACAGCCTAAAGAATGACCGAATCATCCAAGTTTCCTCTTAAGACCTGTAACTTCTTTAGAAGTTTATTTTTATGCAGCTACAGCCTTGCCTTTTCTCTCCTTCCCAATCAACCCTCACTTCTCTCCCTGTTTCATATGACCTCACCTTACCCAGAAATGCAGAGATTGGTCTTATCACAACTTAGCAAGATACCACCTGTCAGCTGAACTGTGATAAATCACAGCTGCCCTTACAATACACACACTAACAGCTACTGAGGCTTAGCCGATGGGTGGTAACTCGAGGGGGGTCATTTAAACCACAGAGTATCCCTATCCACAAAGATCATGCTAAGGAAACAGGTCAACTAACATGACAGTTGCCATCACCATGTTACTATTCTAGTGTACGTTAGACCTATTGACTCTTCTCTTTAACTGCCACTGCCTTTTGTTTAGATTGCAAGCTTTAGATTGTAAAACGAACTGCTGATTCTTTGTACTTACACAAGTTGACACAATATGACCCTGATCTTGATCAATTATATGCCACTACCATACCTAAATTTTAACAGCAAATATTCATTCTTCTCTTTCCCCACAACTGTCTTTCTGAGAAGATGTAACACTCTGGCAGAAATAAAGCTTGAGAAAAGAAGAGTTCAGAAGTTATTAAAAAAAAAAGAAAAAAGCTTATCATGGTAGCATCCAAGGAACTTGAACAGTTATTGCTTTATTATTACTCCTGCCATACATAATGCTTGTGTTTTCTAACTCTGAGAAGAGGCACACAGTGGGGTATGCAACATGATTGCAACAAAACACGTTCTCTCAAATTAGGGACCTGCATTTCTATTAGCAACCTTTTATGTAC
Organism: Apteryx mantelli; assembly: GCF_036417845.1. NCBI lineage: Eukaryota > Metazoa > Chordata > Aves > Apterygiformes > Apterygidae > Apteryx > Apteryx mantelli. Next base: position 159,047,952 of record NC_089978.1, on the reverse strand, counting down.
TGTTTAAATAACTCCTTGCACCCACTGTTTCAGCCATGAATGAAGGAGGTTGTCTGTGTATGCGCACTGGGTTTTGTTCATCTGTTTAAACACAGAGCTCTGCTATAAAAACCTTATAAAAACCAACAGCAACAACCACACTTTTTGCAGCAGATGTGCCTCAAGACATTAACCTTACAGATTTAGTCTCTGCATTATACTGAAATAAATGAATCTGAATAGCTTAGTCCACTAGGCAAACCTACCAGCATCCCAGATATGTTGTCCAACGTGTTTTATTGCAAGTTTAAGAAACAACACCAGGCTCTCATTGGAACAGTGGCCTACAGGCATCTATGTCTTTAACAAGCTATCCTAAAAATCAACCTGTATCTGCACATCAACAGCAATAGTTATACTAATATGACTAACGTGACTGTAGTAATAGCCACCAAGCATATAAGAGTACAAAACCTCTTTCACTTGTAAAACTCCAGCTTCCTTTACACAACAACTTCACAAAACACTCATCTTTAGCTAGGGAATGAGAAACGCTGAATGGTTTCTCTCTACTGAAAGGTAATTTCCCAACTCAGTTCTAAGGTGCTAAGAAACTCTAAATCACACTTTTTGAAGCTTACATAGTAAGCACTCAGTTCAGCAGTTGACTATCCAGAGCCAGGAACCCGGCTTAACTTTGACTTCATACTGCTATTAAAGTTAGGCCTGTTTATGTCAAGACTTCTTCACTTCAGTGGGAGGAGTAGCCTTCTTTCAATTTTAACTAAAAATGAGGCTCTGGAAAAGCACATACTAGAACATAAGTACATTTACACAGCAGCTCTGTGTCTTCAGAGACCTGGGTACGTTTTGACTTTTATTAAGTGGAAGCATCAAGCTTTTACAGCAGTCTCCCAGCTGTCAGGAGCTCACCAGCCCATGTGCTGCGTTTCTGAATGGTGGGTCTGCCCTTCCCTCCCTCTTACTTTAAGCTTACAGAGATCCATAGGCCAGCATGGATTTATTGAAGGATCTAGTGCTGCCAGTCTTTTTCCAAGGATAGCTCAAAGTCAGTGGGACTTCCACCTTGGTGATAATTTCAGCCAGAGGTTTGGGCAGACCGAACTAAAAAAAAGCAGGCTCACCAACCTACTTGATATGGCAATGTACATCCAATATGGGCCTGACTTCACTCTTGAATCTCTCTAGACTCTCCCTTGACCGACAAGGAGATTGAACAAAGCTCTAAAGAATCAAGAAACATGTGCAGAAGTGATCCCTCCTTTACACTACTACAATGACTGATAAACCCATGGTTCCATCACTATTTTCCTATAGCTCAGCTTTGGTTTTTCTTCACAGGTGCTTTTTCTACCACTGTCCCCAAATCTTTTTTTCTCGAGTACACAAACAAATAAAATAAAATAAAATAAAGTGGTTCACTGTAAAGCAGGATTTGAAGAGGTATTGAAGTAAAAATGCAGTCAGAAAAGCATTTCCAGTTCAGCTAATTTAATTTCTGAAATAAATTATCTGGACAAAGATTTTTCTTCCATTTCAGCACACTCCATTGCAATGCCTGCTATGGTTTACTACTAGGGCTGCTGTCATTCTGATTTGTACCCAGTACTCAATGTGGCAAGAACAAGAGAGGAAATTCAAACAACAGTTAAAGTGTTTGAAATCTTAAGCTGAGGAACCTGTCAAGAGACAAATGTGCAGCACAGTACAGAAAGAGGTCCAGCAAGACGCTGCAACAAGTGCTTAGTTTCTTTCTGACCAGCACCAATATTCCTGTAGCCTACAGAAATTAGTAAGAAACCAATATTAATAAGTTCTTAGATTTTGAAGACAATTTTTGTTAATAGTTGGTTGGTAAAGCACTTCAGAGAAAATATTTCAAGGACAGAATTCTCTAAAAAGCAACATGATTTTTTAGTAAGTATTTATTTCAACCTTTGCACCTAAACCAACTCCCTCCCATATCCCTTTTACCCAAATATCTTCCTGCTTCATCTTAAGAATAAAAGGACTGTATAGATGTTGGGGGAACTTCAGCAGGCGGCGCACGACACACATCCTGTATTATCATGCATACACTTACCAATACAGTAGAACCAGAAAGACCACTAGCAAAGCCAGGGTGACAGTTGTCCTATTCATTTCTGCAGAAGCAAATGCCAGGAGATCTCCAAGCTCCATTTTCCTCCGCTACAGCTCCAGCCTTGAGTGGTTTGAGTGTGTGCGCAGGGGAAAGTCTCCTCAAGAGCTGATAAAGCCTTCTACAGCTACATGAATGACATCTGTAATGAAACAGGAACCAAGAGAGCAAAACCACATCAAGTCAAGTACAAACTGCAAACCTTTCCTGTTCTCATCGACTGTACACTCAGAGAGAGAACTTGGAGGCTTCCTGAGTGGTAGGATGTAGCAATTTTTCCCCCTCTGTTGTTGACTGTCATGTCAGTAAATATTTACATAGCCATTGCTTGAGACATTAGTGCTGTCCAATAGGTTTTGAGATGCAAGTGTGGGAGACTGGGGAAAAATGTGGGGAAAAAAAGAGGGGAAAAGAGCCTGGCCACAGTACAGATCATGGAAGAAGAAAATAAAAAGACCCTCAGTAGTGCCTTGGTGTACAAACGGTGATATTCTGTGAAATAACAAAAATAGAGCATTTCTGCAATAGAAAACTTCATTAACAGTTAATTTCCAAACTGATTATACTCTAAAAGAATAGAACAAAGTCAATTTTAAATTATCCCATCTAAAAGGAGGGATTAGGGGAAAGCTCATCTAATGTGACTACTAGAAAACATATATAGAAAAAAAAATAAAGGGCAGTAAAACCTGACTGTGGCACCAGGATCTGTAAGTTAGCATCAGTCACGACTCTATGCAAACAGGATTGTTTCCCTATATCATGTCACGTTCAGGAGTACTGAGCAAAATTTACTGGCTCAGTGAAGTGTCCCCTCTGGAGACACAATGCAGGGGTAGCCAAAGTATTTCTAATATCAAGGATAGCATTAATATAGCCACATTGACTATTTCCGCACTATGGCATAGCCAAGCTGTCACACTCCCTCAAACAATCTGCACATGAACACCCAAGCTTTGAGTGCAGTTCAGGAAATGGGCTGTCCGTGGCATACAAATTCCTCAGGTTTCTTCCATATTTTTCTGCCTGCAAACCTCAGTCTTGTTTCGAGCATCTGATCCAGTCCAATTAGAGGGGTCACCCAGAAAGCAAACCTTGGAGCACTTCTTTGATAGGAGACCATCAACCTGTTGCATATAAAGTTATTAAATGCTAATATTGGAAAATCTTCAGGATTACAACATGAGCAGGAGCAACTTGCAAGTAAACACTCTTCCCTATGATAAAATTCCCAGGAACCATCCAGTATCTTTTGTTATTACTGAAACTAGAAACACCCACATAGGTACCACACCCTTCCCACATATTCCATATAACCTATTTGAAAGTTAAGAAAATCGAAACTACCCAGAAAACTTGGTTTGTGAATTATATGGTAACCTTGAGAAACAGACATTCTGCACATCTGATTCCCATAACACACCAGATGAAGAGTGGTTTCTTCTCATACAAGCCCCTGAGATAATAGCTTAGATTTAATGTGCAAGGCTTCTCCAATATCACTGTATTACATTTCCTGCTCTTATCAGAGAAGTTAATAATACAGGTATCAAAAAAGTAAAATCTCTAACACAATGGAGTTTAATTTTAAGAAGATTTGGCTCTCTTCTAACTGAATCACTGCTATTTTGGTTCTCTGCACTTCACAACAGCATTAATCCCCTTCCAGCCCCAGATCCTGGCAGAATAAGTAAAAGGTGTTAACCAGCTCATCGGCTGCACAGAAAAGCACAGTAGTTCCCAGAAAACCTTGCTTATTGCATTAACAATGCTATTGCTATTCTGGGTCAATAACAGCACGGGCAGTTTGCTGCTGCTGCCAAGCTCTCCAAGAACAACTGCAATAAGATTCAAGACCAGTGACGCAAGGGATTGATCAGTGGGCACAAGCCAATCCCAAGCAGCAATTGATCCTGTGGGACTTTAAGGGGGAAAAAAAAAGTATTCCATGTGTATTAAAAACTCTTCAAAAAAACTGCTATTAAGTTCAGCAAATAGAGAGTCAACTACAGACCTTGCTTAATTTTAGAAGTACACTGGAGCCTTTTCCCAGGCACCCTGGGAGGTAGGTGGGATGAACAGTTCTTAAACACACGCATTACAAAGGGAAGTAGGCTTTCGCATCAGCATCCAATTTGGAAGCAAACACATAATCAAGTATGTTCCCAACAACAACAAAATCATTTCTTGTTGTTGATGTTGGGGTTTCCATTTTGTTTTGTTTTTTAAACCTCAGCACCTGTTTCTTGCTAAAGGGTTTTTACTTGGCATCTTCAACCATGAAGAAGGGTGGCACGCAGCATTAATTCTAAAACCCACCTGGAACATGCCTCACAACAAGCCTACATGCTTGTATTTATCATCACAAAGTACTTCACTTCCCTGAAGAGACACAGTCTCAGAAATCCACATGATACATTCTGGGGGAAAAAAAAACATTTGGGGAGAGGGGTAGGTAGGGATCAGGGAAGGAGACAGCAATAAAAATAGGCTATTTACCAGTCCTACCTCCAGCATTCCCTCTTTCTTTAAAGCTCATTTGCATGAGAAATACCACCCTTATTAACTAGTTAATAATACAGATATTTTCCATCAACCTCATAATTCTTTTTCTGGAGACATGCTGGTCAGGCTGATTACGACAAGGATATCAAACCACTACAAAGTCAGGTATAAAGTCCTCACTAGCGACACACCGGAGGAAGCCGAAGACAAGCAGAAGTGGGAGAGCGCCTTCTCCAGGCAGACTGCTGTGAGTCAGCAGCACTAGCTGTGCTTGCCCTCATAAGGCTTCTCTCCAGATCTCATCTACCAGGCTTCGCAGCTCCTCAGTGTGGTGCCATCTGGGCTCTCCCCTTTGGCAACAGGGTGAAGCCACAGATCTCCACCTTCTTCCACGCAAATCTATGCTCAGGATCTCATACCCCATCGCACCCCTCATCCCCCAGCACTGCCGTAACTGCAGTCTTGGAGCTCCCCAGCGAAAGGCAGGCCCACAGTATAGAAGCTGTTCAGTCCTAAACAGGAGAAGATTCAGCTTCTCTGCACATGTTTGCAGCAGTAAACATTAAAAAGGGAAGTATGTTACTGCATTTTAAGTATGAGAAGTTGAAGTGTTCCTCAAATGAAAAGGAAAAAAAACCCAAATCCACACAATCCAAGTTTTCCAGGAAGTATTCATGCCTTAAAGCCTTGTTTGCTGTAACTCCAAGAATATTTTTTGCAAATGCACTTCCAAAACAATGCATTTCAACTTCCAAATGAATACAAGCGAGGCAGTGAGCCTCAGCAATGCTTGACATGCACAAGTGTCTTTAGGACATGAAATACAGAGCTTAGTTAATTAAAAAAAAATAAAAGAAGTATTACAGAACTTCTCAGTAGGCCTAAATCTTGTTAAGGATTTTCACCTAAGTTTTCAAAGCTTATCAAATGGAAAATAGTCTCATGCATTTCACAGAGATGTAAGCTAATGACTAACCAGCTAGGCTAACCATGAACTCTTGCTAACAACCTAATTCAACTCCTCTCATACTATTCTACTTGGTATGTTTTAGATCTATAATAATCTAAATAAGAATGAGCCACCCCTACTGTACTATAAATGAAGGAACTCTAGAAAGGTGTTAAGATTTCAGTTTTCATTTTATAGCAGTTCCTCTCCGTAGAAATTTGTAGCATGGCCTTGAGATCAAGGAAGATCTGTTGTTAGACAGCCTGGCCACAAAATATTGCAAATAAAATGCTACAGAATGGCTTAAAGAAAAAGAAAACATGAGATTAATCAGAGACTGCTTTATATATAAGCTTTAGCAAAGCCCATGTACAAACGTGTATGAGTATATATGGTATCAATTTTATCTTAAAGAAAAAAACCTTTCCAAAGCCAAAATGAATTTTTAACATCTTTAAGGTAGACTAATTGAAAAGATCAAGTGTACATTTCACAAAGAGATTTTTATATTTAAAACAACCTTATAACCAAAGTACTGGGAATAATAATGTATTAGTACAGAGGGATTTACAGCTGTCTAATATGACTTCATTATTACTATCCCTGCTTATGGATTGACCAAGCAGATTAATCAGGTGATTTTATACTCCTGCCCAATAAGCTATGGCAAGCTACGCAAAGGGCAGACCACCAAGAAATCAGAGTCCACCTAAAAGATCCTGCCCTGCATTCAAAACAGGCAGGAGCACTGAAGGAACACCATGGAGTTGTGCCAGATTCTTGAACCACCTTGGAGAAAGTCACGCCAAGGAATTGTTTCTCCAAGAGGCAAACACTGTAACTGTGAGACCACACTGGGGAAGCTGCTTTCATGGCACTTCCTACTGAGAAACAGAAGGATAAACTTTCATACTGGAATTGTTTCCTAAGTCAGAACTTGGTTACATTAACCTAAATGCTTCTCAGAAAACAGGCAGCCAGCTTTAAATTCAAGGAAAGCTAAAATCTTATGCAAACTTGTACTTTGCTAGCAAATTAAATCTTAGCTGACTAAAAGTTATGGTACTTCTAACTCAGTCAATATCACAGGGGCTGAAAAAACTCATTATGCTAACTAAATGTAGTGCCATTGTACTAAGTCTCCTCTAAAGCAACAAGCTGTGAGATATCCTAGTTATTTCAAAGAACTCCACTTAGAAATAGCACAGATTTTGTGGTCAAAAGGAATAACAGTTTCTTCCTCTTCCTGTGAAAGTTCGGAATGAGTTTCTAAAATAAAGTTACCTTTGCTAATAATGACACTAAGATCTTCCAGCCCCTGTGAAATTCCAGAGAAAGCAGAAATAAATGTAACATCTGCTGCTCATGGCCAGGCATTTCTAAGCGAATTGACATTATTAAATAATCAGTAACTTGTTTATATTTCTATAGCTTGCTTTAGAAACACTGATTGATTCAAGCAAGCCTATAATTTCATTGTCCTATAAACTTGACTAGAGATAAGTAAGGATTTATGTTCGAGGATCAATAGTTCCACGTTGATAATAAAACCAAAAAATCCTGCCTAGACTAGTCTTATACAGGAACAGAGCCATATAAATTTTTGCCTTTGTAACAATAAAGTGATAAGAACCAATAGGTTATAATTCTTTGTATGAAGTTCAATTTTTAAACACATGAAAAATATCTAGCCTTCTTTGTTTGATTGAAAAGCTACTTCTGATAGCAAACTCAAAGTCCAGATTCTCCAATCTGTGTTTCAGTACTGGACCACAGAACAAAAGAACAGTGAAAAACTTAATAGAAGCACCTTGTTCTATGATTTAAGTAACTAAATTGTGCTTAACAACTTCCCTTTCATACATTAGCTCACGGGATCGACACCAAAACATATAAAGCCCAATCCTTTTTTTGCACTCTGTAAATAGGAAGATCCAGAACACTGCTTTTCCCCAATTAATGGAAACATTTTGGGAGTTTGGCATGCTAGCTGGAGCTACTACATTCCTCACCTTACCTCTCCAGTTTGTAGTTCAATAATTTTATTATGAAATCCTTTCAATACAATACAAAGAGATTTCTTCAGAGAAAGATTACACGCAGCCTCACTAAAAGCAGGGCAGGGGTTTCGGAGGCAATTAGCCCCAGTAATTGGCATTTCACAGAGCAGCGCCAACAGCTCCCAGATTGCCAGCTGGTGAAGTCCTAGCCATTACATAGTTCCAGTTGCCCCAATGGAGAGGAAAAAAAAAAAAAGAAGAAGAGGAATCAAAGGAACAAGTAGAAAGGACAAAGGTGAGAATAACAGGCGAGTAGGGGAAGAGCTCAATGTACTGTCCCAGGGCTTGCGTAGCTGGGCAGGTGCAACCATCCATGCTATTTTCTGCATGTGAAAAAGACATGTCAAATCCTGGACAAACAAAATGCTCAGTACCTCTCAGCAGCTCTGGATCAGGCCCTCGCCCTTCACCCGTGGGGCTGAACGTGGGGGCAGAGCCAGAGAACAGGGTCCATCGACCACCCCGGCATGGCCTAGGGGTGAGCCAGGCCGAGGGGCAGCCGGAGATGGGGGCAGAGATGAGGCTGGAGACAAGGCTAACTGGGGGGCCAAACTCCACCCAGGAGACAGAGACAGAGACAGAGGTGAGGCACCTTCAGCTGAGGTCCACAGCCCACCCAGCAGAGAAGGGCAGAGACAGGGCTGGGGACAGGCACACCTGGGACACAGCTCAGGCAGGGACAGGGAGCCCAGGCCCAAGCGTAAATGAGACCCTGTCAGAGGGTGGAGGTCCCAGGTGAGGTTGGTAAGGCCTAGCAGTGCCCTCAGGGCCTGGAGAGGCTCAGTACTTAATCTTTTCTACCTGTTCTAGGCCTTATGATGGATCAAGGGAGCAGGATATTTGAAAGAGTAAATTCACCAACACAACACTAATACCCCATTGAAACACATAATGACAAAAACGGGAGACACCAAAAGTCTCAAGAACCTTGAACTTCTGATGAGCAAGAAGCATTCCTCACCCCAGCTCCATCGCTATTTTTCCAAACAGTACATACTCCCAGAAGGAGTCCCACAGACATGAATGGAGACACATCCCCTTGGGTAGTAGCTCTCAGGGTGAATAAGAATTGGATCCCAACCAAGAATTGAGGACAGTATCATCTCTGCCCTTATGCTTTACCTCTGTCTAAAATCAGAGGGATTGGATGCAATTCTCTCTCCAAGAAGCGTATGAAAGCAAAAAGAAAGAGCAAAAGAATATACCATGGATCACACAATACAAATATACCGACCATGGGATAGGCATTATAACTCAGGCACTATCACCATCTAGTCTCAGCACGGAAAAGGAGGTTGACTGGCACAAAGAAAAAAGAAAAGTCAGAATCAAGTACCTCAGACTAATACTATTGCCACAGTAATTGTTTTAAACTTCAAGATGCCTAGTTGCACTCTATTACTCTACATCCATACATAGAAAAGATATACTATTGCAAAGAAATTTAACCTGACAGTTCAAAGTAATCACTGAGGACCAATCCCAGTACTTCAGCAATTCTTTAGCAGTGCCCATGTAGCCTCTCTTCTAGGCTGCAAAAATAGCCTTTCACTAGATAAAGGAAATCCTACCAGAGAACAATATGTGCAGTTTGTTTTTTGTTTTTTAATTCTGCTCTAACTACAGTAGAAAGGCAAGGGGAAATTGGTGACTTGCTGCCTCTCTTGCCTTTCAAAACATTCCCCATGGTCAATATTTCAAAATACCAATACCCGCAGTGTGTACAATCATGCCAGATACCTTCAGATGTCAGTAAGATTGCAGGATGGACCCTGCACTGGGACACACAGAGCTGGGACAGGAAAACACGTAACACCTTCACACTGTAGGGCAAATGCAGGGGCAATGTCATGTACATTGAAAAGCCTTATCTTCACTCATGCCCTCATCCAGGGGATATTTATTGCCTAAATTTATTCATCGCATGATAAATAATTCTTGGTAGATCATGCCCAGTATTCCCAAAGGCCTTCTTAACCATATGAAAGGGAGCAGCAGATGACTAACGTGCAAATTGTGACTCCTTAAATGCTGCAGGAGCACATGTAAAGTAGGCATGGCTTTACTCTAGGTCAGCCTTTCGTGCTCTCCCATTCATTGCTTTTTTTGCCGTGGTCCTTTTTGCTGGCCCCTTGTACACTAACCACGCCAAAGCAGAACTCCCTTCAGCTCCCTCCCACTCATTCTCAGCAGCTATGTTGTAACACACACATGCATAAATGGTGAGGGGGCAAAAAAATGTAAAGAACATCCTTACACAATAACAAAACCAGCATTTCCAAATCTCAAGTTGTCATTGCAAGTCTTTGCCTTGTTGGGGTTTCTGCTAAAGCACTAATTCTTCATTCATGCAATTATAACAAATTCAGGTTTTGCTGGGGGCAAAAAGGGTCAAGTCCTCACAGCAAGAAAAAAGTGTTCCGAAGCTGTGAAACTCAAAGGATCAGAGGCCAAAATACTAATTAAGCTATTTTAATTACTCAGTAAAAAAATGTATTTTTCTCCTGCAGTCTCATGAATCTGAGATTGAATTTGTGATTTCTGAATGCTTAAGGTTAGCAATACTTGCAAAAGGACATGAACCCAGTAAAAGTTGACCTGTTAGCCATGAGAGGAGAAGTTAAATGGAAGACTAAATAAGGTGACACATGGGTTGAAACAGCAGGAGGAACTTAGTCTCAACAGGGTTTCAACCCTGCTGACACTCTTGTTCCATTTAACTTGCTCTCTCAGGCTGAAGCATGGACAGGATCAGAACCTAAGGTTCACAGTGAGTCTAGCCTCCTACCTTCTGCTGCCTCCTACCACCTCACAGATAAGCACGGTTTGAAACTGTGACTGGGCTAATGTAAAGAGGATATAAGTATCCTTTTCAGCTTCACTGAAATAGAAAAAAAAAAAACATGGAGCAAAACTTTTTGCCATCATAGTTTGTCTTTCTACTGGCTGTTGATCAAAGCTAGGGTTGAACCTGAAAAGCCATGGCCCTGTGACAATCTGAGAGGACCACTTTGTGCTCAGCACAGAGCCTAACAAAGTCTTCAAGCTCTAAGGGTCTTGGGTTTTTTTTCTAAACACTTCCTAGAAATATCTTTCTACTCTGACCATGCTACTGCTTTCTTTACCTTTAGCCAATTAAGTCCAACAAACTCAAGTGAGGAACTGCAATGATAAATCAGCTCTAGCATGACGACGACCAGCAGTACTGACAACTGTCCACTTCTAACTTCAGTTCCTCTTCCTCGCTATCCATTTTAAAGTATTCACTTTAACTTAGAAGACTACCACTTGCAGACACTTCCCCCTCACCCAAATCTCACAGTTACACTCACAAAGCAACCACACTGGCATGACGGGATCTCCAGCCCAGCACAGAGTCCCATAGAAATCAATAAAAATGTTAACTAGGTGCATTAGAAGAGATGCAGCTTACAGAGTCAGACCTGCCAGACACATACAAACAGCCCTATCCAAGATATGCTGGAATTTCTCCATGTGGATAACATAGAGCTACACTCTGGTTCCTAAAGTAAAATCCTGGGCAGATACCCAAACATATAGGGTATTGCCTCCTTAAGAGCCCCGGGACTGCTTTGTGACAAATCAGGCAACTAGAGAAGTCAATGGCTACCTAGATATGTTGAAAAGGAGGTAGGACTAATTTAGACAGCCCATGGGCAATGGGATGTAATGATGGACTTTAATTTATTTACTTTATACTAGTAAGGAAAGTGACACACAAATGCAAGATGCCAGATGGAGTAAGCTGACAGGAAACGGAGAAAAGCCTGAGGTTTCAGGAGGGACCTATATTTATGCAAGACTAGAAGCCAGGGGCAGAAACAGCAGAGACACCGCACAGGACAAAGGCCTCACAGCACATTCAGTAAAATATAGTTTCTTCCACTCATCTTTACTTTGCTGTGACACTTACATATTTCCCTTGGCCAAGTTTTTAAAGCAGTGAGGCATCAAAAGAGGGAAGCAGGTGCTTACAGGAGCCTTTTCAGCAGCACACAGGTATTTTAATGGTGTAGCAAGGAATGACATTTTTATAAGTCTGGTGCAAGTAGAAGTACCATGTCCCTGTGTGGCACTCTCAGCTCTCTGGATGGAGAGCACCAACTCCGAGAGTAAAATATTGTTTTCCTCTTAGTATATGTAACTCCAATTAACCTTATTGGAGCATTGTGGGTACACTGAGAAGATTACACTCCTTAACCTGCAGTTACAGCCATATTGTAAATGCAACATTACATGTTTTCTATTATGGTTCAAGATCGCTATGCTCTTTGAGACTGTTATAAACCTCAGAAAACAGGGGTTTATAATGGAAACACTGAAACGCTCAACTCTAAAAGCCCTGGCAGAAAGGAAATACAGCTATAAATTCAGCTTCTGTTTTCCAGCATGTATATTGACAAGGTATGAATAACACTTATTTCTACGCTTAGACAGATGTACACATTGCTCAGGATAACCTTTGCTGTAAAAGTGGAGGATGGAAAGAGCTCAACGTGGAAAGAGCAACCTTTTGTCTTGTCTTTTACAGAGCTATGGCAATTGCAATAATGACATAAAAACAGCGATTGCAATTTAGTAGCCTATTCACTAGGGCCAGATTCTGAATGCCCACTTTTTTAAAAGGCAGGAGGTGAAAAGACCTCCCCCGCCAAGCCCTTCAGCCTCCCTTGCTAATAGGGCTTGGCTATTTGAATGCCATTCAAATGAGACTGCAAATCAACTTACCAGCTATTGCAAATATATCCCTCCTCTTATACATACGTAAACTGGTCCCAGGCTCCTTCCCGCTACCAAGCAGCTCCCGTTAGCAAGGAGCACAACTTGGGTAACCATTTACCGGAGCTGCTAACGCAAACAGACCCTGAACAACTTGGCAGGAGAGAGCCAGGCAGGCAACCGCATTATTATTTGGGCTGTGACATTTGGGCATTTCTTCGGCTATTAACAGCAGCCACAGAGGTGGGTCAATATAACCCCATTAGCCACCTCATGTTGTTTGCCTTCTGATACGCGTCGGGAAAGAAAAACAAAAGTGACGCGATTGCACTTCGGGAGGTACAACAGGAAAATCCATGCCCGAGCCGCAGAGGGGCAAAGGTGGTGCAGAGAAGATGACGCACTTGCAGCGAACGTAGCTCTTTGCCCCAGCAGGGAGGGGAGAGACGTGGCAGTGGCGGTGTGAGGGGCTGCGGCAAGGACCTGCGCAGAGGCTGAGCACGGCCAGCCCAAACCCACCCCGTCTAAACTATCCATTTTTGTCTTCAGGGAAAACCACCCAATTTTGGTTTTGATGTCTTGAACGCACACAACACAAGCCTTTTCGGCACCGGTCAGCATTCCCTTACACCTTCAATGAGGCCATGGGAACGGGGCTGCAAAGATTTAGAAAATTCAATTTTCCGGCCAATTTCCTTGCTAACTTTTTACCTCAGGAGCAGGGGCAGGGAAGGGGAGTGCCTGCCATCCCTCACCTGACACGGTATGCGTGCCGTTGAGGCAGGGGACAGGGGACCACAGGAGGCTCCACCACCACCTCCACCACCACCACCTCCACCTCCACCTCCACCTCCACCACCCTGCTCCTCCTTCTCCTCCTCCTCCCAGGAAACCTGCTGTGCTGCTGGCTCTCACAGGCATCCCGGGCCACAACACGACTCCAAAAATAGCACTGCCAGTCTCGCAGCCACTTTCCTCGCATGGATTGAGCTGGCATAGGTGGTGCCAACCATGTACAGGGAAACACCTCAAAATGCAGCGAGGCTGTAGGCAAATATGGTCCTTGTGTTCTTGTTACTAGTGCTGCTCACATTTGGGAAAATTTCTTGAACACACAGGAAATGCTTTTAGATTCAGTTCCACTGCCCCATAAATTACATTTTGTTATGTACATATTAATGATGTCTAATGCTGTAAACAGTGAGAACATGAGGTATGCCAAAAATCCATGAGGTATATAAAAAACTTCACGTGAAAAGTAACACACAAGCCCTAACTGTTGCTGCAGCTGGTTTTTAGGTTATGGATTAGCTTGCAGAAAGTTTGGCACCGCTTACCAACACCTCTGACATTAGCTATAGCATCCTGATTTTAGATGTTTATCACTGACTCGTGGGTGATAAATTCAGTGTTTGGGAGCACTTAGCTTACATTTTTGCATTTGTTTGATTCATGAAGGACAGCAGCTCGTTAGCTTTGTGGTTTCTGCTTTTGCACGCAACAGCAGCCCTGGCACCGCTGCTGCACGAGCTCAAGTGGCCCAGGAACGGTACCTCCATGCGGACCTGGAGGCACCACGTCCCGAGCAGGAAGGGAACGGCCTCGCTGTCAAGACCTGTTCAGCATTTGGCAGCTTCTGCAGGGATTAACAGCAAAGCTACTTTATTACCGTTAAAAGGGCAATGCAATTCTCAGTAGAACTGAGAACTGCCTTTGGCATCTTCTCCTGGGAGAGATCTTTGCTAGTACTAGCACCTGTCTTTGCTTTCACTTTTTTCTTTTAAATAGGGTCTTGCACCAGTAGCCGCAGCTAAAAATTTCCATTCTGCTCCCACAGTCTGTCAGTGTGCCTGTGGCTTGCTGTACCACCACAGGAGCAGCAGCTGAGCATCAGTTTTGCTGGATATAAAGAGTGCATACAGCAGATCTGCACTCTTCAGTATAATTAGTAAACTAGTTGTAAGAAAGGAGCAGGAAGATACAGCTATACTATCATTGAACCCAGTGCCAATTCATTGGGGATCACCCCATAATGTACATTTAGCCCTGGAAGCATCCTTGCACAAAACATTTCCCAAAACTCTCTAACAAATTTACACTCAAGTACTTGAGGACCAACAAGAAGACTGGAATAATTTCCCAGACAGCCAGAGGATCAAAGCCAAAGTTTTCACAAGTGTTTTACCTGAACCATGAAGTACACAAAGCTGTTTCTCCTTCCTGCACTATCCTGACTAGTGCTCTGCTTTATTAAGCAGCAGCATGAACCTGATGCATTTCCCAGGATTTTCACTGCTGACCATAGCGACCTGAACAGTCTGAGAATTTCGGTTGACTACAGTTCAGCAGCCGTGGAGCAAGCAGGAGAAACACTGGAACAAGCAAACATGTGCTGGCAGAAGCTGTTGCACCCACTTACACAAATCTGTATTTGGATATTTCTCCCTGCTGAGACCTAGAAAGTCTACTGTCAAGGAAAAAAATGGAATTAAAAAAACAAGCTTAAATCCAACAAAAAGTTTGGTGCTATAAGACCCTTATCCACCAGAGAAAAAATTCCAGTCCCTGTCAGGAGCAGGACTTCCCCTCCATCCCCATCTTAAGATTCAACGATTATTTATTCCTGATAACCTTTAAATAGAGGAGCCAGCAGCCACACTCCTAACCACAGCTGCAAGCGAGAATGACATCCCTACATAGCAGCTCCCACGTGCTAACACTGCAAACGCTCCCACAAGCCAACCCACATAGAGGTGACTTGCCCAGCAATGTGCAACGGGAATGAAAGGGCAACATCTCCCAGGCAAAAGCGCAATGCGCGGGCTGGTGGGGCAAAAGCATCTCCGATCCCCCTCCCTCAACTCCACAGCAAATACTGGGAGATCCTTACCTTTAAGTTTCTTCTGTGCTTCTTTCATGGGTTCCTGGTTGGCCTGCCAGCAAGCAGCTGCGGTATAACACCCCGAAGGGAGCGGTGGAGAGTGTAGTCATCGCTGCCTCCCTCAAAACAGACAAGTGCTTGGAAAGCTGCCCTTTGCCGAGCAGCCGGGAAGAGGCCTCAAGACTACAACTCCCAGAAGCCCATGGGGCTCCCCATTGGTCTCCCCCCCGGCTGCCCCTCGCCATGCACTGTGGGGGTTGTAGTTCCTCCTGGGCAGCCCCCCCCCCCCCCACACGAACACCCCGTACCGCACCGCATCGCATCCCCTTCTCTTGCTGGGGAGAGGGGATTTGCATGGCTGCCTAGGGAAAGGAAACAAGACGCTGGAACATATTTAATTAAAAATATACATATAAAAATTGAAAAAGCAAAACTTGGCAAACGTCTTGGTCGAGGGTAAGTGGAAAAGAGGAAGTTGGCATAGTTGCAAGATCTTCTTGATGCTGGTGGGGGTTTTGTTTGCTGTGGGGGGAGGGAAAAATAGAGTGCCAAAAGCATCGTAAGCGAGTATTGCGAAATAACTTTGCAAAATCAGATGGGAGAAACTTAAATGTTCCCATACACTAATTAGTTAATGACTGGCCTCAAGCCTACAAACGTGCCCATACTTAACTGTATCCTCCACTGAAATGAATGCAATTGAATCTCATACTCCAGTTGTTCCAGAAACTCAAGGCCTCTAGAAATTATAAGCATGGCTTAGTAATGGTGAAGTTTTAGAAGTAATTAAGGGCTTATCCACACTAGGAGTTACTGCAGAATAACTTCCTTCACTTGCATAACTCCCCTCCCCTATGCTGGACACGCACTTCACACTAATACTGCTTTATTCTGAATTAGTTTGCAACATTTGGGCTTTCAGTTCACAGGCTACCTCCACCTGAATTGACTGAATTGTGCAAGGTGAGCCTAAATTGCATGTTCTTTTTTAACTTGCTGTGTTTAAGCCTTTATTTAGATATTTCTCCCCAAGAGCTGGATATTTATTTTGAAAACCAGAAGTTAAGTTTCTCACACAATTTCTGCTGTCCTGAATTCGTGACATCAACAGGAACACTAAATGCCACATGACCCACAAAAAAAGCTTTGGGTTCATGGCCCTTTTTGCATAATTAGGATCAAAATGTTTGCTTTTCTAGCAGCGAGAGGAAGGTTGTGCAAAGAAAAGAATGCTGTCCTTTTAGAGTAAAATCTCCATTCAGTAATTAGTTCTTGTGGGCAGCTAGTTTTAACGATACTTCAAGGAGAATAAAACTTATAATCTGTCCAGAGTGCAGTCAAAGCTTTAAAGTTTTGTCCAAGTTTTATTAATTGCATATGCATCAGAAACATGAACAATGTTAATGTACAACCAGCCAGAAAAGTTCTTCCAAGACTGCTGGCTATTAAAGCTCATGGATATACAAACAGCTCTCCATTATCGGAGGTAAAGAGGAGGAGAGGAAAAGGTTGGTTTCCTGGATAATGGAAAATAGTAACACCTGAGGGATGCAGGAGATCTCAGTGTGCAGGCAGGCAGGTGCTACCCATGAAGACCTCTTAGCTTCTGCACAGTGCCAGGTCAAAGCTGGCTTTGTGCCTTCCTGTGGCAGCTTTCCTAAATTAATAAGTCTTCCCCAAGCTGGGGAAGGCATGATGCAGAGACCCAAGCAGAGTCCTGCCAGCCCCTGGCAGACCCAGGCTGCTCCATGGCACTGAGATGCGCAGCGTGGCTCTGCCCAGGGCTGCCTGAGGGCTGCGGGACTTCCCCGCTCACGTGAAATGACCAAACCCCTCCCGGACCCCACCTGGCCCAGGGAGCAGGCTAGCTGCTTTGCAAGGCTCTGCATCTCATCTTATAAATGCTCCTAGAACAAGCTGGTGCCATGTGAACAGTGTACTTAATCCGTAACCTGGATAAGCCTTCCAGGGTAATTAAGATTCTGCAGTATGTGATTTTTAAAAGCAAGTTTTCACAGACTTGCTCGAAAAGCGTAAGTTTTGACCTAGTACTTTTCATTCAGAGATTTCTGAATAATCTTTTTTAATGCAGGTTTAGAAAAGAAAAAAAGGCAAGAATATGTTCTTTTGACTTCAGTTCAACTTCAATTCATACAAAACCTATTAATCATGGGCATGCAATTTACATTGAAAATGCCTGTATTAAAGCAGAGACCTCGAAGAGGTGGAATGGATTGCTTCCTAAGATCTTTTGGCATTAAGGGTGGAGTTATGTTTATTTTTGTTTTTTGTTTTGAACTCTGTAGCGTTTGATTGACTGAGGCTATATCCCTTATTAAAAAAGAGCTTTACGAGAACTGCTTCAGAGAACACATAGGATTATCACTTCTTCCAACAGGTATTGTGTTAGGCCCTGACCCTGCAAAGACTTGCATAACCAAATACACCATGAATAAGTCTATTGAAATTGCTAAGGTCTGTTTTATGTTCTCATCTTCCTATTTCCCAGAACAAAAATGGCCTCAGTCATCTATTATTTGCAAGAATTCACAGATAAAATTTGAATAAAGAGGAAGCATGGATAATATAGCACCAGACACTCCTATTGTTTTGTTGGAGTTGGGAAATCCATTGGAGACTAAACTTTGTGTAAACACTGATCTCACGCTGGATGCCCTTCTTCCCTCCCCAGTGGAACAGCTGACGTGGGGGAACCTCAGCCCACCCCACTCACCTGATCTCCTCACGCTCCGAGCTGAAAGAGATGCCATCAGTAAGGGCTACAGGAAGATAAACGTGATGCTTTTCCCATATGGAAAAGAGAAGCAAAATCCAGGTGCAGACAATTTCCCAAAAGCAGAAGACAGGACAAGAGGAAAAACGATTTTGTGCTAACATTGCCAGAGCTAAAAATCACAGTGCCTTTCACAGGGGAGCTTGCTTAAACCCCCACACAGCATGGCATGGCACGGGCTTGCAGCCTGAGTCTCCTGCTACATGGATGAGTGAGTCAAACTCAGGATAGCGTTCAGCTGCATACATAGCACAAACTTTCTGTTTTGGCTCCATATTTTGGAAAGACCAGAGCTTTCCTCAGCAAGTGCTCTTAAACACCTAGTAGGCAAGGGAAAAATGGTGGGTAAAGACAACACAAAAACCTTACACAGTGCTGGCCAGCAGTCCAGAGAGCCAAAGTGCTCATGTTGTCTATGAATACTTTTCCTATATACACCTTGTTTCCTGGGCTCTTGCTCAGGTAGGAGCTGATGCTGCTGTCTTACCCCATCCCGAGCAGTATCCTACTCTGCCATGCAAACCTTGGGATTTTTTTTTTTGCAGGACACTGGGGATTCACTGAGCACAAGTGAGTAGCAAAATCAGGTTTCTGATCAGTAGATCAGATGGTGAATATGCAGTGTGTACAACACTTAATTTGCTCCCTTGTAACCTTGATTATATATTAGAAACAAAAGTAGAGGGGAGCTTGTGAGGTGGCAGTTCCTTGTCGTGTGACCCCCAGAGAAAGGAATGCCCTCTCTCCCATGCCTGGGAAAAGCACTGCTCTTCCCACCCTTGGCTCTTGCAAGCAGGTAAAATGAGGCCAGGGAGGGAACCAGAGCTGGGGAAGTCCCAGGAGGGCGAAGTTAGGAGGCTCCACATTGTTCTTGCCAGTAGATGGAGCAGGGCTGGCATGGGAAGAGCGAGCTGCAGGAGCAGGGAAGCCCTGCTGCCTCCCTCTGCCCCGGCCCGTCTCCAGGAGGCCTTTTGCTTTTCCTGTCCCTGACTCCAAGGCCAGGGTGGAGGATCCCAAAGCTCCCTCAGAAAAAAGGCAAACCTCTCCTAGGGTCTCCTCCCCTTGCTGGTGCCTGCAGAAAGCAGAGCAGCCCTGTCAGGCCCCTCTCCATAGCAATGGTGGGGACAGGAACAGGGCAAGGAGGGATGGTGAGCATCTAAGTGCTCTTCTCCCCTCGTGTATGCATATGCATGCTCACATCCCCACGCATGAGCACCCACCCTTATGCCCTTTGGCTGTGGGCAAGCTCCAGTAGATGGAGACCTTCCACATACCTTTGCTCACCTTCTACTCCTCCAAAACTAGTTCAGCACCATCAGTTCAGCTGTAGTGACCAGCTAGGTTATTTTCCACTCTGATTTCTGTTTCTGCTGAGGTTAAGGCAGGATCAACGTGAAAGATGGATATGTTCATGTCAGTTCAGCAAATTAAACCTACTGAGCTAAGAATGACCAAATTCCCAAGGTGAAAAAACAGGAATGGGGATGTGGATGGAGATAAAGTACTCTTCTCCTGCTTCATGTTGGACACAGGAATGGATGGAAAAAAATCATGTTAGCCCTCCCCCTCTTGCCTTAGGGCCACTCTCCAAGAGTGATTCCCACTGACACCCATTCCTTCATCCCTTTGACATGCTTTTATGTGAGACAGTGAGACACAGGTCCTTTTGTAGCTCCTACCCATCCTATATGCTGCAGGCTTTGCAAGTCAGAGATAATACAGTCTTCCCTTAATAAGCACATATCAGTCAGTGTGTTGTTGCCGTCACTGATTGCTGTGGAGGGGGATAACATGCGGGATTAAGGTGAGGAGGGTACTGACAGCCATATTTTCATGTCAGTTTGGGGATGGATATGTGGGACCCCTGCACACTGTACTGTCTCCCTGAGTCAACTCCGCCCAGGTCATACCCTGCAGTAGCGTGCCTCTTAGCAGTGAAGTTGCCCTTGAAATAAGGCAATGCACAGCACGAATAGGGACAAGAGGCTCTGATTCCCACTCGGCGAGTCCCCCCTCGCAGAGGGACTCCGGGGGTTAGTGGCAGGCAGTGGATGATACAGATGCAGCACCGCTAAAGCGTGCATGGTTGAGCGCAAATGTAAAGACTGACAGGTTATACTACGAATAATGTGAAGTACTGTGCAGGATGCAATATACTGTACAGAATACATACTGTGTCATTTGCAGAGAGAGATGTTTGCAGGTAACTTCAATATTTATGCCACATTCTTCCCTGAGCGTTTTCCCTGTTGGTTTTCATTATTCTGCTTTTTGGAATCAGTGCATTTTCCCCCAAGGGAGTAGGAATATTTTCTTTTTCTTACTTTTAAAAACCAGTTTGTTTGTTTATGTCATACATATGATCTTCACCATCATTAATTAAGACATCACCTGGTGTTATGCCCACAGGGGCAAATACAAGCTTTGTAAATGGAAAATTACATCAGTGTCTCATTTGCTTAATAATGATCTACACACTTGAAGCCAAAATGTAGTTGTGTATCCCTGGTATGTTCCAAAACTGCCATACTAATGTTATTTATTTAGCCTGTTGTAAAAAAATTAAAGATAATAGAAGATCCTAAAGCTTATATCTGAGAAAGAACAGCAAGGAATCAACATGATTTATACTCTGTTTTACACTCTTTTGGAGCAGAAAGAGGTCCTGCTGCAGAAAGTGCCTTTGACATACATGTTTGACTGATTTGCTGGATAGACAATAAGGAATAGCATTTTATAGGCTTTTTATGGGCTATTAAAAATCCAAAGTGGCCAAGTTTTCTTATGGAAAAAGTAAATTATTTAAGGGTCTGAACAGAGGCAGCGTCTGCATAGGAGCGACCCCAGACTAATTGACAGTGTGTGCATTTGTGTGTGTGTGTGTGTGTGTGTGCGCATGCATGTGTGATTCAGAAAGAGCTGTTCTTTGTTTCAGTTCCGTTATAATACTTTTAAATATTTATTACTGGAATGTAAATTCTGCTGAAAACTGAGGTCTTTGCTTTGGAAAAAACAGACAATCACCTACCACTGGTGTCATTGCTCAATGGAATATCCAAGCTCCTTTTGGAGAAACAAAAGGATTCAGTTATATAAACAAGTCACTGTGTTGAATTATAAAAGTGACAAAAAAAAGAATGAAAACCTGCTGACTGCTGGTTGAACTACGCCTTGGCTATGTGTGAACTGAAGTTCTGCAGATCTAGGAAGAAGCAGGAGCAATATTAAAATGAATTGGTTACAAATAGTGGAAATAGTCCAGAAAGCACATTTAGAGTATGCAGCCCTAAGTATGGTTTTGTTTTTAGGTTGGTTTGTCTTTATTTTGAATGTAAAACATTAATAAGCCACTTAAGGAGATTGGGGATGGGAGAAAACATTGGTTGATCACCTTAAAGCCCCAGAAAATAGGAAAAGTTCTCAAGTTGCTGGATGAAATAACAAACCAAAATCGGTTTATTCTTCTTACACTGCTATGAAAGCTTTGCTTCTTGATCATTTCCAGACACCAGAAGGTTATTAAAAATCCACCAAGGAAAAAGAAATTCTACATTTATGAGAGCTTTAAAACTTACTTTGGAACATCAGCTTGTTACTGGTGTAATGCAAAGAGTAAGCCATTAACATGGAAAGTATTAATTGTAAAAGTATTCCTTGTCAGAAAAGAGGGACTGAGGCCACTCTAGTGGTACCAACACATTGGAAGGGACTTACCATGTGGCCACTGTGAGGACACTCCACTCTGGGAGGTCAAAACTGATGTAGACTGGTGTGGATAGCACCAGGGCTTAGGTGCAGGTGTTCGTATCACTTTAAACCCCGCTGTCATTCCAAGGATATAAATAGGCTTGGAAAGATCAGATTATTGGAAGGATTAAATTGGGATCAGTGTCAGTAATAATCTATTCCTTTGTGGGGCACACCAATTTAAACAGGGAAAGTTTGGGGGAGGGGACTGATGTTGTGCAGTATTGCCTGCGGGTTATGTGGGAGCGGGGTATAAAAAGCTAGGGGAAGGGGGGGGGTTACACAGTGAAGAGCCTTTGTGTCTGTTAGGCAGGGCAAGCATAAGGACACAAACATGCTCATTAGAAACAGCACTGGCCGAAGACCCTGTCTCACTAAATGCTAGTCCCAGTGATTGAGTGTTAAATATACTAGTTGTTCCAGTTCATTAAACTGATAAAGTCTCTCTGTGTCCTGCATTCAAGCATTTCCGGCTCTGTCACCCCCTGCACTCTACCATCTGCAAAACCATAGAGGAATATTTTCTTTTTCTTTCTTTCTTTCTTTCTTTTTTTTAACAAATCACATTGCCTGAATCTTTTCCTCACAGTATCGCTCCCATTATCTCCTAACTGGGCTGGAAAAAAAAGGTAGCATATGGCTGGCCACAACTTCTCTAGGGACCCTGGAGCCAGGCTGAGGAACTTAATGTGATCCACAAGTGCAGGTTCCCCCACTGCCACCACGTCGATCTCCAGCTTAGCTCAGGGCATTACAATTTCACTGGTCGGTCCTTACTCAGCAGGGCTGCTACTGAAATCGGTGCAGGTGTTGCCCATCCGTGTAAGAGCTAGACAAGAGTAGCTGGCCCAGGCTCTTTATCATTGCCCAAATGCGTAAGTGAGATCAAATTCACTCTGCTCTTTTGGATCTAGAATGATTTTGATAGTGGTAACTTTAATTTGATGATAAGTTGCCTCATGATTTTTTTTTTTTCATCCAGAAGCATGAGAGGGCAGGCTACAAAAGGTACCTGATGAAGTGATGTTGAGCAAAGAAAGCATATGCAGACTTGTTTTGTATCCAGCCTTCTGGAAGAAAGGTAAAGGCTTGGTTTTTAGTTCAGGAGTTTTGTAAGTTAGACCAAGCTTCCCTGCCAAGCCATCTTTCCATTTACCTTCTTGCCCCAGTTTCACCTGCTACCAGCTCCACTGTTTGAAGGGGTAGGAAGCCACTCTAATGAGGACCTAAGAAGCATCTTCTGTATTTGAGTCTGAGGGAGTTTTGTCATCGGCAGCTGTTGGCTTTTAGGACATGCCACGAGGCCTAGCCTTTTCCCAGGCTTTCCTTGATAAGACGAACAGAGAGAAGGAAGGGGAGGAAGGTTATCTCACTGGACAGGGGTGTTTTATTCTTCAGCTGGCTGGCTGAGCAGAGAGTGGCAGGACACTAGTGGGACTGCAGCTTTGAGCACGTTTAAATAAATACATCCAGCTATAAGCGAGGTAGTGGTGAGAAGAAAGGAATGCAATATTCATTGGAATAAATAGTACTTCTAATAACTGCCTCAGCTATACTGGCCAATGACTGGAGCAAAAATAACAGGGTGAACGATTCCCAGCACTGTCCTCAGGTGCTTTCCCAAAAGTTTACTTTCACTCTGTACTCAGTGCTTTTTTTTTTTTTTTTCTGTTGAAGGAATAAGTGTTGATATTTGAATTGTGCCCCCATAGCTCTCCCTCTTTGCTGGCTTCCCCACAAAATCTCGTGATTCTCTTTGCATTTTTCATTTGATTTCTTTCCCCTCCCCCACAATGTATTTAAATTTCTTCCCTTATTTCTTTAGATGCAACACACAAATGTCTGCATCTACCAAACAGCTTAGGCACTTTTCCTTCTGTCTTTTGGTCTCACTTTCCGTTTTTACTTCTGCTCAGCTAATTTGTTATTTATAATTATTTCCCTCTTTATTTATGTGGGCATGCCTTTTCCCTTGGAAGCTGCTGCCTGGTGCTTCGGAGTCGGTGTAATCTGACCCCGGACCCGCTCTCTCTGTGCAACCCCTCGGTGTCATGGAGCCCGGCTCCTGCAGTCCTGAGCAATCAAGTGGGAGGACGGCGGGGCTCGCTTGGCCCTGGGCGCTGGGTGCCGGGCACCCATGCGCTGTCCACCCCACTGCTGGTCCGGGGAGTCACGGCACCAGCTGCCGGCAACCAGCCCACGGGCATCCCTTTAGCTTCTGAATCATCAGCAAAATGATTTATTCCCTTCCCAAAGACACGTGTCATCGCCCAGGCGATGAGAAGAGCAGCCTGCGTGTGTGCAATGTCGCGACTCGTCAGAGCGAGGAAGACGAGGGCTCCCTGGCTTCATTCTCCGGCCCTTCGCCTCCGCGTGCTTGTGTTTTCCCGTGGGGAGACACAGCGAGCGGCGTTTCCAGTACCTGCTTCGAAGGGCTCCAGCGCAGCACGTTGCAGCTGCTTGCGCAACATGCCACAATTCTGGAGCAAGCGGTGATACATAAAGGAAAAGTCTCTGTGTCATTACTGATACTTAGAGCTTTTCCTTCCAGAAAATGGGAGGGTAGTGAAATGGCTTTAAGGGTAAGCAAGGAGAGAAATATCGGCTCATGGCACCCTCCTTATTTCTATATTTTCAGAGTGTCTCAGGGTCGCTGTCCCATATGCATATGTCCCATATGGGGGTTATAATTCCCTTCCTCTGTGTTTTGAAGTAGTTTCCAACTTCATCTTTGGACAGCAATTTCAACCCGTGGAGCTGATCAAAAACCATGAAAAAGTCTTCACAGATACTTTGTTTCAAATTCCTTTTTTCTTTTTTTAAATTTCAGACATTTTAGAAATGTGCTTTGAACACTTCTTTCTTAAGGTTGTGAGTAAATTTTCCTCTACTCTTCTGTAATTAGATTATTAAAAAAACAACATATGCCCCCTTCTATATCCACATAAAAGAAGTTTATGCCTGCTGCACTCAGGAGCTAGCCACCACTGTGATCTGCATTTTTTCATCCCATCTCAACTTTCCTGTGGGAGCATTTTAATTTCTCCGTAGTGGTAGAAAGGGAGTCTCAGTTACGTGTTTTTCTTAGCATCAGGCTGAAACTCACCTCTGGCCACAGCTGTTGGTCAAGTTGGTCAAAGGCTCTAGTCTGTATGAGAAGCAAACTGTCCCTTGTAGAAGTAGCCAGAAGCAATGCTTCACACGAATGCCAGGCAGGCTCCAGCGGTTCTCCGCTTGCTTCTAGGCAGGTCCTGGTCCTAGTCGTTCAAAGCTTTCATTGCTCGGTGACGAGGACACCTTCTGTGACCATGCAAAGGCTTGGATTTAGTACCCGGATTGATTCCAGCTGTCCCAGTTGCTGCGGTTTGCTGGCTTTCAAAAAACATGCTATAGAAAGTAATGAGCTGCCAGCACACACTCTATAAGCAGAACAGACCCAGGCAATGTCGGAGGGTATTGAAGGCTGCGCTCGCAGCATCATTCAGCTAACCCGGTCCAAATCAGTACCTCAGGTCACCCACCAGTATGAGCACTTCCTCCCAGTCGCTCCCCTCAGACCTCCCCAGTTGCGCCGCTCTTGGGGAAATGCCCCCGCTGTGCTTCAGCTCGGCCCTGTGGGCTTGTGGCTGCTCTTCCCCCTCCCAAAAGGAGAGCAGAAGCAACAGAATAACCAACTTGTATCATTTATGAGCATTGCTTTTACCATACCTTTGCAAATATGGTCCCAAAAGGCTCCCTTAGGGAAACTATCATAATTTCAGATAAAAAAGACTAGCTCTGTTTTTTATGACTGCTGAAGCTTTCAGGGGCCGGCAGCACAATATACTCAGAAATGGAGCCAAAGGCACCGGGTGCTCCGCTGGGTGAGATCACAAGCCACGATTGTTTTCAGAGCAGAGCACAAAATTCACCTTTTCTCTGATGCCTCACAAATATGAAAAGGAGTAGAAGGGAGAGGACAAAGAAAAGTATTCAAGTCACAGGGGCCAAACGTGAGGATGGGAAGAGCAGAGTCCATGTTCCATAACGTTTATGCTTATCTCAATATTGTACCTGGCGCCTAGGTACTGTAGCTATTGGAACCTCATAAATACCAGTGACAGATAGTAATTAGCACCCCATAAATAGCATCAACAGATAATCTTGCCACTAGGAAGTAATAGCAAGCTTTTCATACTCAACTGGCCAAGCAAGCTTGAAGGTGAAAATAACAAGTAGATGGAAAAAACACCATTTGAAAACAAAGGTCTTCCTCTGGAGTCAAGCTTTTAATGGAAATAAAGCCTAATACAGCAGTCTTATATTAGCCTTAGTCTCCAAAGTGCCCCAAGCCAATTTATATCTGGCTGATAAAAGGATAGTTGATTGATTCATTACAGCCAAAGGCTCAGCTCCTAGGAATGCATGGTGCTTGATTTTTTTCTGGGATCCCTTTGATCTCTGTTGGAGGTTGAGGAGAAGGCTCCAAATTATGAAGTCTTTTTGGAATTACATTGAGACCATTTCACAGAAAAGCCACCTTCAGATCTCCAAGAATTTCCTTGACTCTCCCTAGAGACACAGAGATGATGGAAAGCTTATAGCATGACATTTTTATCTCGGAGAAAAGGAATAGAGCAGATCATGAAAGAACGGTAATGCAATTGCATTTGGACCAACAACAGGATCTGGGTATAGGACCTCAAGTTTTCTGCATTCAAAAATTAAAAGCATGGGTTTCTATGGGTGTATCTGGAAGCAATCATCGATGTACTGATCTTGGAAGATCAGCTGGAGGAGGAAGACATGCATCCTACACAAACCTAAAAACTAGCAAATGGCACTTGGGAGAAATTTACCTTTCGATTGCTTGTGTTAAATCCCACTAGCTTCCACAGCAGTATTTAATCCAGGTTAACAAGGAGGTGCACGATGTACAGTATCTGGTCGCTACTTTTCTGCCTCTACACAGACCCACTCCTCTCCCCATACACCTTAGAGCTCAGAGGGTCTTACAGCTTGTCCTTCCCATCAGGTCTTTCTGCCGTGTTTGCTACCCTGAGGGTGTGTATTTCCTGCAGCCGTACCACTGGTTGAGAGTTTGCCAGAATTTGGGGATCTTATTCATGATTAATCTCCATCAGCAGGTCTGGCATGTGCAGTTCAGTATCTGACAAACGCTCTGGTAAAGCAAGTCACATAACTAGGAAAGTTGCTTCAGTGCAACTCGAATAACCTCCTCTGTAGTAAGACAGAGATGTGGAAGACTGTGAGTTCATCAACTGTATTTACACGAGCATTATAAAATCTTAAATAACATATTTAGCAAAACAAGAGCTTTCAGATATTCTCCTCAGTCTGCAATTGTCAAGGGCAGAGCTGCACATAAAGTCTGCATCTGTGTTGAAACGTTTATTTGTTGAAACCTCCACTGACTTAATTAGGGTAAAATGCATGAAATGTAGTCATTATCATCCGCTTTGCAGTGGCACAAACATATATAAGCCTTGTTCACGTGACAGAAGTGTCCAGATTTTGCATCCCTGCCTTTGACAACAACAGCCCCATTTGTGGGGGAAAGAGGGAAGAAGGGGAGAAGGAAAGACCATAAGAATTGCTTAGCTGATATTGCTAACCGAATGGCAACAGCTGCTAAGTCTATCACTGCCTCCACCCTACCCAGTAGTCTCATTATTGTAAATAATGTTGGACTTATTTGAAAACTCAGGTTTCACAATGCTGGCTGCACTGGGGGAGCAGGCAGTACAAGTGGTGCTTAAGAGCTCGGCTCCGAAATTCCTTGCTGAGGCACTTGCGCTGATCCTGCTCCTACTAGTGCTTGAGTTTGCGTTCAGACAGGAGCTTTAATTTCTTCCTTAAAGTAAAAGCATATCAAGGCACATACTCTAATCACTATGTCTAAATATAATACAAGGGAACACAATTTAAGAGAGCTCAGATAGATATGTATTTTTTAAACAACTGTCAGGAAACTGCCTCTGTGGCTTGCTGGTTTAGATTAAGATGAAACGAATAAGTCTCACCATTTGAATGCGTGGGAAGTCAGAGACAGCCAAGTGACAACTAAGGACATTTTATTTGTAATAGGCCCTCATCCTATGGCTGTTTGTGCACAAGTCCTGTGCACTAAGTTCAAAAGTATCTGCCCTTTATGTAAAACTACTCACAAATGCTATGTGTAGGCCAGTTGGATGCCTATGCTGGTTTGGCTGATTATAAAGTTTACACAATTATTATTGAACAGCCTAGTGATGCTTGGAAAAAAATACAGCTTATTATACAGCAGCTTCAAAAGACTCTGACTCCCCAGTCCTTCAGCCGGGAGTCCTTCATAACAAGGCACAGCCTGCGTTAGGCATCGCTGCTGGGAGAAATCCTGGGGTACGGCACAGGCACTGGCAACATCACTTAAATAGCAGCTTAAAAATCATTGCAGCCAAGGTAGGGCCATCAGGGCTGGAGGGGGACACAGAGGTGGCCTAGGTGGGATACGTGACTAGCAGAGGCCTTGGATACTAAAGCTGCAACTGCCCGCTCCTGGAGCTAAAATACCGCTGATTTTAACCCAGAGGTTATATAGTTGAGGTTTCCACTCTGAATTCCCAAATGCAAGCAGGGGCACTGTAGCTCCAGCTGGGATCACAAATCTGAGAGGTATTCAGTAGTTTATGGGACTATTTGATTAATGAGCTCAACAGAAGTAAAATCACAATCAGTAATGGGTTTCTCAAAAGACAAGTGTTGGTATCTCAGCGCCACAACCTCAGGATGTGGCCCCACACATTTGAAGTGCCTTTCTGAGCAGGGATAGGAAATACCTGCAAATCTCAGATAAAGCGGCCAAGACAAGGATCAGGGGAGGGCTGAACCTCTTGGAAGAAGCAGTGGGATTGCTATTTGCCCAACCTGCAAGCGAATAAGTAAAGGGAGTTTAGCTGACCTCTGCCCATGAGATTTTTTCATCCCTGCTTTGGCAGGGTTGGCCTTCAGTTTCTAGCATCAGTCTGAGCCCCTAACTGGGAAATATTATTAAAATGGCATTAAATATTAAGAGAGACAACACAGCATCTCTCCCAGTAAGGGAGCTCCTGACACAGCAATGCTTTTCCTAATAAACTGCCTTGACAAACAGTTTACTTATATTCTTATTTCAATTAGATGAACTACTATGCGGTGGTAAGGATGAGTGTGGTTGGGTGTTATTATGAGAAGTAGTAAATATTTATTCGGTTCTCTCAGCATGGAAGTGGGTGGGCGGCAGGGTCTCAAGGCAAGACCTCATCAGCACAATTTTTAAAGCCACAGTCACAGGCTGCAGCTAACTGGGCTGTGCAGGGTGCAGCACCATCGTGTGAACCCGTTGCGGTAAGAGCTTAGCTATTTATGTTGGTGCAGCATTATCAGTGATGGTGAACTAGTGACATCATGGCCGGGTTTGGCTCTTACAGAGATTTGGGCTAGAAATGGAGATAATCTCCATTAAGTGTTCAAGTAAGTGTAAATATTACAAGGGTTTCCCATCACTGGCCAAGAGGCTCCAGCCAAGATCAGGGCATTGTTGTAGCAGGCATTGCATGTAGCAAGGGTAAACCTTGGTCCAAAGTACCTAAATGCACAAAGTCCAGAGCAGAGCAGTGAGCAGGTAGGATGCCCCCATCCCCAGGCTGCTGGCTGAGCGAGGCAGCAGTGTAAAGGCAGGCAGAGGAGGGCAGTTGGGCACCAACAAATTTAATCTAAGCAAAGAAAATCTCCATCTCTGCTTTCTAGGCACCTTCATCCATAATTTCAATTATTTTCTGTTAACAGTCGGAAACACATAGAAGTAAATCACATATGCTCAGCTTTGAAGCACTGCTAGTCTTAGAGTCATTTGGGGAGGGGGTATAAAAATTGTAACTTTGAAAAAATCAGTTGCTTTCCAGAAAATCCCAAGAGGCTCTTCACAGCTTATGGGTGGGGAGCCATGAGGTTCCCGCCAGCACGTACATGTACTTATCCCTGCAGTGCAGACGATTGGCTTCTGCCATGAGCCACATGAAGTTTTATTACCAGTCATGGAGTTTGTCTTATAAGGCCTGACCAAAATTTTGCCTCGGTCTGGATAATTTGTTTGTCCTTATGATAACTTCCAGTGTAATAAAATAATTAACATTAGTCTCTTGATAGCTTTCTTTGAAAAGGCTGACGGGTAGAGAGAAGGCCCTTCCCTTGCTGGTGAAGTAAAGGCACGTCTGGGATCAAACAGAGCTCTTCTGTGCCAGTGAAACCATGCAAGGGGTGTTTTTAAGACGAAGAGCCGAGAAAGAGATAAATAAAGCCGAATGGCAAGGTGGGGTAGGTGAGTGGGCCGGGCAGCCGTTGCCCGGTGGGAAGCTGGCTTGCAGCTCGCTGGCGAATAGCTCCACAGAGCCTGCAATGATTGCAAGTGGTCAGGACCTCACCTACACACCAATCCTCTACAGCACGTTATACAACACTATAATCACAAGCTGCCTCATACGTGACATTTCTTTCATTCGTGCTGCCCTTTTAATCTGGAGAATAATCTTCTCCCTTCCCTTTGCATGGTGTTCAGGAACAGTTTTAAAATGGACGTTAAATCTAAAATTTCAGGTCCAGAAGCACAGATTTCTGAGGCCAAGGGGATTTCCTCTTTGCACACACATCCCTATGGAAATTGCTCCGAATCTGGAGAAGCTGATTTTAAATGCTGGGCCAAACTGCACTTGCAAGCGGCTGTATTAAGGGACACGCCTATCTGTCCATGGACGTGGTTCTCAGCAGATGGGCCTTGCCATAGCGTCACTGGTCCCAGTGGAGCTGTGCTGGCTGGCAGCGGTTACGGCTCTGCAACAGGTACCAGTGTTAATGCCACTACCCATCAAAAAAGGTTGAGTTTACGCTGTCGGGAACTGTCCCTCCCATGCGAATGGCTGTTTGTGTAGGAGAGAGTGTGCGGCATGGCATTTACGGGACACACTCGCGGCTGAGCTAAAGGAAGCCAAGGACGTGTGAAAGGAAATCAGGGCAAAATTTGTAAGTGGATCATTTGAAAAATTTCTTCTAAAAAAATTGGGAAAAAAATAGCAGAAAAATTTTGTTGAAGGAACTTTGTTAAACACTGAGTTGTTATCAGCAGGATATAAAGGCTGCATTTAATCTTCATTGTGTAGAACGGGGCTTTTTTTCTTGCTCTAAGTGCGTCTCTTAATACCGCCTTACCCACGGAATAATTAACAAAGCCTGCATCAGAAATGCGGTCTCCTCCGGAGCTAGGTACTGATGTGCCCTTTCCCACTGCAGCAGAGATAGGAGGGTTTCTAGTAAGCTCTGGGAATCAGCAGTCTCTCAGGAATTTCTGAATGCAAAAAATGCACAACTGGGTGCTACTGCCTATTTTCGCTGGGGGAATTTTCTTCAGTGAATTTTTCCTCCTTCCAAGCAAGGACAAACCTCTGACACTAGCCCACATTATTGTTTGAAGACAGATTGAAATCTTGTGATTCTGACATCGTTTTATTTTTAATTTCCACACTGTAAATGTCAAGGGAAAAAATACCCTAAAAATTATACTTCAGAAGAGACTATAATTACTTCCAATTAAATCATGGCCCTGGTTGTTTGAAAGACTTGACCACAGCTAGAATTTCATTATCTGATAAGCAATTTTTTTTTCATTTCAAAATTTCTTTCTTAATAATAAGAAGAAAAGAACCCAAGACCCTGGCAATAATACCTGAGCCAACTGCAAAAGCTAGATGGTGGGAAGTTGTGCTTAACCCCTCAAAGAGGCCACATCATTTTTAGGCCATTTATTTCAGTGATACTCCTGGTGAGGAAGCAAGGTTCAGAAATGTGATCGAATGTGGTTGTAGGCATGCACAAGGTGACCCAGATCGCTGCTTTCCTTGGGGCATTAATCAGGCTGTGTGCTTTCATGGCACCTTTCCTCCGTCCATGGCACCTAAAGCATTTTGCCAACATCTGTCCTGTTCCTCACTGCCACACTCCTGTTTACATCTGGGTAAATCTGTTGAAGCCACTGAAGTTGTATCAACAAGAAAACAATGAAAAGCACTGGAGATTCTGGTCTTATAATGGGAATTAAGCCTAATTCCCCTGTATTGCTAAGGCTGTATGTCTGAACCATAAATCCAATTGTTACCCCCTAAAAGAGGCATTTGCATTATGCTAGCTGTGGTGATGTTCAATCTGAGTAAAATATCTATGTTTTTATACAGTCACACTCTCTGGTGCATGGGATAATTTTGTTGTGGCTTTTTGCGGTATTGTTTTGAACTTTAGCTATGACTGGGCCACCAGTCCCCAAGCCCACTTAAATATGCACTGTATTTTCCATACGTGTTCAGAGATAAGGGCCTTTACTCAGTACAGTAAAAAAGTAGCAGTCACAGTCCCCATCCAGTACACTTACTGTTTTCTGAAGGGCTTCGGAGTCAGTCTGTGTCGTCGGCAATGCGGAACAGGGAGGAGCGGGCTGCAAGGAGAGGGGGGACTTTGCCGAAACGTCACCTCGGAGAAGGCGCCCAGCCTTGTCGGCTCTGGAGGAAGGATGGTCTTGAAGGGAGCTGAGTTCAGCAGCAGAACAGCAGGAGGGTGTAAAGCCAGTTAATGCTGTAGCTGCTTTCCCTGAGCATCCCACAAGCACAAGACTTTCACCGACTAGCAGTGACCCAAAATCTTGGTTGCATAAGGATGGGATTTTCTCCAGGTGGTGCCACGGAGGTAGTCTACACCGAGGGTTTGCTAATGATTAGTGGGGACATAACGCTGGGAACGGACATACCTGCCTGAGCACCCATGACTTACCTACAGAGCCGACATCCCTGCTATCCATGGAAAAATCTTCCCCCAAATATTCCACATCATAATGGCTAGTCTCTTAGCTGATTGTATTAGGAGGGAAGAAATTAAAAATGGCAATTGACTCACCAGCAAAAAATATGCGAGTGTACCCAGCAAATAAAGTAGATTCCCTCAGCACTTACCTAATAATTTTGCTTTTAATTAAACTGTCCATTCCCGCACTGATTTACATTTAAAAAGAAAACATCTGTGTATATTTCACTAGGAAACCTTCCCCCGGTGTTTACAAAAATATTTTGCTTTGCTTAATGCTAAAGATTTGGGACCTGATTCTCATTAATAAAATGCTGCCTTCCAGCTCCTCTGCAAAGGCAAACAGGTATAAAAGGTTCTTACTGTGGGAGACTTGCAGACCCTGTGCACTTAGAGCATTCCCCTTGTGGTTTTTTACTTTTTTTAATGTACATTACAGCCTTTTATTAGCACATTTTTTTAGGCTGAATCTTTCCAAATGAGAAAAGGTGGTGGATGGGCTTTGCCGTGGCAATGAGCTGAGCAAGCTGGGAATTGGGAACCCCCTCAGCCTCCCTCAGGTTTCTTCAAGAGAAAGAGGGAAAAACTGCACTGTACTAGGCTGCATCTCCGACATTGCCCCTTGCATGCTCTTGGCACAGCTACGGCCTGCCAGAGGGAGCAGAGAAGGGGAGGCACGCCATCCGTGGGCTCTCTGAGCCCCTCTTGCCTCTGCCCAAACAGCTCAAGCCAGGCCCCGCTGCGTGTGCGGCTCATCCCTTTTCCTCTGGCACTCATGGGGATGCAGCGGCGCTCACCACCAGCATCTCTGGGAAGATTTCAAGGGGGCATTTGCTCATCGGGCTCGGTTATGTGACAGCCAGTAATCTTGACCTCACTGCCACATTTCTGCGACGAACTTGAGCCAAAGCCGCTGCTGACTATGAGAGCCTTCCCGTTTTGTTCAGCGGATGTTAGAGCTGGCCCTGTGCACAGGCTTTGACCTTATTTGTGTACGTATTTGTGAATGATGCCCAACAACCGTGTCTGAAAACTTGCCTGCCTTCCTTCTCTCACCCTGTCCTCCTTTTGCCCTGGCCAAAATCTGTTTTAACTTCCAAAAAAGAAAGAAAGAAAGAAAGAGCACCACCCCCAAACCCTCACCACTTCTGGCAAGGAACAGTAACTCTATTCCCTATATTGCAGTTGTGTGTAGAGGCTCTGGTTGTTACCAGCAGTCCCTGAGACATGCCAGTCACACACTGCGTGTCCTCCTGGAGAAGTAACATGCCCAAAGTCATCAAAATTTGAGTATCTGGACCAGAAATGGAAACCAGCCCTCCTGAATCACAGCTGGTGCTGTAAGAAGGCATCCTTCCCTCCCCAGGCTTTGTGTCCACCACCACTGCCAGTGAGTCATGGTGGACAGAGCTGATGATGCTGCTGTCTCGATGGTGCATGACACTCCCTGACAAGGCTGTGTGTTTTATGAGTGTGCTGTGTACTTGTATCCAGACTATGGGTGTGTTTATGACAGACTCAAGTATGCAAATGAATAAATGAAAAATCATAACATGACACATCAAAATGTCCTTTTCCAGCATCAGCTACCCATCGTCTCCTGCAGGAAGGGACCAAAGAGAGGAAATAGTCTGTTAGGAGCGGAGAGTCTCTGTGGACTGAAAATTTTAGTGACGTGTCCTGTTGGTCTCAGGCTTTTGGAGAGCAGGCAACAATCTCTTATGCAGGTGGCCTTGTCCCAGGGGCTGCTGAGGCCACAGTGCCCACGCCTGTGTCCCAATGGGCTCGTTCACACTGCGTGCTTGGCCCTGGCCGGGTTCAGAGGCTTCGCCCAGCAGCCTCGCCGCGCTCTGCGGCTGCGCTAGAGCCAGGGACGGGCAGCTCGACAGCCCAGGGGTCTGTGCTGCCCAACTGCCTGGGGGATTTCGGGGTGCACTGCAGGGACAAGTGCTCCTCCACCACTCCAGCGTGATGGAGAAATGAACTATCCAGCCGGACACAGGTCTCTGCTGAAAGGGGGCCACCACGTTGTGCTGTTAGTAGCTGGGTTTTCTACACAACCCAACCCTCACGCTGACGCAGGGGGAGCTAAGTCCGCCCGGGCGGGCTGCCTGCCTTCCGACATCCACCCCATGGCAGGATTTCCTGACATCGTCTGGGGCCACGGGGGCACTGGCAAGAGGGCCAGGAGGTTCCCATGTTTGCACGGCCTGACTCAGGCGGGGTGCAGGTGGCTGGGGCAAACGTCCTTGTGTGGCTGCTCAGCTTTGGAGGGAACTGAAAGAAGGTGGTAGGCTGCGAGGTGGGCCGTATCCTGAGTGCATCCCTGCCTGTGCAGAGCAGTGGGAAAGTGCAATGAGGGGTCATACCTCCCTCGCCCCAAACCACCTGTCCTGAGTGCCTTCCAGAGGAGACACTCATGCAGGGCCCCAGTGCGAGCCAAGGGGGAAGCCTGTGCCCAGGAGGATGAACCTTTGCTCCTTCTGCATGTCCACACGCTGTGAGCTTGCCCTGTGTGCCGGGTTTTAAGAGCTGATCTGGGCCCAGGTCAGAACCTGTTGGGGCTGGTTTTTGTTTACCCACATGATCTCATTTTGCAGCAGCATTTAAAAATATGCGAGACTAGAACAGCCCTAGCTGGTGAAAACAGCTTTGCTGACTTTCTTATCACTGTACCCATTATCAGCAAATGAGGACTGGTGATTTCTGTGGCGTTACCAAGTCTGAAAGGCAATCAGGAATTGCTGTCCTGGGCCTGCCACGTGCTCCATCAAGTTCAGCACCTTGCCTCTAAAAGAGGTATGATAAGCTGTGCTTTGAATCCAGGCATTTTTTAGCATATTGTAGGTATGTCATGCACAGGCCTCTCAGTCTGGCTGCTCCAGCGTCCATCTCCACACTCTACTCAACTGCAGAGAGCGGCAGCACCATTTCCATGCTTGGGCAACACGATGCGCACTCTGAAAAGCCCTCGGCCAACCTCCTCCCTTTTCTTGAGGGGGCAGGGACAGGGTTTGGTTTATTTTTTGTTTTAAGCTCCTGCATCATGCTGACTTTGATGGGAGTGGAGTTAACTGAGGACCAACAGCTGCAGAATAGCTTCAAGTGAAGTGGAGAGGGTGAGAGGAAAAACAGAGGAAACCATCAGTGCTGCTCTCATGCAGTGGACGCTATTACCACTGTCCCCATTTTACAGCTGAGGAAAGCGGGGCTGATGTGGCTAACCCAAAGTCATGCTGCAGTAAGATACAATGCTGGGGAAAGAGGCCAGTTGCTTTAATCTTCTGCTCCTTCCCCTCTGATCCTGTCTTCTGCTCTTCTCCAATGCTATCCACCTCTCCTCCATGGCTTTGAAATGGGACTCCAAACAGCTGCTGCTCTGATCGAGGGCAAGGAGAAAGGCCTGGATCACAAGCATCAATAGCCTTGAAAAGCAGATAATGTCCTCAATCATAAAAGAAGAGAGAAGTGCAGAATTACAATGACCAGAAATACGCTTCATGAAAACGTGAGGTTATCATCTCAGACCTGAACCCTGATGGTACATCTGCACGGCTAAATAAGTGGAGCAAGAAGCAAGTTTGAATACTACATCCGCTGTCATGTACACTAGTTGCTCCCTGGCTCTGGCTTGCACTTCTCCAGTGGTCCAGCTGGATAAAGCTCCATTTCTTTTCAAGACAATTGGGTACAATCTGGTGTCGTTCAGTCTGGGGATCGCTCTCAAAAGGAAGAACGGATGATACCGCAACAGGTTTTGCTCCCTCTGCTGTACACAGTGCTCCAGTGCTGTCCCAGCAGACTTTGCACCCTCAAACACCTCTACCTGCCCTGCCATTCTCCAGCACATTTAAGTTTCATGTTGTAAACATAACGCTAATGGGCTGCCCTCATGGTATTTTAGGCATTTTTTTACTGGGGGAAAAAAATCTGCAAATACTAAAGCTGTCTTGCAAACAGTGGGGCCCAGGATCATATCCTCTGCTGCGTGGACATGGCCATTCTGCTCTAGCAGCCGATCAGCAAGGATTGCTCCCTGGTCCTTTTTTCTTTCCTAGCACAGGCATGTCCTGAGCACCCCAGCTCTAGGGGACAGGCTGTCAGGAGAGCTTGACTCTCACTGAAATCACTAAATAAAAGTTGCCTGTGTCCTCCTCCTCAAGACATCTCAACAGGAGTGGCTGGGTGTCAAGCCCTGCCGGAACCTAATTCTGCGGTGGGAGAGGTGTGGGCTGGCACCAGCAGCAATGAGAGGCAGCGTTTTTAGGGCTAGCCATAATAGCAGGCGCTAAGAGAGTACATCTTCACTGGTCTAGTCCCAGACTGCTTGCCGGTAAGGAGCTCCAGGTGGGCAGATCCAGACGGGAGTTATTGCAGGATCACAGCCCGAGGTTTTGTTTCCACCTTTGCCAGAGGCTTTGCTGCTGTGTCTTGTGTGTGTCTCAGCTCCCTTGTAATGGGTACCTGGTGACTTACCTTCCTTTGTAAAGCCACTCGGAAGCAAAAGAGGCTCTGGATAATGTGGCTTTACCTACAGTTTTCCTGTATGCACTGACAAAAATGATGCTGATCGGGTTCGTGTTCTTTCTAGCAATAGCTGAATGAGAGACAGATCTTTTAAAATAAAATTGTGGGGGGGGGGGGATAGTGGCTGTCAATCTCAATAAGTAAACACTTCTTTGATGTGGTTCTGTTTAACAAAAAAACCCCAAATCCTAAAAGCAACATCGTATGTTTATTTTAAACGCATCCTCTAAATATTTACACTGCAAGCAAGCTAAATGAAAAAAAAAAGGAAAAATTGGAACTTTTGTCAGCGAACCAGATTGTGAAATGCCTTGA
This sequence comes from Apteryx mantelli, assembly GCF_036417845.1. Lineage (NCBI taxonomy): Eukaryota > Metazoa > Chordata > Aves > Apterygiformes > Apterygidae > Apteryx > Apteryx mantelli. Next base: position 159,010,434 of record NC_089978.1, on the reverse strand, counting down.
GGGAACAGAAGATTTATTTGGGGAGAGGGGGAGAGGTAGGAATTTTCCATGCTATTGTAAAACATGAGCTCAAATTATATGATCCCCACAGCCAGTGAATTGCAAAGCTTCAATCAGCTGCCTTTTTTATTTTTTTCCTCCTCTCTTTTCTATAAAGGGGGGGGGGGAGACAGAAGTGTTTCACCAACTTCTGTTGACTGTTCCTTTTTTCTCCTGATTGAAATGTGTTGTTAAACAAGATCCCACATAATCTCAGCAGAGGGTTTCTCTCGCTCGCTCCCTCTCCTTCTGGGAAGCCGCGATCAGTGCCATCGGCGCTTGATTATTTGCAAACTCCCTTCGCTTCCCCCCCCCCTTTTTTTCCTCCTCTCCGTCTCCGTCTCTCCCTCTCCCTCCGTCTCTCTCTCTCTCTCTCTCTCCCTTTCTGTCGCCCCCAGTGCAACTTTTGCAGGGAGCCCCGGCGCACGCAGCCATGCCGCGCTGAGCGCGGGGGCACGGCGCCAGCCCCCCTCCCTCCCTCTCTCCCTCCCTCCCTCCTTCCCTCCTTCCCTCCTCCCTCCCCAGCGCCGCCGTCCCGAGCCGGGGGGGCCCCGCCGCCCGCCGCCCCTGCCCGGCCCCGCGCCGCGCCTCGCCTCGCCCCGGCCCCGGCCCGGCCCGGCCCGGCCCGGCCCGGCGCGGCGCCGCCGCCCCCCGCCCGCTCGCCCGCCCGCCCCGGCCGCGTCGGAGGGCCGGCAGCGGGGCTGGATGTGCCCGGCTCCCCCCGCGCTGAGGCGGGCAGCGATGCAGAAGGCAGGCGGCAGCTTCGCCTCCGCCGAGAGACACCCGCTCAAGATGGCAGATGTGTGCTGAGTTTGGGGGGCTGCGATCTCGCGTCGTTCGTGGCGGCGTTGCCATGAATAACAGGCGTCCTTGCACCGATGGCCCCCATGTACGAAGGTAAGGCTGCCCCCGGCCCGGCGCCGCGGAGCCGGCACCGCTCGCCCCCCGCCGCTGCCCGCCGCCCCGCGCTGCCTCCCCGCCCGCGGCCGCGGCCGCATCGGCGGCGAGGCCGGCGGCGGCGGCCGGCGCCCCCCTGCCGCCGCCGCGGCTCCCCGCCGCCGCCGCCGCCGGGGGGGACGTGCCGCCCCGCTCCGCTCCGCTCCTCTCCGCGCCCCGCTCCGCCGGGCCGGCGCGGCGCGGCGCGGCCCCCGGAGGGCTCTTTGGGCCCCCAGTGAGGGGGGGATTTGGGGAGGGGGGTGAAGTCCGTGTCGGTGCCGAGCAGAACAATGAGGTGGACTGAGCTTGTGTGTGCGTGTGTGTGTGTGCGCCTCGGTGTAGTTTTAATTCCCAGTGCTGACCACCCTTTCGCGTATTTTCTAAGAGTTATCCCTTTCTGGGGTTTTGCCGATCGGCTACACGTATTTTCTGGGGTGAGGAAATACTAGTGTGTAGAGGCATCGGCGCCGGGGAGGGGGACAGGGGCTGCGGGCACCAGCCTGTCAGCTCTTTCAGTTTCTCGTTGAATCGAGCTCTGCGTTGCAGTGAAAAGCCAAAGTACCCTAACTTAGTTTTTTTCGGGTTGAAAATAGAGGGGGATGGATACGGGCATATCTCGGGCGACTGGTGAAAAAAAAAATAAATCTGGCTTAATTTAAATCACCTAGCGATGTATTTATTCTCTTCCATCACCCCTTCTGGTTTGGAATTGATTAGAGAGCATTACATAAACTAGAGGGAAATCCATCCAGCTTTATTTTATTTTGCCCAGAAATGTTTTTGCTCCGATCGATTTATAGCGGTGGGAGATTTTAATGTCTGGGAGAGGAAAGAAATAGGGGAAGCAATACTTTTATGTGTATGGCGAGGCTGATAAAACTTATCTGCGGAGAAAATCTAGCAGAGGCTGAAGTGCGCTAAATGAACGCGCTTTCCAGATGGTATAAAGTTACCGATCCGGCGGGGTTATTTCTGGGTAGCCCCGGAGACGGGGAGGATGCCGAGTTTGCACCCCGAAAGAAACAAAGAGGATTGTTTTTCGGCGGCGCAGGGAGGCCGGAGTCCATCCCTCCCCCGCCGCCCGCGGGGGCGCCGGGCGGTGCGGGGCGGCCGCGCCGCGGGAGGGCGCGGAGGGGCCGCGGCGGCGGGGCGCTGCGCGGCGGCGGCGGGGGCCGCGGCGGGCCCGGGGTGCGGGTCGGGGCCAGCGGCGACGGCGCCCTCTGCCGGCCGCGCCGCCGCGCCGCGGACCCCGCGCAGCGCCCCGCGCCCGCCGCGGCCCCTCCGCACCTGCGCGGCCTCCGCGGCGGCCGGGCCCCGCGGCTGAGCGCGGCCGAGGCGCGCCAGGCCTGCCCTGCCTCGCGGCTCCTGCTGCCGTTGCCGGCCGGAGCCCTTCCGCAGCCTGTCGCCTGGGATTGTGGCAGCGATTTGCTCAAGTTCCCACTTCGCCCCCGGCGCTATCATCTGCCGAGGGGGTCTGTTCCCCGCAGCGGGTTTACGGCTCCGCTCCGGGCCGCGGAGGTGGGGCGTTTCGCTTGCCGCCCCGCTCCCCCAGGCTGGAAATAACGACCAGGGCCTGCGGTCGGAGCCAGTGTCTCCTCACCAGCCTGGCCACGCTGCCCTCGGTGTGCTGGCCGGTGGGCGCAGGGTTCCCGCGCCCGGGTGAGTGGAGGGGAGGCCCCCACCTCGGCCTGGTGCTGCCCCAGTGCGGGAGCCCTTCTGGAGGTGGGGGGAAACCAGCCGAGACGGTGGTGCCACGCAGAAGCATCTGCTGGAAGTTTAGCAGTTCCTTACAGCATCCGAACTTCAGCTGTTCCCTTGCTTTTGCTTGACTAGGGAAAGACAGTAGAGCACAAAAATCCCCCCAAAAGCAACCTGTAAGAATAAACTCTCTGGAACTCACACAGAAAAGGCAGCAGGCTCCATGGCCAAACTCTGCAGAATGTGTCAAGCCTTAAAGTGGGTGAATGTCCCAAATCCCCCGAGCCAATAAACAGTGTAAAGACTGGTTTAAGATTGTTTTATCTGTTTTTGGTTGCAATAGGTCTGTCAGTTAGGTTGCTTTCAGAAAGCCTAGAGGGAGGTGGAGGACGGCTTAATGATTGTTATTCACCTCCTAGTTGCCATGAGAGGTCCTTAGTATTCCCTGAAACACCACGGTGCATTGATAAAAACTTACTGCACGCGGGAGGCGATTTCCGCCTTAGAAGGAGACAAGGACTATGATCCTCCCTTCTGAACACAGTATTGCGTGTATAATGAGATTGGGCTGTAGCCCTCCTCTGGAGCATCAGGTACATTTAGGCCACAAAGGAGAGCGCAAGAGCTGACGTGTTGCATTAGTGCTGCGACCGGCAGTAACTTCTGTATTCTCAGTGTTGCACCAGCACTGCACGAGGCCGAGTGATCTCTTGTGGCACGCACACATACACGCACCCACCACCACCACCAGCACAATGAAGGCAAGGGTATGTGAAACTGTATCTCTCCCAACCATACCGATTTCCGAACACAGGCTCTTTTGCAGAAAATATGCCCTGGGAGGAAATGTGACACCTTGGAGGCCTTATAAAATGATTCCAATAGAAGTTTAAGTGAGTGATAACATAGAGCACATGCACAAAGTTGCACGCAATTCTGAATATTTAGGTGAGTGCAGTGCATGCAAGAACTAGGCAGCTGGCTCAAATAGTGGTTCTGGGAAGCAGAATGGTGCCTCACCTGTTATTAATAGCTGAGGCATGATAAATAAACAAATATCTAGTGTGAAATCCTCCCCCCTCCTTCCCCTGTGTATATGGAGAATTTTACCATTAACTTTAAAGAAATCAGAATTTTCACTGTCAATATTCTCCTCTACCATTTTTTCTCATTCATTTTTCCTAAGTGTTTCAGAGCTGAGTGGTAAAATGAAGGACACAAAAACTACCAAGTAAAATAAAACAGAAATAACACCTCTGTGCAATATTTGACCTGGATTTTAGTTTTAGTTGTGAGCCAAAAAGGGAAATGCACTGGGCTGCAAAGCAGGCCTCATCAGGTATAATTCTGCATGGTCTCTGCTCAAGAGGTCAGGCAAACTAATCCCAGCTGCCCCCTGAGCGCTGAACACATAGTTTCTCTGGGGCGGTTGTACTGGCTTCAGGGGAAGCCAAGTCGCCGAGACAGGTGAGGATCTGGTTCTTTGGGCTCTCCTCTAAGCAGCTGTGCAAAATCATCGTCTGTGCGTTTGTGCGAAATTTCCTGCTGTACAGAGGATGCACCCAGCGCCTGTGGACCGGCTGAGACCCACTGAAGGCCTGTTTTAAGAGGGCTTACCACTAGTCTTCGCCGGTGTGTGAACCGTGGGTAGCCTTCTGCATTAGGTGGATGTCTCCAGTGGTTTCCTGGGTGGCTCGTAGCTGGCATCCTTCAGAATCGGGTGTTCAGGAGGTGTTTATATGCTTTAGCCTTTATTTTCTCAACGCTGATTACCTCTGTTTTGGTTTTGTTCCCCTATGCTTCGCTTATTACTTATTCCTGACAACTTTGTTGCAACTTGCAGTGTATTTTTAGCAACAGCGTCAGTAGTTTTATATGTGGGTGGCTTACAGAATTAATATCCGTAATATTTGTAAATTGCACCTCGCCACTGGTGCCACCGCTGGAGCTGCGTGCGGGCAGCGAGCTGCTGGCGGGCCGTTCCTCTTCACATCAGGCACGCGGGGCTTGGGGCCCAAAACCCTGAGCCCGGGCGTGTCACAGCGCAGATCCCGGTTTACGCCAGGGCACTCTCGCAGGGCTCCTGCAGCGGGCTGACCCTAGCCACTTCTGAGCGGATCATCAAATCTCGTTAAAGCGCAGAAAACTTTCTCATCAGGGAGGCAACACCAGTGACACCGAGTAAAGGTCTTTGCCCCAAAATTTGTGCACTGAGATGATAACTAGAAGGTGCTTCCTGTTTATGGAGTAATAACCATAACTGAAGCTAAATCAATGCTGGGACAAAAAGTGTAAGTTTTTATTAGCTCAGGATATGGCTATAGCCAAGATAACAGGAAGCCCCCTCCAGTTATAATTATTGTTCTTATCATGCTGCAATGTCTAGCGATTAAATGTTTTTTTAGATGTACTGGGTGAAAAATGCTGTTTTATTTTCGGGAGCGGAAACAGCACTGCCAAGCCCAGGGGCTGGGGCAAGCAGACAAACAACGTACTTGGACGGAGAGAAGGAATCACAGTTACTAGCCGCAGTATCAAGCCCTTGGACTCAGCCCAGCACATGCTTCCACATGGCTGTAACAGGTGTGGAAAACCCTGCCAGCTCCAGCCAGACACCTCAGCTGGTCTGCAGAGAGCAAAGCCTTTGCCTCAGCACTGGTGGGGTTGGGACCATGTGTGAAAAACCTTAACTGGCTGGCAGGAGAAGGCCTTGGGGTTTGAGAGAGTTGTTTTCATTCTCTGTGCCTCAGTTTCCCCATTTACCCAGTGGTTGCTCTCTACTGCCCTCTTTCCTGCAGTGCTTTGAGACCCCCAGATGAGCAGGCTGCGTAAGAGCTAGCAATGCATCCTGGTCAGTGCAGGTATTCCCCAGGCCAGGGACAACCCACATCCCTCCTCGATGCCTGTCACAGTTTTGAACTCCTGTCACCCCTGGAAGTGAGGCCATTTACTCAGAGGTGAAGAGTGGACTTAGATGGCTAATTGAGTAAGCCTAAGTTTTGGCCACCTCACAGCACTGGCGTGTAAAAGCACATGGATATCCATTCTGGAGGAACGCTCTGGGAAGCCAAATCATGGAAGGAATTGGTGAGTCGGGAGCGGAGGTAAATCCCTGTCCGCATTTGCGTGCCTCACAGAGTAGGTCCCTGAGGATGGTGTCACCGCCGTCCTGCCAGCTGGCTTCAGGGCTGGAGTTGAGAGGCAAGTTCAGCCTCGTTCTGCTCGGGTGGGCCAAGACTTCAGTATGTGGCAGATTAGGCCATTTCGCTTAGGTGCAAGTGCCGAGGCCGCTTGGGGTAGTGTGCACCTTTGGGCGAGACCCCTGAGAAGGGAGTTTACAGTGGCCCCATCCCTGCATCCGTACAAGAGTGACACTGGGTATTTTGAAAGTTCCACCCTTTCCCTCTCTGATCCCAATTTAGGAAGGTATTTTAAGGTTTGTGCCTAAATTTGAGCTCACAGGCAGTCCTGCTGACTTCATTAAAATTGTTTATGTCTTTAAAGCTGGGCGCATGCTTAAGTACCTTTCTGACTCATGGCCTCTATAGCTTAATCAGTCCATTTATAAAAATGAGGCTGTTTCCTCACCCTTACTAGGAAATCTCTGCCCTCTGAGTGTGAAATTTTATTTATATGGCTTTTTCCTCCTGTTGGAAGGTTAACTAGTGGATAAAAAGAAGCAATAATTAAATGCTATTAGAAAAAAAGTCTGTCTCTTCACCTATTTACATACCCTAATACAGACCTAGGTGTTTAACACGAGGCCTCCTCTTTTGAAACTCTTCCCCCGGCTAGCAGTACAGAGTTCAGCTTTTGTTTCTGAAATGAACCCAGGTGATAATTTCACTCCAGACTGGGCATTTAGCAATTTGTTTATTTATACTGTGGGGGAAGTAAGGCATGCTATTACCTCCACCTGTTTACAGCAAAGAGAGGACATCTGAGTCTTCTTTCCTTTGGCCAGACCATGAAGCGAGATCCTTCTTCTAGAAGGCACAAGTGCATGTATTTTGGGGCCACTCTTGAATTCGGGTAGCTTTCCAAGTTGGGTAACTTCTATATTAGAAATTATTCTTCTAGGACTTCCTGGGGCAAGTGAGCAGAAAAGGCCGAGCCTTCCTAGGGCATTGCTACATCACAAAATACCTTGGAGAGTCAAAAGTCAGAGCTAAAAGAATTAAAAAGCCATGCCATTGGTGTTTATTTATTTAATGGAAATAATAATAATCTGTGTAATACTGTGTGTTTATACAGTGCTGTATACATTCAAAGTACTGTATAAAGAGTGGCTGTCTAATCCCGCTGCATTTCAGGCCACTGACAGAAAGCCAGAGAATGGGGCCTTTTGCTTATTCACGGTGGGGGTACAAAATGGCCCGCAGGAGAGCAGCATGCTCAGATGAAAGCCCCGCACGCTGCTCCCTGGCTGGATTCTGATTTCACTGAAGCATGGTGTAGGCCAGCAGTGGCCTCAGTGGAAGCTGGGGAGCTGTGCAGGGGGATGCTTCGCGTCTGTGCATTTAGCATTAGCATGTCTTGCCTGCGTTCAGAAGAGAGGGAGAGTTTTATGCTGGGTGGAGGATGACATAATTTGCTTCCCTGTTTTTCTTCATCAATTCCCTCTGAATGGGACATATGCTTGGACAAGCTGAAGCTCATTCTTCAGTCGTGCCTCGTTCTGTCCTGCTCACCTTCCAGGGCCTGTACTGACAACTGTCTCTGGAAGGATGAAGTGAGAAGAATCACTTAAGGTTCTTACATTGAAAAGTGGGAAAGGTCATCCTGCAAGGCAATATATTTGTCAGAGATACTTGGGAAACTCAGAAGGACAGCAGTGTTCCTTGTTTGTTATAACCTTTAAACCTTAAAGGCATTAGCAAGATCTGGAACAACAGTCTTCCACTGAGGTAACCTGCAGGCTAATGTCTCCTTCAGTTCTAAAGGCTGACAGGTTTATCTCACTCAGTGGACTATGCTGAAAGGTCAAAAACAAACTTAGTTCTCACCAAAATTGTTGAAATCATAGAAAATGGGCTTAGGAAATACTTTGAAGTTCTTCCCACAGCTTCAAAGCAGAGTGCATTATACCAAACGTGCTTGTCCAGCACGTTCCCTAACCTGCTTCTCCAACTGATCGCCCGTGGATGGAGGTTCCACAGCCTGCTCAGGCTGTCATCACTATGCTTCTCTATCTTGTCATTAAAAAATTATTTTTTTATCCCGTGTCTTGTCTTCTACAGCTCTGACAATTCTTCCTCTTCTCATTCCCTTCAGCTAGTTCACGTCTCTCTGAATGACAGTGCTGGAGCACAGTACTTTAGCTGAGGTCTTACACGGCCAAGTAGAGCAGAAGTATTGCTCCATGTGTCTTGCAGACCGTGCTCCTGTTTCCACCACAGCATTGTTCATCTGTGATGAGCTTGTGATATGCTGTAGCTCCCAGGTCCTATCCTGAGGTCTGACGTCTGATGAGCCCTTCTCCATCCTGTGTCTGGGGAGCTAGTCTTTCCTACCTGAGCATGTGATTTTGTATTTGTCCTGTTTGAATTTCATCCTACTTCTTTCGATTTGTCAGGATCATTTTGAATTCTAATCTAATTCCACTGACTTTGCAGTCCCTTCCTCCTTGGTGTCACCTGCCAATTTAAAAAAGTACACTCTGTTTCTTCACCAAGATCAGCTTTGTTTTGCACTCTGAACTTCCAAATTTGAAGCACAGAAAAAGAGAAATTGTTTCATGAAAAATAGGAACAGCACCTTGCCCCCAAAACAGAAAAGAAATTGAAAAAAAAAAAACCCCACAACACCTGGCATTTTTCTCATACCTCCTATTTTTTACTGTTCTTTGGTGCTTTATAAGTACAGTATTACTAATAACAGTTATATTTTTTATAGTAGCACCAGGGCCAATGAAAAGCAAGCCCTTATTGCACTAAGCATGGCAGTGACATGAAGTGGCAGATAGTTTCCACCCTGAAGAATTTGCATTTTGTGGAGACACACAGGAGAATGGATAATGCAAGCCGGATGGGCTCTGTGGAGAGAGGAAATTGCAATGTATAGGTTTTTTAAACCTTTTTTGACAGGGGTTAGTTTGGGGAAGGGAGGTATGAGTTGAAGGGAACGAAAAAGTGAGGAAATATGCCAGGAACAAGACAGAAGAGGATGAGAGAGACAGATGTGGAAGAAAGATGAGGGCAAGTGCCTGAGACAGGAGACAAGGAGATGATTCCCAAAAGTAGAGGGCCTGAGGCTGGCACAGCCAAGGCCAGCAGGGAGAGAAAGTTCAGCGAATTGCTGAAGACTCCTGCTTGGACTGTTTTTGCAGCTGCCCTTGCTTGCTTCAGTCCTTCCCTGTTTTTTCCCTGCAGTTGTGTCTAACATCTTAGGCAGGGAAGGCAGGCGAGGATGGGAAGTACCACCTAGACTCGAACATTTACAGGCAGGAATGAGAGTTTGCCTAGGGATTCCCCAGCTGGAGCTGAGACTGGAGGCAAAAATGATGCCACAGCGTTCCTATAAGGTCTCTGATCATGCTCTCTGCGCTCAGAAAATTCTGATCTGACAGGCTTTAGATGAAATGTCAGTACTTCCCATTGATCTGAGAGTCTTGTGGTTTCCTCCCTCACTGCCGTTGCCCTTTCCACGATGAAGGCAGCTACGCTGGAAGAATTTGATCTGCCAGCTTCGCTCCTCCTCCCCAGCAGACCCGGCGTGCTGCATTTTTCTGCATGCCCAGGATGCATTTAAGGGCATGCGTGGCTGCTGCACCCTCAGTGTCCACCCTGCTCTGGGGATCAGTCCAGGGGACCGGAGTGGGTACGAATGCAGAGCTGGCAGCAGCAGCTACGCTCACGTGTGAACATTGCACATGCATGGTGCTGTACACGGATGTGTATGGCCCGAAGGCTGGGTGGCTTCTGATTGTGTGGGGCTCTGTTACGCTCCTCTCTGATAGCTGGTCAGCTGTGTCCATGTGTTTGGCAGTGAGTCTGTAAAATTAGCTTTTTTTTCTCTTGGGCGAAGACACCAAGAAAAGCTCTTTTTTGCTTATAGTTTGGGGTTGGGGTGTTTATTTGCTATTGGATGCAATCCAGTGGGTTCAGTGCGTGTCTGTTTATTTTTGGTTGAAGCCATGACTTTTTTTCTAGTAAAGTTCATAAAGGCACACAGGGTGGCAGTTAGCCAACAAGCTCCCTAACTGTTAGCTGCATTGGTGGGAAGGGGTGTTACGCTAACACTTTTGGAGGGAATTTTAGAGCAGACGATGGAGTGGGTTGATGGAGACTTGGACTCTCTCAGCAAGACTTAGAAAATATCCAGCCCCAGAAAGCTTGCAGAACATTTTGGAGAAAGTTCAGTTTTTCAGGAAGCTCCTATGGTTTCCACAGACTATTTTTCCTTGTAGGCAAAATTTTCAAGTATTTTTTAAAGTATTTTTTAATTTTAAAACATGTTTTGCATTCTGCCTTTGTCTGCAGCAGGGCTGATCACAGAATCACAGAATCGCTGAGGTTGGAAGGGACCTCTGGAGATCATCTAGTCCAACCCCCCTGCTCAAGCAGGGTCACCTAGAGCACATTGCACAGGATTGCATCCAGGCGCGTTTTGAATATCTCCAGAGAAGGAGACTCCACAACCTCTCTGGGCAACCTGTTCCAGTGCTCTGTCACCCTCACAGTGAAGAAGTTTTTCCTCATGTTCAGATGGAATTGTCTGTGTTTCAGTTTGTGCCCATTGCCTCGCGTCCTGTCACTGGGCACCACTGAAAAGAGTCTGGTCCCATCCTCTCGACACCCTCCCTTCAGATACTTGTACACGTTGATAAGATCTCCTCTCAGCCTTCTCTTCTCCAAGCTAAACAGGCCAAGCTCTCTCAGTCTTTCCTCATAAGAGAGATGCTCCAGTCCCCTAATCATCTTTGTGGCCCTTCACTGGACTTGCTCCAGTAGTGCCACATCCCTCTTGTACTGGGGAGCCCAGAACTGGACACAGTACTCCAGATGTGGCCTCACCAGGGCTGAGTAGAGGGGGAGAATCACCTCCCTCGACCTGCTGGCAACACTCTTCCTGATGCAGCCCAGGATACCATTGGCCTTCTTGGCCACAAGGGCACATTGCTGCCTCATGCTTAACTTGATGTCCACCAGCACTCCCAGGTCCTTCTCAGCAGAGCTGCTTTCCAGCAGGTCAACCCCCAACCTGTACTGGCGCATGGGGTTATTCCTCCCCAGGTGCAGGACCCTGCACTTGCCTTTGTTGAACTTCATGAGGTTCCTCTCCGTCCACCTCTCCAGCCTGTCCAGGTCTCTCTGAATGGCAGCACAGCCCTCTGGCGTATCAGCCACTCCTCCCAGTTTTGTATCATCAGCAAACTGGCTGAGGGTGCACTCTGTGCCTTCATCCAGGTCATTGATGAAGAAGTTGAACAAGACTGGACCCAGTCCTGACCCCTGGGGGACACCGCTAGCTACAGGCCTCCAACTAGACTCTGTGCCACTGATCACAACTCTCTGAGCTCTGCCATTCAGCCAGTTCTCAATCCACCTCACTGTCCACTCATCTAACCCACACTTCCTGAGCTTGTCTATGAGGATGCTATGGGAGACAGTGTCGAAAGCCTTGCTGAAGTCTAGGTAGACAACATCCACTGCTCTCCCCTCATCTACCCAGCCAGTCATTCCATCGTAGAAGGCTATCAGATTGGTTAGGCATGATTTCCCCTTGGTGAAGCCATGCTGACTACTCCTGATCACCTTCTTTTCCTCCACATGCTTGGAGATGGCTTCCAGGATGATCTGCTCCATCACCTTTCCAGGGATGGAGGTGAGGCTGACTGGCCTGTAGTTCCCTGGGTCCTCCTTCTTGCCCTTTTTGAAGACTGGGGTGACATTGGCTTTCTTCCAGTCCTCGGGCACCTCTCCTGTTCTCCATGACCTTTCAAAGATGATGGAGAGTGGCTTAGCAATGACATCTGCCAGCTCCCTCAGCACTCGTGGGTGCATCCCATCAGGGCCCATGGATTTGTGGGTGTCAAGTTTGCTTAAATGATCTCTAACCCGATCCTCCTCGACCAAGGGAAAGTCTTCCTTTCTCCAGACTTTCTCTCTTGCCTCCAGGGTCTGGGGTTCCTGAGGGCTGGCCTCAGCAGTAAAGACTGAAGCAAAGAAGGCTTTCAGTAACTCTGCCTTCTCTGCATCCTTCGTCACCAGGGCACCCACCCCATTCAGCAAAGGGCCCACGTTTTCCCTAGTCTTCCTCTTGCTACTGATGTATTTGAAGAAGCCCTTCTTGTTGTCGTTGACATCTCTAGCCAGATTTAATTCCAAACGGGCCTTAGCCTTCCTCGTTGCATCCCTGCATACTCTGACAACATTCCTATATTCCTCCCAAGTGGCCTGTCCCCCTTTCCACTTTCTGTATACTTCCTTCTTCTGTTTGAGTTTTGCCAGGAGCTCCTTGCTCATCCATGCAGGTCTCCTGCCTCCTTTGCTTGACTTCCTACTCATAGGGATGCACCGCTCTTGAGCCTGGAGGAAGTGATGTTTGAATATTAACCAGCTCTCTGATGCCATTAATATATTTATTTTTTCCCTTTGACACTTGTTGTTCCTGGATTGTCCCTGCTCTGCAGCTGTCTGTAGGTGGATTTTGCTTTCTCCCATCACCACGGACTTTCCTTCGTGCTCAGGGCATCCATAAACCTCTCATTGTGACATCATAGGTGTTTCTGTAGCAACAGATTATGATACCAGAACAGAGGATAATATCAAACAGGAGGAGGAAGAGATAAATTATGGGGTTTGTGTGCGTGTGTCTGAGGGCTTGATTATATTCCTGCATCTATTCCAAGGATGTTGTCTGCCTAGTTTCTTCTGCGTTCGTCTTACATGCCTTTTAAAGGTTAGGCAAGAGCTAAAAAAAAGTCTAGCGGTCAGAACAAAACGGGCACACATTTTGATCATCTCCATGTAAACTTAGTAGACCGAGATTTAATTTTTATCTCGGTGGTAGCTCTCCTGTGTCTCCTGAGAGTAATCTAGACTGGAAAAAACTTGGAAGCACAATAATCCCCTGGTGCAGCTTCGCTTTTCTTTTAATTATGCATTATTCGTATCCAGTAACCGCTGAGATCCCAAGTCAAACATCTCCATGCTGCAAGCTTTCCGAAAGGTGGACAAGCACAGCATGGCATTGGCCCAGTGAGTTCGCTGTCTGTATCTGAGAAAGGACGCAACAGGTCTGGGAGGGGGAGAACAGGAAGAAGTAACCAAAGGACGAATGTTACGATCTCTGTGCTGTTTCTGGGAGAAAGGATATCTGTTTGCTTAAAGCATGAGGCTGGAGGTGAAGAACATGTAACTAAATGCATAGGGTTTTATTTTGTTTTCCTAGGCAGCATTTAGTGTTGACAAATTCCAGATAGTTGGGCAAGGAGTTCCTTTTTTCAGCAGGCCTCTCTTTTGCCTCTAAATACAGCTAGTTGTTGTTACTTTCCTATTTAGAAGATTGTCTTTCAAAGTTGGAGGAAAATTTCTGAGAAAACTCTTTAGATATGTTCCTGACTCTTGGTGTGTGAAATCTTTAATCTTCCTCACATGGCAAAATTTCTGGGGAGGTAAATCACCATTGCTGGCCTGTTAAAATATCCAGCCTAGGGTCTGGCCTAACACGGCAAATCTCATGTGATGCTCTGGAGCATCCTAACAGTGACATGAAGTTTTGATCCCACACTTAGGCACTCCAGCACCATGGTGAGAAATGAAGGGTGTGGGTTAAGGCACGGCCACCTCTACTTTACTGCCGTCAGTGTTGCTGTCTCTCAGCTAAACAGGATGGCTCTGAAATAGAAAGATTTGTTTTCTTTTTCAGACATCCCACAAGTCTGCTAAAAGGATCATTTAGTTAGCTACCAGTAGAAAAATATTAGTAATATGTAACAGATCAGTCAGCTTTTGCAATGTGGTGGGGTAGGGGAATACATGATCTGGCTGTGTCTGTTAGGGCGATGAGGTGCCTTGCTGCAGGGCATGCCCTGGGTCAGCAGCAGAGCACTGTTGGGGTTAGGTGATTCCCAGCCTTAAGCTCACAACGTATAAGTGCACAGTAGCTTTCTGTCTTTGAGCAGGGAGTTGGCCTCTCACAGGCTTTGTGGCCATGTTGAATGAAGAGTTTTTGGTCCAGCTCAGTGCAGTGAAGGTGGAGAGAGAGGCAAGTAGCAGGAATTGTACAGGTGTCTCAAACTCTGTGTAGTCAGGGGTTAAAGATATTCAGAACATAGGTGAGCACAGAACATCTCAATAGGAATTAATAGTTGTCACCTTCATGGGAGCTTTTTGGAAGCCAGTACAGACCACAGAGGACTGGTTTAGTGCACTTCCCATGTGCAACTTCACTTATTAACAAGCTGCAGCACTTTACACTAGCCCCAGTTTGTGAGCAGGCTGACAGCGTTGTCCTGCACACAGTGCACTTCCCCAGGCAAGTCCCAGGGTGATGGGGGCAATGGAAACTGGAACAAGGTCCTTTGCAGGGGGAGGAGGGATCACAACCTTTTCTCTGAATCCAAGTGGGAAAAAAAGGACAACTATTAGCTATAGCCAGTTTGTGGGCACCCTGGAGAAACCTGAGATCTAATAACTCCCCCAAGGCATGTGCCTACAAGACATGTGGGGATCGCATTTAGTCGTGAGTGCAATTGTAAATTCCTTCATCTCTTCTAGCACTTTCGCTGGCTCTACCAGAAACCTGCCTTCCCCTCAAAGTCCCCCTCTGCATTGCCTCAACATCAGAGCATGTATGTGTTTAGCAAGTGGGGGGTAAGAAACATCTTGCAAACTCCTTTTAAAATAGCTGCATCACCTGACAAGGACATGTGAAACCTGGATAGGAGCGTATCTCATTGACGGTGACTTTTCTTGCAGTGTCATTTTCTCATTGATTACCAATGACAGTGCAGCTTCCAAATGCCTGTGCTGTATGAAAGCACGTGTGAGTTGGAAGGGGCAGTAGATGCTGTTACAGAGCTGTGCGTGTGAGTATACAAATGGGAGAATGTACATATGTACATATGCATGTTAAGCTCTTTCCATGTTTGCAAGCATGTGTAGGAGCACGTACGTGGTTTGAATGTGGCTGCATCACCTCTGTCTGCAGAAGGCAATGTGGGCCTGATTTGCCTTAGAGGTGTTACACCATTCTCTCAGCAAATTGCATTTATACCCAGGCTCCTTTTCACTGCCAGAAATGAAGAAGGGAGATTTATTTTAAATATAAATTAGGCCTTCTGTGTGTTTGTGAGCTGTCTCAGCCTGTACAGGAGGAAATATAAACAAGGTGAATGCAGGGTGTTTATGTGGAGAGATGCTGTGACAGCGTACGTGTTGGCAGGAGAGCTGTCTGCAGTTTCTGTGTAAGAGGTTGTATAGCCTGTACGAGTGTGGTAGGCTGTAAATCACAGTATGTTCAGGAGGGGACACTGCCACTCTGCATGTAAAAGGCAGCGAGAGATTTTGAAGCAATGTCACTCTCTCAGGCTGAACAAAAGGGTTGCTAGAAATCCAAACTTAAAAAAAATGTCATCCAAGACATTTAGACTGGGAGTGATCCGTAATGGGCATCTACCAGCTCATCTCCATCCTGACCTGGAACAGCTGCAGGCCTGGCATGTTTTACATATCTCTCCTACTGCAGGATTTTGGTGGCCTTGCTGGACCATTTCTCAAGTATCTCCACAGCTCTGCTAATGTGTCTCAGATCTGTCCTGCTGTATCCTCAGCTATTTCAGTCTTCACCTGGTCCTGTGATGTACCTGGTGTCTGTATGCAAAGGCAGTATGTCTTAGGGAATCTGTATCTATCTAGATGTGTTTACCATGCCGCTCACAAAGTATGTAGTGTAGGTAAGACCACCTCAGTAAAGTAGCTGTATCTTTTTCTGCATCCCTGCAGGTAGACATCTGAGCCCTGGTTTTGTTCTTATTCAACTGTGAACTCAGGCTGTGGTCTGTGGAGTTCCTCTCTTTTAGGGCTGGGATTGGCCTTTTAACCAGCCTGGTTTAAAAGTTCTTTCGTGTTCCTCCAAAATCATCGCTGTTTCCCAGAGGAACACTTGACTCATTATCAATCCCCGCATTTCCTCTGAGGCAGGAAGGATTGAAGGGGTTTCAGGAAGAGGATGCTTTACAAGGAGACGTCTGCTTTCCCTTGCCGTGGCCTGTCACAAACAGACACCGAGTCTCCTGCCAAAAAGTCCCTGCCTGTAAAAATACAGTGAGAGGGAAGAAGGAGACAGAATGTGAGTGAATGATGAGGTAGGACAGGGTCTCGGGGGAGTGGGGGGGTGCCTGATACTTTTGATACCAGCAGCAATAAAACACATGTTTGTGACTGCACTGGGGGTAAGCCGGGAAACATGCTTATGTCATTTGGCATCACTGGAACAAGTTGCAGGTCGTAGATTCTCATTTGGCTTTAATTATTTCTCCACAGCAGTTGTCAACAAATGGAAAGTTTCCCCAAATGTGTTGCAGCTGCAGTTGGTACTTCTGTCTGTCTCTCTGTCTGTCACTGCAGGATTTGCAAAGTGGCTTGGGCTTTTACTCCCCTTTTGTGTTTTGTGATCTTTCTTCATCACCCCAGTCCCTTCCTCCTCCCCTCTCTCACCTCCTCCCTAGCACAACTCTCATGTTCAGTCACGCTTGGTTGAAGATTACCAGCCCACCTGAGGTTTTCATGGCCAAGGACGTAGTGAGCCAAGTGTCAAGAACATGCTGATTTTCCATGGGAATTGAACACTGAATTTCAGCAGTCCCAACCTGTGAGCTGATGGAGTGAGGGGGTGTGTGTGCCCTTGTGGCTCTGGCGTGAGCCTTGCAGGCCCACAGGTATGTGGGGGTGTAAGAGCACAGGCACATTTGCGTGGGTAAAACACTCCATGGTTACCATGAGACGTTTACTAAAAAGGCAGATATTGGGAGTTACTCGGCTAAACCAGGCAAAGGAAACGAGAGCCTCTCCTGGTGGTCACAGCCCCTGTTTGGTCTGCCGGGGATGCACACAGGGCTCACCCCCGCTCGGGACGTTTGTGTGGATCAGCTGTATGTGAGCCAACATGTGGCACAGTTGTCAGGTTTTTGGGTGTAGGTGGCAACCCAGCAGCATGTGTGAGGGCTGTGAAATGCAACCCTGTGTCAAGGGCTGGGCTACACTTAAGCCCCATGTAAGCTCTAATTTGAAAGCTTGAATGGACCTTGAGTGTCTGCCACTGTGCGCTGGCTGTCTGCGCTGGGCTGAATTTCACTGTTCACGAGCCGTGACAGCCTGTAACAAGGGGAAGCTGAGTGGCGGTGGTGGAGGCGGCTAGATGTCTGCGAGGCGTGCCATGGCAGGCAGGTTGTCTTCTGCCTCCCCAGAAGGGCCAGGAAACTTCTGCAAAACTTCTTGGTCCCAGCAGAAGCATTTGATTTGGTCAGTTTTAAAAGGTAAATGTGATTAATCGTGGCCAACAGTTTTGACCTCCGTGGGTTTCACTGGCTGCCCGAAGAGGTCATTGCAGTAACAGGCCCATACTGCCTTCGACCCAGCTGGTCTAAATATATCTGTGCACATACGTTCGTTCCTATAACTAACTCCCTGATCAACTGCTCTCTGTCTCCCCATCCCAATCACTTCTCTCTGCTGGCAATGGGCACAACTTGTGACTGGTAGCAAATAACACCCACAGGGAAGAGACCGGTCTTCTAGAGGTCACTTGGCCATTGCAGTTAACCTCAGTTGGGGGAGCCCTCTGCTTCCCTGTTGTGCCCAGCACCCCCTCCTCTCCAGCCTTGCTCTCTGCACAGTGATCCCTTTCATGTGGCACAAGCGCGGCCACTGCTTCTGACCGTGGTGGTGGTGCCAGGGCCGGGGCGACCTCCTTGGGGGAGATGCCACCAGGCTCAGCATGTTGCTGGGGTGGGGGAGCTGCTTGGTTTGCGGGGATTCGCCACAGGCTGAGGCTCACAGTTTGTTCTGTTTGCTACGACTGTGATCCTTGTTTATTTATTTGTGATAATTGTTGTCATGTTCATTTAGGGTCACTTCGGCATCGGATCTTTCATTTATTTCTGAGGCCTGTCGCTGCCTAAAACACAGCTGGGGTCTTAGGAAAGCCACAGAAGGTGCTAGGCTATGCCTGGGCTTGGACGGGGGAGCTTAGCTTTTGGATAGCCTGTGAATATGGCCCTGAACTGCGGCAATGTGCCTGCTGTGTTGCTGCTGTGTTGCTGGGAAGTGCACACATGTGCCTGTGTGCCCATACGGACCAGTGTCTGCCCATGTCCCATAAGCCTGGGAGCATCCTATAGCATCCTGCCTCCCTTCTTACCCCCGTCAGGTCCGTGTGACTTTGTCCGGTGTGCTGGAGGAAGGATCACTGGTGTTTGTCAACCTTTACAAGAAAACAGATGGTTTCTAAACCAAAGCTAAGAGTATAGCACAGACTGGAGGCTAGAAAGTAGCTGTAAATACTGAGTCTCATTTGTACAAATATATTTAGTTCCAATCCTAAGGGCATTTTGCCTTCCCCTGCTTATACCTTAGTTTCAGAAACATGTACATTTAGTTTGGATTTGTTTCTTCAAAACACCACAAAATGTGGCTGGAGGGAGGGGGACTTAAGTTATATTTGGTACAGAAGTGATAAAGAGGACTCTGGGTGCTCCAAAAGCTAGGAATCTATGGGTGTTTGTCATTTATGTGCTATGAGAAGCAAACACTGTGGAGACTGGATAGACCAGGAGAGCAGGAATGACATTTGCAGCCTCTTAACTTCTAGGTCTGCTGCTCAGATCAGACCTCTCAGCTTTCTTCTGGCCCAACACCTGAGACCCCACACACTGGATCGTGTTTCAGGGATGAACCTACATGTAGGGTCATCTGGTGGATAAATGTCCTGTCATGTGATGGGGGACAGGCTGCATGGCAAGGTTGCTGCAGGCCTGGGAGGTGATGCTGGCCAGTTAGGCTCCCTCGAGCACAGAAAACTGCGAGATGCCCCTGCAGCTCAGAAGCCCCTTTTGCAGCCAGGTGCATGGAGCAAAGAATAGGGACTTTGATTCTGCCCTGGGGAGGTGTGAGGTCCAAACCAATCCGAGAGCTCATGATGCAGAGTTGAGGGGGTCAGCAGTGAAGGCACATTGAAGGCCTTACCTGGAACTAATCTTTTGTTCACATTTATGACTGTCTACCAGACCTCTAAATCATTACAAACAGCAACAAACCAGCTCAGACAGCCTTCAGGGCCGGGATGAGGCTGGACTATCCCGCTGCAGCTCCCTCCAGGAAGCAGTAGGAAAACGCTGGTAGGGATGCGTGGTGGGAGCTCTGTGCTGACAGAGTCCATGCTATGTGTGCTGGGTGGGGAGATGCCTCTATATCCAGAGCTGCCAATTAGGTATCTTTCACCTGTGCTGGCTCACTTGGAGGAAGAAAGCAAAGAAGAGTTGGAGGCTCCTCCACGTAGAGACTGGCTGTTGGGCAATTCCCCCCACTCCGACCCCCTGTTACTGTCTACAAGGGTGAGGGAGAAGGGAGAGTTTTGTGTCTTCTGCCTTTCATCCAGGAGGAATCCAGCGTGCTTGTGATTGCCGTGGCTGAGGCTTCCTGCCATGCTCCCTTGCCATGCTGATGGGTTTCATGACACCACTTTTAGCACCTGAGGATGGGTGTGAAAAGACAGGAGGAGGAAGAGGAGGAGGAGGTGGAGGTGGTGGTGGTGGTGGTGAGTTAATACAAGACCCGGTGGGAAGCAACAGCAGGCAGTATTATTTCAGCAGTTTGAGCCAAAACTTTCTCTCTCTTTCTCTCTCTCATTAAATTACAACTAATGCAAGTAGCTTTGTGAAGGAGGAATTTGGGAACTGTTGTTCATCATCCAATCACTTGTAACGAATGTGCTGTTCAGTGCCATAGCCCATAGCCTCGCTAAGAAGTAATTCACTTGGTATTTGCAGGCATGACATGCATGCCATAAGAATTCCACTGTTAGCATTATTCAAGCATTAGCGAGGAGATATGAAAATAAATGATGAGCTATTGTTTTTTGTGATTAAGTCCAGGCTTTTCACTCCTCTGTCTTTTTCCCTTCTTCCATCTGTGGAAGGAGGGGCCCCTCCATTCCTTTCACTTTCAGAACCTATAGGTTTTGCCCTTGCTCATCCCAAGTCCCCTGTCTGCCTTCAGTACCTGTACAGTTTCACTTCTTGTTCCGCCCTTTTTCAGGAAGAAGGGGGATGGAATGGTCTATATTTGGTGGCCAACCAGGGCAGTTCTTTAAATTGCTGTAGAAAATCATTGCAGCATGATGTGATATCAGAGATGACTTAAGCATGTTGTTATGGGTCTACAAAGCCCTTCTGCCCTGCTCCTCACTGTTGCACTGGCAAGCACAAAATCTGGGGGCAGGTCCGCAATATGGTGCTTTGAGGCAGTCTGTAAGCCTTAAATGACTCTTCTGTTATTAAAAAATGAGGGAAAGCTCTTGAGGCAGCTGTCAGACTGGAAGTGCAGGAGCAGAGCTGAGCAGCCCACACTGGGGACTGTTGGCAGTGGCCAGTGCTTAAAAGAAACAGTCCACCAAGCAGACAAATGCAAGATACAGGACCCCCAGTTGTGAGGGGGATCCCTGTGCACTCCAGTGGACTTTACTGTAATTTCTGTATAACTTCTCAAACATGAAGGAGTTCATCATTACAAGGGAATGAGGTAGTTAAGTATTTTTCATCCCTGCTTTTTACCAGGGGGTGACCGAAGAAGAAAGACTAGCAGTTTCAAAACTGACCCCTGTTTCTGGGTTCACCAGTTCTTGGGGCCAGTTTAAGCAGGCATGCGAACACTCACCTGCTCAAAATGAAAGGCCTTTTTGAAAAATTGGGTTTAAATATCCCCATGAAATCCCCAGACTGAGTCAGTATCTGCACTTTGCAGGATTCCTGTGCTCTTATCTTATTCTTAATCAACTAACCCAGAAAGTCTTTCATGTCATTGAGTTGCTTCTCACTCCAGTGGCCCCAACCCTCGTTGGCTGTTCAGCAGAAGGCCTGCTTGAGCTGAAGGCAGATGGCGGGGTAGGAGCTTGTGCTGATCCTACTACTATTAACTCTACCACTCCTCTGCATATCAAGCTGCTCCCTCTGAACATCAGCAGAACCATTTCTAAAAGCCCTACAGCCCAGGCTTGTGTGACAGAATAGCTCATTTTGTTAGGGCAAGAGATACCTTGGCAAACTGTTGAATATAAGCTGTCTGGGGTAACCTCAGCACTCTGTGGAAGAAACAGCTATGCACTTTGAGGAAAGAGTGGAAGCTAGCTGTGTTCCCACCTGAGAGGGAGTATGTGAAGGCCATTTCTTTTTTCACCCATTTGCTTTGCTCCATACCTCAGAAGAGCAGTGTACACAGTGGAGTTTTCTGTGATGTTATTTTTCACGTAATCACGGTTATAAAATCCAAAGCTCTTGGATTGCTGTGCTTGTCACAGGCTAGCTGCTCTGTCACCCCACCCCGCACCGTGTTGCCAGCAAACCTCGGCAAAGAGCAACCTGGAGTGCTTCTCGATTATCCTGGCGTAGCCCCGTCACTTGGGTTTTCTAAAATATCTCAGGCCAGGTATCTTCCCCCTGCTCCCCATTTGCACTCCCACACCCGCAGCCATGCAACACACAACCTTGAGCACTGGTAATGTGCGGGTCTCATCAACTCACTTTGGGGCAATTCCAAAGTCCTGTGGCAGCTCTCAGAAACAGGGGGGCCGCATCCCTCTGCCCAGGCTCCTGTGTGCAGCCCTCACTGTCATTTCCAAGGTCCCTTGAACCATTAAGTGATACCTGCGCTCAGTCCTTCTAGGATTTTGCAATATGCATAAATGAGGTGGTGGAGACACTGGGTGTGAAGCCATCAACTCATATTCACTTGTGATCTAAGAAAGAGATTTCGATTCAGGCCTCAAAGGGCAAGCTACTGTGTGATTTAATATTGTGTTACCAGCAGAAGCATATGACCTCATGGTATGAATAAGCAGGAGGAGATTAGCAAAAGAGAAGTAAGCTTCTACTGTACATTAATGTCCATGGGAAAAAAGAAATAGCTTAATAGAAGACTTAGTTGTCTGCATAAGAGAAGGCTGGGGAAATGACTAATTTACTGGTTCTCTTATACATGCAATTTGATTCAGTTGTTCGTTCTTTGATCCAGGCCCCCTCCTTCGCTTTTTCTACCCCCTGCCTTAGCTTGACTTTTTCTGTCTTTTAAGAGAGAGCAAGCAAGGGAGGGTGGAAGGGCTCAGTAAGGAAAGAGTTAAGGGAATGCTCAGTGGGGATTATAAAACAGCCAGGCACTTGGAAACAGTTAAGAAGAGAGAAACAGATCTGCCAGGAGGGAGTGTGGCACTGGAACTGGTGATTTATTTTCATGTCTCCCTACACAGTGATGCAGAGGACTCTCCTAGAATGGGCATGGAGGTAACGGTGGGGGAAGTGGGGCTGGTGGCAGAGGTGGGGGCATCAAGATTAAATGGGGAACGGACTTTTCCAGCACCACGTATGCTTGGGTCCTGTTGACTAGCCTCCTGACTGATCATGACTGACGTGGTCTCCTCTGGATGCGTGTCGTTCCCATTAGTGGTGGTGGGAGTTAGTGCCCCTGGCGAGGGGGAGGTGGCACTGAGGGCAAGTAATACTCTTTGCATCCTCGAGGTAGAGGAGACCGGTCTGTGTTCCCTTGGCATCGCTTGGCTGTGTTTCAGAAAGGTAAATGTGAGAAACTCCCTGTCTGCTTGGGTACAGAGGCGAAGTGTGGGCAGGTCCATGGATATGCTTACGTGACTGTGAACTGCATGCCCAGGTCCCCTGTGAGTGTGGCTGTGGATGGACATCTTGTGCGAGCCCACCTGGACACGAGGAGCCTTATGGCATGCTCTGATGTCACGAGGAGCTGGATTTTACTTACCCTGAGCTAGTGCCTCGAAAGCCCGACTGAGACCTGGCGTGTGCTGCCCTCAGCAGGGGCAGGGAGCCTGAACCCCAGGAGGGAAAGGCTGATACAGGCATGTGGAGGCAAAGTGACCCCCTAGACGAGGTTATTGGCAGAACCATGACGAGAACCCAGATCATTTGAGTCTTCATTCATTATATTCTCCCCATACCTGCACTTAAGGCAACAACTAACTGCTTCTCAGTTTTAGGGATGCTGCTACTGTGAATGCAGGTTCAGAAGTGACCTGAATGGCAGGTCCTGCCATGACTTCCTGACTCTTCAGCTCCACATGTAAAAAACTGAGGTCTGTGCAGCTGTCCTACTGCAGAAGTGTATGTTGCAGTGACCACAGGGGAATACTTTGCGGGTATAAGATGGAGATCCATTTTTCACGAGGAAAAACAGATGTAACTGTTGGAGCTGAAGTGTGCAGAGAGAAGGGTTCATCACTCTACAAGTGTCAGGGACTCACAAAGGAAAGAGCAGGAGTTTTCTGACTAATGTCTGTAATGTTGCAGCAGTAAATGAGAAATACAGAGGGAAAACCCTCTGTTTCTCAGTTTGGAAGAAAAAAAGAGAGAGAAAAGAAAAAAGGAAGGAAGATGTACAGGGCTACTAATCAGCCCCCAAAGTCTCTGACCTATATCTCCCTCCTTTCCCTGGAGCCATTCTTGAAATTAAAAATTAATAGAGAACAACCAGGTTTTACCTCCAGGGTACCCTCTTAGACTGCCACTGACTGCAGGCTAAGACCAGTGGATAGCACTTTGGTGTCCTGTAGTGTGCTACAAAAAGTGGCATGGTCTCAGTCCAGGGTTTTGAGAGGACATATGCATATATTGAAAGAGAGGAGGTAACTTCGACTCTGGGAATGGCTATCTCTAGCTTCAGAAGGTTGGAAAAATGATGTAGAGCCTACATGTTAGGTTAAAATAGACTTGATAAAAAAAGGAGACTCCATGAAGTTACAATAACTTTGTAAGGGGAAATGGAGGTGAGAAGGGAAAAAAATGCATTTCAGGTCATTAGCCCTCTAAGGGCTGTATTCATTGCATCTATATAATATTCTCTTCCCCACCCCCCCACTTCCTATCTTCTTCTTTTTTTTTTTTTTTATGAGGAAAGAGAATCTTTATTCTAAAGGCTAAAGCCTAGGACTGTGCGTCAGGAGGTTTCATTTTGCAATTCTGCTTCTGCCTTGCTGTTCAAGCTTTGGCAAGTCACTTTACTTCCATGTAGCTGTTTCTTTGTGTCTATAGGATGTGGATTATGATAATCACTTTCCTTTGAAAGCATTTTCAAACCTATAGATGCAAGGAGAGGGGACATTTTCCTAAGTGACAGGGCTCTTCGAGTAGGGGTACCCAGTGTAGAGTTCTTGGGCTGTTAGACTTGATTTTTTTGACTTACAAGCAGTTTTCTCCTTGGTAGCATCTTTTATGTCATGTGGTTAAAACAGAGACCTGTCACGGGTGTTTGGCCACGTGACCACGACAACTTGCAGCCCTCCTGAGAAAGTGGTGGTTGTGAGGAGCAAGTACCTGCTGCCAGAAGACTTCATCCAGGTGACAGCCTCCTTCAATGAGTGTAGGAAAAGCCCTTGAGAAAGACCCTCCATGATGAGAACTGTGCAGTGAAGAAAGAGGAAGGCTGATGCTGGATGTTTTCTGCCTGCACTGGAATATACTCTGTCTCCGTGTAGTTCATTCACGTTCCCACCTGATGTGGGAGGGATTGAATCATGCGGCCACTGAGTGCCTTGAGAAGAGGGACTGTGACCTGCTGTGGTAGCAAGGCTAGGTGGGGCTGGCTTTGAAGGAGGCTGAGCATATGTGAGAATCGTCAGGTCCTTTCTAGTCTCCTCATGTTGGATGACCTCAAAGTAAGATCCCCAGGATCACTAGCCACGTTTGACATATATGTCTGAATGCATCATGTTATCTTTGTTGTGCTCTTCAAAACCTAGCTCCTGCTCTGTTCACAAGATACCTCAATTACTGCTATCTTTTGTGATAATACACTCCATAACCCTGAAGGGCCAAAAGCTGAGGCATACAGGCTGTCTCTGCATGGACTTCTGCCTCTCCAATATTAGGATGCCTCATGCAGCTTGAGAAAGTAGGTTATACAGCAGCTTTAATGGGGCTTTTTCCAGACACTGATTGACCTGATTCCTCGGACCAGCTGTTTTATTTATTAAGCAAAATAGGAGAAAAAGAATTCATCTCCTACATAAATTTGATTCATTGTGGAGAATGTTTAATTTTTTTTGTTTTTCATAAATTGATGTGGAGCTCTTACATATTGATTTTGGAGATATTAATTTATACGCTAGGAATGAAGAGGATTTGCCTCTTCACCTAATCCTGTTTCTGGAGAGAGATTTACTTAATGTGAAGTGTAATTTGTCTAATGTGCAACTTTGTATGTAGAGTGTATCCAGATCCAGTAGAAACAGTGGGTATAATAAAAGCGAGCACTGTAGTGCAGTGCTGTAAATCCCTCTGTAATTAAAAATACTAAATTAGTCAGTGTTAGCGCAGTCAGGAGACATTCCTAGCGGAAAAGAAGGGATATATGGCAAGAATTGTCAGTGCAGGACAGAGAAATTAGGCCTGTGTTCATCTGTGCGTGTGTGTGGTATGTGTTTAGGGGGAGGGACAGTTTATAACATCATTCACCAGAAATATAGCTTGCATGGCAAGAAGAATCATTAGGAATTATCCCAGGGTTGTCCTTGCGTATTAACGAGGTGATGGAGGAACTAATTCTCCTGCTAACTTGCACGTTGTCTCACTTTCTTTCCCTCTGAGTCCTGTGCACACTTGGTGGACAGTAGCAATGTTGGATTTTATGTTTCTACTAAAGTGACTCTAATAATAATTTATTGTTCTGAAGAAGGCCAATACCATGCATTGATTGATTTTTTTTCTCTTTCCTTCTTTCTCTCTTTCTTTACTGGGGTTAACACAGATGAATCACTGTCTGAAGTTGTCAGGTGGATCTTCTTTAGGATTTTGTGAATCTCCCTGTATATAACCAGGGGAAGGATCAGTTCAGAGCAATGTAAGGATCACTACCCCCAGTACTGTTTGTCCATCTGTCTTATATCCAGCTAATGACCACTGCTGTCTGCAATGCCTGATATTTTTCTTCCTTTCTCTTTCAAAGAGTGCAGAAGAAAAGTTGGGACTAATGCTCTAAGTTACTATTCGAAACTGAGTAACAAGACCTTATTATTGTGCTTTAAGATTAGAAATAAATGAATCTTGTTTATCTGAACAGAACCAGGGTAAGAAGTAGAGCTTTAGTTACAGTTTGCATTTAAGTTGGGCTTCATTTTGTCAGCGTAGCATCAGCCTGTGTGGTTTCTTCAACAGCTGGATAAGATAATCCATGAGAAAGAAAAGTATATGTAAAGGGCAATGGCCTGCTGTTGAGGCCATCCGACAGCTTCCCCATTTATGACCCTCTTTTTGGTTGTTTACAACTTTCCCAAACTTAAACTTTCTGGGCTAAAATTTTCCATCCCAGCTACCTGCCTCAGGCTGAATTTTTAGAAAACAGGTCTCTTATACCTCTATTAAAATTTCTGATGAATGTTAAAAATAACAAATGTACAAATAAATGAGAACATCCTCCCCCTTAACAACCCAAACTCCCAGGACGTTTATGTCAGAGGCACCACTTCTACTGTCTCAAAGAAAATCAGCCCACCTTTGGCCAAATTTTAAGCCTTAAAAAAATTTTCTGATGCCACATCCTCAATAGATAAAGCAAATCTCTGAAGAATTGGGACCTAAGAGCTTCAATTAGGCAGTTAAAATTAGTGGAAGCTTTTCAAGTTAATCTCTGTGCCTCAATTCTCTGCCCATGACATATGGATAATACAATGACTTACTTTATGAGAGCATTGTGAAAATACATTCCTTAATGTTTGTGAAACATTCAGTTACTCTAATGATGTGCACTGCAGAAAAGCCCATGAGTAAATTACTAATTCTGTCTTCAGAACAAACTTTGACTAGTACTTAGTAAACAAGGCCTGGGGCCACACCTCGAACAACATGGAGAAGGCAAAATATGAGCGCCATGTATCCTGCTATACTGGGTGAGGCAGAGTTCCTATAGAAAAAAAAATAGCTTGTGATTATGTAATTAACAGTTTGATCACAGTACACAGGCAAAAGGGGGCTGAGTGAAGGTTACCCAGGCAATTGTAATGCTGAAGTTTCCTAAGCCTTGTGTTCCTGATTTGCAGCCTGAAATAATCTGGCTTTAAATTTTTAATTTTCTGTGCAATTATCCATAACGTGGAGTGGGCATGAGGAATAATAAATGGCTATTGCTTGTGGACAAGAAGAATGGAACATCTTGTGCCCTGGATCACCAAAGAAGAATATTCTTGGTGAAACCTTGCGTACAGGTGTTGTCTACTGGAATATGTGTGATCCTCAAGGTAGGGAGAAGTCAGGGGTAGATTAAAAATGGACAGAATGAGATATCTTTTTTCCCTTACCACAACTGTTCAGTTTGTGCTCTTTTTCTGCAATAATACTGTGTACCATTAGACAGTAATGCCACAAACCAATAGACTTGTTATTTTAAATAAAGAGAAGACCATCCCATTGTTTTTTCCTGTGGGTCTTGTGGGAAGGTGTTTCCTGGTTTTATCTGGGGTATTCACAATTCTGGTCTCTCTCTCCCCGGTCTTGCCCTGTGGAAATTTGAAATGATACACGCATGGGACCATCATCTTAACTTCTGGAAACTGGTCTAACCCTGACTCACGGGCAGCATCCCCTGATAATCTCTCTACTATTGTTCACTTTCTTATGTTTTGCTTGTCTATCTGTAGGTGTTTCTTCAGGTGGAATGAAGTAACACTGCCCACAGCCTGTTACAAGTTCAGAGTTGTGTGTGGGCAGTAGCAGGAGAGGAGGATGCTCTGGTTTTGAGTTTTAAGTACAAATCGTGACCATGCCACAAATGACCACACTACTGGAAGGCTGGGATGCTCGCTTTAGTGGGAGTTGGCCCACGTCACAATAGTATTTGCTGCTTCTTCTGCACTAACCTAGGATGAGAGTAAGCAGGTCAGTCTAATGCTGTGGAGGAGGTGGGAGTGGAGGAGCAAAGGTTGCCATGAGCCAGGAGTTACTAGATGGAACAGAGGAGTTGTATAGATAAACTGACTTTAAAGGGTTACTGTTCGGGATGGGAACACAATCACTGAGCTGTACAAGTCAAGGAAACTTGCTCATTCTCTGCCTACATTATGAGTCAAACCAGGATGTACATTTTCTTCAAACCCCTAAACCTTAAAACTCAGGCACAAGAGCCTCTTCTTGATGTGGTTTTCATAACTGATGTTTGGCTATTTCACAGTTGCTTTTCCCCATGGAGCTTCTCTTAAAGATACCCTGTATTTCTTTTTAATTTTGACTGTACGTGGCAAGTTTATATTCAGAAAAAGTATTCAAGCTTCATTTTTTTAAAGATAGGATGCCATTAGGATACTTTGGAGAGGTCTGTTTATTATTTGTGGTGTCTCCTGAGAAGCTGATAAGTAAAGTTCTACCAATATTTCCCCTTCTGCATGTGGATTTTCACAGAGGTTTGTTAAGATAGACATTGGTCTGCCGGCAATGCAAGCATTAGGCATTTGTGTTTCAGCAAGCAATCATAGTTTCTCTTTCTCTCTTGCACTTTTTTTTTCTTCGAACAGCAAATCCCTTTCACATTCCCTGCTATTGACTCATCCAAAAGGAGGCACACTTTTGCACTGACAGCTTTAAGTGTGTAACTTAAAGATCACTTAATATCACTTAAAAATGAATGGTGGTCTGCTGTTGGAAAAGAGGCCCATTTACTCATGGAATAACAAGTTCTGTGCTCCATTTTTTCCCAAGCTTCTGACAGTTCCTCGGTATATAAGGAACTTCACACAGGCTTGTGTATTTAGAAAAAGCATGGAGCTGTGGCGCACGATACCTCCTTAACCGTTCAGTGCTTCTGCTTGACTTCTGTGCAGCCGTTGGCAGTACAGCATAGTAGTACAGAAAGAACACTGATTTACTGGATCTGAATCTGAATTTCTTTTTTAGTGTTCGTTTCAGTAGCTCTCTGGTTGTTGTTCTTTTAAGGAACCCCTTTTTACCCCAAACTTTTTGATGACAGAAAAAGTCTGGGTGAGATCTCTCAGCCCTTCCCAGCCCAGTCAAATCCCTTGGGATGAAGTTCGGGTGGATAGAGTAGGTGATCCTTATGAGATGCTCCAACCCAGGGTGCTCTGAGGGAGTCTCAGGCCAGGTGGCAGGGAGCTGGCTGGCCATGGTGCATGCTGCAGGGCTGGCAGTAAGCAAGGTGCTCTGGTGCACATGGCTCTCGGTGCCAGCTAGGCCTGGCAGAGCTCTCCTTTAACAATCCCAGGTGAAAAGTGTTGTTTTGGGGCTGAGAGGTCACATGCTCTTCCTTGTGCCTTGGTATGCAGGTGTTGGGAGGCAGCTCAGCGCTTGGCCAGGATGCGTTTGTTCGGGTAGGATGGATGAAGGAGCCGTAGTCCCTT
Organism: Apteryx mantelli; assembly: GCF_036417845.1. Classification (NCBI taxonomy): domain Eukaryota; kingdom Metazoa; phylum Chordata; class Aves; order Apterygiformes; family Apterygidae; genus Apteryx; species Apteryx mantelli. The sequence goes on along the minus strand of NC_089978.1, from coordinate 158,981,181 downwards.
AGCACTGCATCCTGCAGCAGGTGCCTGACAGAGCAACTGAGCACTGGCACAGTCATCTTTGGTCACCCGATGGTTGTACCTACTCTCAGTGTGGGTCACTACCAGTGTCCATTCTCCAGTAATCTCAGTGAAGGAAACCTGGAGTTGCTCTGGAGCCTTTGAATCTGCAGAGTGAAACATGTAGCACCGTGCAGGGAATTTGGAGGAGGGGGGTGACACCGTGAAAGAAGCTCATCTTCTTTGCCAGACAGAGTCAAGCCATGCAACTGAAGAACTCAAACTGAGAAACACAGCCGGTTGGGGAGTCCGTAGTGTTTCATCAGTCTGTTGCCCTGACGTCCTGTATTTCACGCCAAAACTGCAGGGTGTTGACTTTGTCATGATTTGCTACCTTTTAAATATCCATTACTAAAGGATGGAAAGTATGTAATGCATGAGGTGTGTGCCCTCCCTCCCACTTTCCTCTGAAGAGCTGCACAATGCTGGATGTTGAAGAGGTCCTGGGAGGCTGAAGGGGAGACAGTGAAGATATATCCCCCCTCTGAGGACCTGCTTCATGTTTTATGTTAGGATTTAGTTGATGCATTATCCCATTTCTGACCTGTGAAAATGTCTCATGAAAATCTACTCTTTGCCCCTTGGCGTGCTAGCGAGACTCATTCTGAGTTAGGCCAGAGCACGTAAGACATAGTTGAATGGATCACCTTTCTTGCTCTTAGAAAAAGAATACAACAAGGTGGCACCAACACTTGTTTTAATTTATTCCTGCTCCTGGGTGTAATTATAACCTCTGGTTTTCAGTGTAAAGGTGGAGGGGGATGTGATTGAATGGGGTTAGGTATTTTTCAAAAGGTATTAATATGTGACTTATATGAAAAACAACAACCCTCATACAGGAATCCAAGCAGTATTTGCAAGCTGCTTGTGGATTTATGAAGCATATGGAAACATACAGTACAGAGCTGTTTCTTTACGCAGCAATGGTGTTTGCTTATTCTGGGACGAAAAGGTATTAAGGTATTAAAAGCAAAATATAGGTATTAAAAATAAAGCAAAATAAAGGTATTAAAAGCAAAATTAAAAAAGGGATAGAAAATGTTTATTTCAAAAGTGAATAGAGCCCCATTTCTTAACAGAGCAGAAACAGAAGACCTTTTAATGCTTAGCTGGAACTGTGAAAGATTTGCTTAGAGAAAACGCTATCATATATTTATTTGCGCTTCATTTTTTTTTTTTTAACTGTGAAGGCTGTTTGCATCAAAACAATATCTGCTGCTTATTTCCCAGCTGAAGTCACAATACTCGCTCTGTGACATCACAGTTGCCTACAGTGAACACGATGTGTCACAAAGAGGATTTTTAACTCCAGGTGGAGAATGTGGAGCAGGAGCAGATGAACTCTTCCAAAAGCAGAGAGTGGGTTTTAATATACCCGTCTCTAGTCATGAAGGAAAAAGGGAAGGAAAAATCTGTAGGAAAATTCAGGACAAGAAAACCTGCTGAATGGCAGCGCAGCTTTTCTGAGAATGTGTAACTTTTAGATTCAGCATCAGTTCTCTAGACTATACCTTTCACAAAATTTTCTTGCTAAATCAATTAACAGCTTTAGCGGACCAAACACTTAACTGGTAGAAAATTACTTAGTTTTATAAAAAGGGAGAGTGGGAGAGAGGGGTTTAATTTAGATTCAACTATGACTCCAGTACCCAAACTGTATCTACAAGTTTTGTGGGGGGTTTTGCTTTTTTTCTATGTTTTTTTTTTCTACACAAAAACCCTTGTAGAAAACAGGGGAAGATGACTAATGCCCTGATCCTGGTAACGCTCACACATGTGGTTAGCTTTAAATGCGTGAGTTGTCCTGCTGAAGTCAGTTAAGACTATTTGTGTGCTTAAATTCAGACACAGGCCCACGTGCTTGGAGCATGAGGGTCTAGCCAACTGCCCTAGGGGAACAGTTAAATAAAGAATTTATAGAATATTTTCTAATGCAGACACTGTCCTGACCTGGACAAGCTGAAATCTCTGGCTTGAATCTTCCAGGAAAAACAAATAAACTAGCCTTACGCCTTTCCCCTTTGGTTTTATCAGTCTGATTCATTCATTTCTTGGGTCGCAATCTTGCAGTTGCTGGTGAGAAGGTGAGGTGTATCTGTGAGTGTCTGAAAGACTGTGGCTTAAGAAGTGACGCAGAGAGATCACTGAAGAGCGGGGGGGGAACAGAATTGTAAAATGGTCAATATCTCTATTGACCTTATAAGAGTGATACAATTAAAAAATATACGTACATCAATAGTATGGTTATTAATGTCTGGTTCATTTGTTGGTCGCCTTAAAGAACAGTATCTCCTGGTGGCAGGCACATGTGGATGGAGTAGTAATCTTGCATCCTCTCTGAAGGTTGTCCAGGCAGGTAGAGGTAGCATGGAAACAGCTCAGGTGCACCTGGAGTGTTATTGCTGCGCCTCAGTGTCCCGGCTGCACCAAGGACTCTAGGAGGGCATAGAGTGGGAAAAGGTGTTGCCGTTTCTCCAGCATAACTTTCCTGCTTACATCCAAACACAGCAGGGGGAAGGGTTTGAAAAAGGCAGCACCTGTAGCCAGCTAGATGCTCTCAAAGATGTGTTTTCCGAAAGACTGAGCAACCTCCGCAGCCACGGCCCTCGGTGACAAATGAGCAACCCTCATGACGAGTGCTGTCTCTCACGTCCAGCCTCCCAGGCAGCCCAGGTGTCCACTTGGTCAGGGTCCAGGCTCCCAGTGGCCAGAGCCTGAGAGTTGCTCTTACTTTCCCACTGGCTCCCCCTTTCAGCCATGCAGGAGCATTTCTGAAGTGTCACAAGTCAGGAGGGTGCATATTTTTCAGGCAAGCCCTATAGCATAACTACACCAGCAGAAATGCAGCCTCAGGAGAGTGGTTGTTTACCTAAATCTGCATTTTGGGATGTCTGATAGGGTTTTTTTGTTTGTTTGTTTTTTGCAGGGCTGCACACACTGTGTTGCTGTTGTGGCAATCCATCTGATTCATGTCTTGCACAGTCTGACAAGTTTATTGTAGCTCGTGTGTGCTGAGCTGCATGCTCCGTTTGCTGCACTGCTCATGGTTAGCACCAGCGCAGCCCATTGCGCTGTTCTTGGGTTGTTAACAAGTGCCAGGGCCCAGAGGGTGCCCTGTGTGGGAGAAGTGAGCTACTGGCACTGGCTTTGGGAAGCAGAAAAGACATCAGAACTCTTGCTTGGACTTTATTTTTTAAAAGTCTTCCAGGAATAGCATGTTCCTTAGAGCAGGGAGAACAGAAAGGAAGAGGGTTAATTTTGGGATCTACTGGTGCCACCAGGATCCACTTTCATGTTTGTTTTGGACAGGGACAAACTGATAAAGTCTGGGCTTCAGGTTTCCCCATTAGGTCCTATTCCCAGCGTTTGCGGGCTTTGGTGTCAGGGTGATTTGATTGTCTCTGCAGAGCAGGGGGTATGTTATCATTTCATTTTATCAGCTCAGAGTCTCTACTGCTGAGCCTTTAAAAGACTAGTTGTCCAGTTACACCTGCTGCTGTTTGACATCTGTCTTCCCTAAGGCTTGAACGTTACACTGACTTGTTGGGTCCTTCATTCACTGATGCCCATTTTTCACCCTCTCAGTGTGCTCTCTCTCTCTCCCTTTTCTGTTTTTTTGGTAAAGGGAAAAGGAGAAAAGGAGATGGTTAGGACGTCAGGGAACGAGGCTGGGCAATGCAGTGCATCTAGGATCTTTCTGCTGGTGCAGAGGGCGAGGAGTGGAGACACAGCAAGGGAGATGCATGGCAGCCTGGCCGAAACCTGGGGATGAGCTGGAGAGAAGGACCTAGGAGAAAACAAGGGCAACATCAATAGTTAGAGCAGTTTCATGAAAGACTGTTCTGTGCCATCTCATGTGCACTGTGTGACCCAGTGCAATTCAACTATTGCAGGTGAGATCAGTGTGATCGAGGACCTCAGGTCAGTTGACTTTCTAGATGAGCCACAGTGATGGAGGGATGTGCACTGTTTATCTGCCACGCAAGTGTTGTCCACATCACTGCCCATTGCTTTGGGGTGCCCCATGCTGTTGGCTTGGTGCTGGCTTGTGGAAGCAAGTTTCACAGGGCGCTTATGTGTCGTATGGAGACGTGTTTCCCCGAGCAGCTGTGAAATGTGCGCTAGTCCTTCCAAGTCAATGTTATTCTTCCATGACAACACAGGGAGAACAGATGTTCCCTAGAGATCTACCTATTATTCATTTTGCTGTAGAGCTACATCTTCTCCCTTTTATTTGTCTCCTCTGTGAAGTAAATATTTCCATAATAGTTTATATTAGGGATTTTCAGGGCCCTCAGTAATTTTTGTCACTCAGCTACATCTTTTTCTGTTTTTACCAGAATTCTGTAAAGGCGAATAGAGATTCAGATAACTTCTGTGTTGTGGGAGGCTGATTCTGTAGGTGCTGATATAAAGACGTCCGTTTTAAACTTTACACAATGGCTAATGTTTGTAGGACTGAGGTCCCACTCTGCATTTTTAGCCCAGTCAGGTGTATCAGAGCCGTGTCTGACAGTGTGTGCTGATTGACAGTGCGCTCTGTAGGGCTGGTGCAGCAGGTCAGAAGCAGTGTAATTTGTTCCGTGCTGAAATGCAAGATTGTGGTGCATTGTCCAAGTGATGTGTGGGGTAAGCGAGCTCGCACTGCGTCTGCTCACAGCATGCCTAACTCCGGCCCGGTCTAACAGTCACCTGCTGTCATGAGCACTAAATTCACTCACAAAACTTTTATAATCACCATAAAATGCCTGTTAGATAAATACATTTTCTGTGCACAAAAGCAATTGTCCCCACTCCCTTTTCTTCTGAAAACAATAGACATCAAAATGAAATACAGACCTGTGTTTTCAAAAGGTCATAGTTATTTGGTCTGCAGGGAGATTGTATATTGAAACAGGTTTTGTTAAGATTTGATGATACTCTAAAGAAATTGAATGAATTGGGACTTTGGTTCGTGAAAGTATGAAAACCTGCTAGAAATTGCCAGTGATCTGGAAGATGAAGGAGAAGGCCATTTCTGAGATCAGGAATTCCCTTTTCCCTAATATGACTGGGATGGGGAAACTGAATAGAAAAGGGCTTTTTGTCAGATGCAGAACCAGTGGTCAGTGCTTGTTTTGCATTGTACTAGTTTCATTTAAGACCTTTTCTGATTGGCATAAAGTGATGGCTAGTAGGGACACTGATCTCCAACCCCTGCTGCTTAATGCATGGCTGGTTGCTAGGATGGCTGCCGTCATCCATGTTTTAATTGTGGATGTGATGACCAATTTTGCATATCTTTCCAAGCTTTGGCTGGATGACTCAGCTGGTCCTCTGGTGACTCATTTCAGTCTCTCATGAGCCCAAGAAAGACTAAAGAGGGAAGTATGGCTATTTTCAGATATGAAAAATGACCAAACCCAAGGAGTATGTCCACAAAGGAGTGCTGCAAGCATAGAATGAATTGCGTATTTATATAGTGTGTAAACTGGCTCCCTTCCCACTGAAATTCTTTCCTCAGTTACTGTAGTTCTACTGAATCTAGTTTCCACTATCTTCTTATTCTTCACCCACATGGATATATGTTTGGGGGAAGATTTGGAAAGCTCTCCATGAGTTTTGAGTGCATAAGGCCTGACAAAAGTTCACAGGACTTTTACTGCTAAAATGCATTAGCTTTTTTTCTTTTTTTTTATTTTGTTGGCAATTTTCCCTTCTTGTCCTTTACTGGGATTCTCACAATAACTTAAGCAATGACCTCAGGCCCACCAGAGGAAGTTTTTCTCTCAAGTCATTCTTATGTCAGACAAAGCTAAGATGTCCAAGATTACCATAGATCTATCAAAAGCTCTTGCAGTTGACCACAAGGTATTTCTAACTTATTTCTCTGCATCCTATAGAAATAGCAGTATATTTGCTCTTTGTCAGAAAAGCTGTGCAAAGGAATGGGTTACTCTCCCAGAAACTCTTCCTTCCATGGGATTCAGTTTGGCCAGGCTTCCTGTTCATTGCTAATCAAAACTAGTAGGTGAGACTGTGGATGACTTGGCTGCAATCTCATCAGTATGCTGATGACTCTGAGCTGTTTGTCCTGTTGCATCTAGTTTAAATTCTTTAATTTCATTGCTTAATGAAAAAAAAAAAAGGAGTTGAATGATCTGGATGAAAAGGACATGGCTGCAAAACAACTTGTAACAGTGCCAAAATGATGTTTGTGGAAGGGATGGGGTAAGTGTGTGCAATCTGTGCTGAAAGTGCATAGCCATGCATCAATTCACAAACTTAGGGTAATGGATGAGAAGGCCTGACAGCATCTTTAGCTAGTCAGTCATCTATAACTAACCCTTTCTAATACGGATTTTTGATTATGTAGGTTTGGCTTCAGCAACTGTGCTGTAATCATGAATGCTGCACGGAAATAACTGGCAGTGAAGAATGGATGCAGTTGTACTTTGCTTGAGTCATGCTTAGGCGCCCAGGTCTCCACTATGGGCTATTCGGGGCACTGTCAATGCTCTCTAAAGCACTGGACGGTCTGGAGCAAAGTTACACGAAGGGTTGTCTTTCACCATACATCCTGCTGAAGCAATAGGATGCTGGCTCTTTCTTGGTCCAAGAGCATGTATTCTCAGTCTGACAGTGGGGCTCTCTCAGCCTAGAGCCCTGCTTTTGAAGTTTGGTCCCCTTTCTAGCCCATCACAGCTGTAGCTTGCTTAAGGCTGCACTGCGGATGGCATTTATTATGTTTCCTATTTGACCTTCAGGTTCTGCTTTGTTCCTCTTCTGTCATGTTCTAGTCTTGCCAATGTGAGGAGCCTAGTAGCCATGGCGTGAAGCACTGTAGAGCTGAGTAAATAAATATGTCAATAAATAATCACATCCTTCATGAAAAAGAAAGCCAGAGCAGAGACTGATGGTAGCCAGGGAGTTCTGCTGATCCAGGTAGAGATTTTTATTGTTTTCTTTCTCTTAATGACTTCCTTTCCTCTGCTTTCTCTTCTTTTAGAGCTTTGAGTTGGAGTAGGTAGTTACTGGTGTCCCTGAGCTGCTTCATCACACACCAGGGCCTTATATCCTTCTTTCTCAAGTCAGTTATCCTCTCCTGGGCTCCTGGATGTTTACTCTTCAAGGCTCAGAAATCCTACATGCAGTTTATCCTCTGGCCCAGCTCAGGTTTTCTGTTTGTGTTAGCAAGAACTTCCTCCATCACCTTGGCTGTTCTTCCTTGGTCAGACAGACTTGTTTTCTGCATGCTGAACTGACTCCTGTCCCATTAGATCTTGCTGAAAAAGAGAACTGCTATGGAGACATGTAATGCCAGACCCCCATCGTAGCAGCAAGCAAGCAGAGCAAAGCAGGGAGATGCTGCAGGGAAGTGTCCAGAAGCACTTCGGTAGAATTGTGTGGGGTAGCTGAATAGCTTCACTCATTTCTTCTGGAGATTTGTTGCCTCTGTGGGTTGTTCTGTGGCTGTGCAGATGCGTGTATATGCATGTGTGCCTGAAAGTGATCATGTGTTTTGTGTGACAGATATAAATATAGCTTCATATAATGCAAAATAAATTATTGAGATTTCTTAACAATCACAATTACAAGGATTCCCAAGAATACGCCTGTTAGCACCTAATGTCTCACAGGGAGTGTTGCAGCTTGGTGTCGCTTTGGTCTGATACAAACTCTTCAGCACACTCTGAAGAAGGAATGAGAGATATAGTTAGTGGCGCCTTCCTACAGGGTTACTCTTTTCAGCTGCTACCTGTGAAACAAAGGGATGTTAGAATTGGGATTTTTGAGGAGAAACGGGTCCACATCCAAACCTTACATCCAAGTGTCTTCCCACTGGTCTTTGGTCTGGGCTGGGTGCTAGGTGGATCAGTTCCGCTATGTGGATCAGCCTTTGCTCTAGTTCAGAGCAGTACTGTAAGCCCCAGCCTTTTCCATTTCAGACATTTTTGGTTTTATAGTCTTACAGTGGAATGCAAATCAAAAGCCATGGATAACAGCAAAAAGGCTTGTGACTGCTTGGCCATCATTTTCACTTTCAAGATGTTTTCTTGGCCCTGAACAACGAGGAGGATAAAGTCTGGAAGACAGGGTGAAAGACTCATGCTCTAGACATGCGTTTCCTTTTGGAACCGAAGGGCTGTTCCCCGTGTGGGGGTGTGTGTGCCTGTGTGTGGACAGGTTATTTACGGAGTTCTGTTAAACTACTAAAAATTCAGGTCAGGTGATTAACCTGCAGTACCCTTTTTCTTAATTTCCTAAACAGCTCTGTAGCCCTCGGAATATGAGGGTGTTGTAAATCATGTCTTTGGTCGTTCTTATTTAAAAGGGAGATGTTGCTGCAGATGCTAGGTGATGTAGTTAACCTTGGCTTTGGGATAGTTGGGAGGTCATCAAATCAATCTGTCTCCGTTCTCTGAACTGGCAGAGCTCTGTGCCTGGCTTCCCCACCTTTCTCCTCGCATCTTCATCTTCCTTTGTAGCCCAGATCCTGTGTATATCATCCAGACCTCACCACAGGCTTGTTTCTCTCCAACAGGTCTTTACCCTGATGGAAATGAAATGAAGGGAGGGACTTTGGAAACAGGCAAACTGACCTTTTCAGCCCAGCTAGTCCTTGATCCAAGCTTCAGATTTCATAAACAAAGCAAGCGGTGAATGTCATGCAATGGCCTCTTTGCAAATGAAACACTTACAAAATAATCCTGTGGGAGTGAGAAGCTCAGCCTGAGACTCCAACAGACCCTGCCCATGTCCTGCCTTCACAAGTAGAGCTGCTTCTAAAGCATGAAATATGTGAGGTCCCAGCCATTCCCTGTGGTTTCACTGTACTTGTGGGTGAGTTGTAGTCGTTAACATTACAAAGCTAATATTTACAGGTGGGAAGTCATCCAGGTGGGGAGGTAGCAGTGGTGGAAAGAGCCAAAACATCCTTTCCACTAGGTAGTTGAGGGAAGCCGCCAGTGTGCCAGTGCTCGGTGGGCAAGGGGGGCACAGTCAGGGCAGCGGAAGGAAAGACTAATTCATTTTAGTCCTTTTCCAGAACCCCTGACAGTCTCTCCCAGCAACTGAGATATGCTGTGGGTCAGATGGGGCAGCTAGTGAAGTCTGTAGGGCCTGGGGTCAGAAGTTAAGGAAATCCCCTGGTTTTCCTGTAAGATGGGGATGCTATTGTCAGCCCCTGCTGGGAAGATGGAAACTGAAGTGGTCCGAGTGACTTGACCCAGGCTGCCTGGAAAGCAGAACTACACTGAGAGCCTTCTTTTTTTCAATTCTGCATTCCGGATGCAACTCTGTCAGCAGGTACTACTCAAGAGATGGAGCTTGTGGAAACCAAGACTCTTGTGTTACAAATCTGTTAGGAGCCACATGCATGCTAAACTGGTCTCCAAGGCAAGCCCTGACCAATTTCACATTTACGGCTCAGACTATTTTGTCAAAGGGAACTTTGGGTGGTGTAGAAATGTCATGGTTACCATTTGTTCCATTTTCCCTCTGTGGAAGGGAACATACGATGTGAGGAGAAAAGTGGCCAGAATACATATGCTGTTGCCCAGCAATCTTACCTGGCACATTGGTCCTAATAATTACTTTTGAGTTCATCTGGTTCCATTTTGCCTTCAGGATGGGGAAGCCACAAAATATTCTCTGGTAGCTTTCTTTCCCCATCTCCTCTGGCTGTTCTCAGCACTTCATGAGCTCAGTTAAGCATCAGATTATACAAGTCTTGGAGTGTCATGCTTCATTTTGAACTGTACTGCGGGTGTTACTGCAGTTGCCTGCCCTTTAAGCATACGTTGCTGCTTATTGCTTTCCCAGCAACCTACGGCACGGCTCCCAGCTGGGCACAGTGCACATTCCTGAGCTCTACCTGGACTTTCTGTGAGAAAACTGAAAGAGGGATTTCTTCAGCAAAGCATTTTTTCAGACATTCTTCAGTTTCTTCCAAAGATAAACCCTCAAAACAGGGCTTCTGTCAATCCCACCCATCTGACTTGGCCCCATTCTTTTTGCTTGTCCCATCTATGACTCCAGAACAGACTTTCTTCTCCTCTGAGGCCCTTGGGAGTATTGAGTGTTTGGTTGTAAAACTTGTTTCTGACTTCACTGACACCCACTTTTCTAAAACATCTTTACATTAAGATCCTGAATAAGTTTCTTTGCACTCTCATGCAGATCTTGAAGACTTTCAGGTGGTACTGCCACCTCTGTCTCTACTGTTCTTCACCCTCATTTAGCTCTTTGAATTCCAGAAGGCGTCACAGGAGCTGGAGGGTGCGCTCCGCGGCTCAAGAAGACTTTTGCTTAGCGAGGAGCTTGTGGCAGGGTTATTCATCTTCCTTCTCAAGCTGCTGAGAGCTGCCTCAGGCACAGTGGACTCCCAGGTTTCTTGCATTTGTCTGGAGAGCACTTTGATGTCTTGGTAGAGCTTTTTGAGCTTCATTTCATGATTTATACAGAGGAGGCAGTCTTCCTGTCAGCTTTGACAGGTATGCTGAAGGGGGTTTATTTACCAGGGTCTATCTCTATTTTGTCAAGGCTGTAACCTATCAAATTTATTCACTTGCTGCCCTCATTTGCTTTCCATTCAGTGCTGTTTAGGTGTTGTGGGGCCAGGAAGTTTTCCACTATTTGAATTGTGCTGTTTTTTCCCCTAGGAGGGTATCTAATAGCTCAGGGCTGCCCACAGTTCAGGGGGGCACATACCTGACTGCTGGGCCTTTTCACACCAAGATCTGGAGGTCTGTGGCAGGTCCAGTGGCTGCAGCATCTGTAGGGAAATAATTAGGCAGCCGAGCCTCTGATGAAGAATATTTTAACCTGTATTCTCAGATGTTGCGTCATTAATTAACTTAATGTGAAACATAAACTAGTCACAGGATTTACTGAGGAAATCTAAAATACCTATTGTCATTATTGCAGTTCATTAAAGTGGGAGATGGAGGTGACACCGAAAGAATCCTTCAGTAAGGTGTAGTTAAGGGTTTAAATATAAGTGTATATTTTTGTCTCTGAGATTTTGCTTTATGTGCCTAAAAGCCAGGAAGATTTCAGAAGAGCCCACAGCTTGTTACTGGGGCTCATGGGCACCTGAGCCCACATTAGAAGGATGAGTAAGAATCGTGATGTTTCTAGATTACAGAAGATACCTGATAGTAGGGCTTTGTGGCTTAGAGTGGATATGGAAGAGTGGGGTTTTGTAGTGGGTAAGATGTGAAACTGTGGTCACTTGAGCACTGAAGGAAATGCTTGATATTGCAGGGACTTGACTTTGGTCTATATAGGCAAAGTAAAATAAAAGCACAGATGGTTCAAAGGGAGAGCTGTGGTTGGTGGTGGCTCATATTCAGTAATTCCTAAAAGTCTGGTTTTCAGATGTATAGCAGGCTTATTTAAACTGTTGCCCACAGTCCAAATCCAGCTCACAATGTATTGTCTAGTGACCTGCCAGATGTGGTGAGCGTGGCTGGACAGGGCTGGAGCAGCCTAGATGTTTCTGGGATTGTGCATGGGGTCTGGGCTCTGGGTGGTGCTGAGTTGTTCAGCTGGGGATCACCATGCCTGGGCTCTGAGTAGCACAGTTCCCACTGAGTGGCTCGTGACGGCTCCAGCCTGGCATGGGAAGGATGCTGCCCACTCTGCACAGACCCCGTGCGCAGTCTCCATGCTGGAGCCCCACGAGAAGACATGCTGGGTCAGTGCAATGGTGAACATCCATCTCCCTCCTTCCCCAACACTGGAGATGTCCTGTGGGAGGAAATGGGCATGCACCATCTCCCCAGCCTTCAGCCAGTGCCTGCTACATATGCACTGAGCCAACAGTTCCCTGCTGCCCTGCTCCCTAGGCGGTTCTTGCTAGCAGCCCCTGCCAGCCCTTACCCACTGCTCCCAGCACATCCTGCACCCATGGGAGAGTGCAGCGGAGCTGGAGGCTTTGGGAGGGAGGCAGGAGGGACTCACTCAGAGGAAGGTCTCCCTGGTATTTTCCTGGCTGTGTCCTCTTCTCCCTGTTCTTCTGAGAAGGCTTTCAGTAACCAGCAGGCAAGCTGCCCTGGATTTCAGGAATTGAAAGGGAGAATGAAGATGGGGAAGAAGCTGGGGGTGGGAGGGGATACTGCAGTTTCCTGAGCCACATGCCAAAATAACTTGCTTGGGCCATGGTAGGGAGCAGCTGCCTATGCCCCCCATGCCCAAGAGCAGTAAAAGTAGTTCTGGTTGCTAACTTTTATCCTATATATCCCTTTTTAAAAAAGGAAAGTTCTGCTGTGCAGTGTGAGACAGTAAGCAGGGGTATGTCGTTCATGTTATAAATGCAGGAGAGAGATGTGTAGGAGGGCAGTCAGGGTGCCTGGGGAGTAAGGGGTGCAGAGGTGATTTTGATCAGAATTCCCTAGCTGTCTAGCTACAGTGTGAGACATGCTTTTCCGGGTGGAGAGGGTTCCTTGGTTTTGTTTGTTTGTTTATGGATACTATACTTTTGCAAGTCTTCCTTTTTCCTCTGACTTCGGGATGTGGATCAAGCATGGTAGCTTGGAACTGTGCAAAACCAGATCTGAAACCATGCGGATGACAGACTGTGACAGATCTTTTTAGAATCACCTAGCGCTACCTAAGCATTCAGGAAACTACTAATTAGAATGAGACAGTTTTACTAGCAGGACAGGAAAAGCAAAGCAGGAAAGCAAAGAGTTTTTCACCTGCAATGAAGACTTCCTTGGCATTTTTTGCTCACCAAGAACAGGACAGAGCTGAGGCTGTTGAGGTCTGAACTCTTCTTTGAGGTTGTCTGCAAACATTCAGTAGCACACAGGAAGGAATTTGTGTAGCCTCCAGGGACATAAATTTTAAGGAGGTTCCTAAAGGATAGTGGGTATTGGCCATGCCTCAAAAGGGGCCACACAAGAGGCCACCTTGAAGAAGAGTGTTGTGCTTTAGACGTGGCTATTTTGAAGGTGCAATACATTAGACACACCTGGCAGATCCCCTTTTCGTTGCCTTCTTAACCCAGGTGCGTATATGAGTTTTCAAGCTTGTGCCTCTCTGGGGAAAAGTGGAAGATATTTATTTCAGGAGTGTCTTGTGTGCATCATTTATATGCTGAACACATGCCATGTGCTTTCTACAGTATTTTTCAAGCAGGCACTGTCGTTCTCTCAGCAGTCAGTGAGCAGCCTCTGGTTACAGTGCACTGGCAGCTCTGCAGGTACTGCAAAAGGTCTTACTGCCTACTTAATACAGAGCAAGGGCTTGGTCTCTTGTCACCACAAAGGCCACATTTATAAATCAGCAGTAAGTGCTAAGAGTAAAACATCAGTGACTTTCAAATTGTTCCCCCTTTAGTCCCCAAAGTGTATTTTTTGCCCTTTGGGGTGAGGTGGGTGGGTAGAGAACTTTGTCTCATTTGCTTTTTTGAAACTTGTTGGAAGTACTAGTGAGGCGGCCATGTAATTTGGGTTTGCCTGCAGAAGAGGACAATCTGAATTGTAAATAGCACCTGCTAAATTATTATTAAGAGAAAGCTGAAGTGGGAGGAGTTCGTGGAATAAAGCATCGAGTCTCTTAACAAAAGTCATTCGGTTTGTTTTAGCATTGTCCTCTCTCTGCACTCTACATACTTTAACTCATGTGAATGCTACGGGGAGTTACATAAGTCATATCAAGGACAGGGAAGGCTCCATTAAATCCAGTTACTATCAATTGTGCGAGAGCTTTAACGGGCTACACTAAAACTCATTATTAAAGAAAGGAACTATCAATTTTATTTAATGCATCTTACCCAACCTTGATTCTGCCCCCAGCCCAGAGACTCAGCATGCACAGAGGTGATATAAAAATCCGAGCTGCACTCTTCAGGGCTCGGATTTACTTTAGTTGTTCCAGAGTCCCGGCTGCTACCCGACCAGCTGATGGGCACTGCAGGAGGTTGCCCTGCACCCACGCTAAGGCAAGAGCACAGCTTTAGCCCAGGTGGGTTTAGCCAGTGTGTGTTAGCAAAGCCCCGTCTGAGCTTGGCCACTTTTCTCAGTGTAGCCAAAAGGCTCAAGTTGTAAATCGTATTACGGACTCTAATTTGGAATTTGATCCCTCTAACAAACCATCCAACTTTTATTCACATTTATTCTGAAATTTAGTGTTGCAATGGAGTAAAGATCTTGTGAAGAAAAGAACATGCCACCAGCACAATTTGATAATGTCCTCAGGAAATTTGGGGTTGTGTTTTTCTCACAAAGGCTGCACAGACAAATTTGCAATAAAAATGACTTTGCTGCAGAAGCCTTTTTTCCATCACCAAGCTGTCAATCAGACTGTAATTTCTTGGTATCGGACTATGCTGAACAGCTAGCCGAACTATTCTCCTTACGACTTATGCCCCTAAAACATCAGCTGTGAGAAAATTATTTTGGACAGAGGGAAGGAGATTTCATACTTCTTTTTTTCAGGGAAAAAAAAAAGTAGTTCTTTTACAATGAGACACAACATCTGAGAAGTGCAGAAGAGGCAATGGTGGAGTTCAAAGTCCTCTCTTTAGCCACAAGACAGCCCTGCTTCCTCTCCCCCCTCTATTTTTGGGGTGGGCGGGTGGTTCAGTTCTCATGCTCTGTCCCTGTCCCCTCTGCTGAAGCTGTTGCAGGGACAGTGAGGGGCTTGTTGTCGATGTGGAAACCAATCCCTAACAACAACTCATTTCACCAAGGGGCACAGACAGCCGTCTGACGTTGACAGTGTTGGGTGACTGCTGACCTTGTTTTTAGCGTCAGCTGATATAAACTGGAGCTCCGCCAGTCTGCACCAGTTGAAAGTCTGTCTCTTAATGGTGGCGATTATCCTGGTTTTTACAGCAGCACTGAGAAAGTTGCAGCTGCTGTGCTTTGCATCAGTAACTTTAATTTGGGGGTGACTGGGTCTTCTGGAGTTATTTCCAGGGGAGCGTGTGAGAAGAACCTCTCTCCTTTTTCTGTGTCAATCTTTTTTTTTTTTCCTTTTTATTTTGTATGAAGAGATATTGCTCAAGCACGCCATGGAACGAAAGCCATAAAGCTATAAATTACACCTCTGCTAGGTCCACAATATGTTACCAATTACATCTGCTTTATTATTCACGTCCAGGGGGAAAGCATACATCAAACCAACCCCACTCTCCAGAAAGGTCGGTACTGTACTAGAAAGAACACCGTGACTCTTCTTAATCAGTGGAAAAACAAACACAGCTTCGGCTCACTCACATATGATATTTGTGTCCAGGATGACAAGTTGAGTAATACTGCTGCAGTTCTCCAAGCTCGCAGCGTGCCACATGCTAAGACATTCATGGCAACATCGTCGCCCTGTGGAAAGGAGAGAGGAGAGCGAGCGGTTAGAGGGGCAGGAGCTGAGGGCGGGGGAGAGAGGGATGAGGACTGAGTTGTGGGGACCATGGGAATTGCTGCCAGGTAGGTTGGGGGGGATGAAAGTTCATACGAGATGCAGCAAACACCCTCAGAAAACACATTAAAGCCAGAGGTCATGTCTGTAAAGGAGAGCATGCTGCAGTTTGCACTGCTTCGTTGCTGCAGAGGGGTTAGAAGGGTTTTGTGTTGCGTCTTCCAGCAGTGGTGAGGATTTTCCCACTTGTCCTAATAGGGCTTATTTTTTTGCGTCCACCCTGTCTTCACAAGTTGATCACTGCAGCAGGAAGGAAGGTGGGGGTTTTGAAGCAAGCTGGAGCGATTGCTTTGCTGGTTATTTGTGTGTAAGTACATACAGTGATTTTTTGGCTCACCATAGCCCCCGTCATATGCGGTTCCTGGGCTTTGGGCTGCTGGGAATTAACTGGAAAATGTGTGTTGGATGTGTATGGGTGTGTTTGCTTAACTGTGCTCCTCATCTTTGGAACCGTGGAGTAACTTCCCTTTTTTCTGTATGTGGGTATATGTATATGCATGCATGTATGCATGTGTACATATGAATGTAAAAGGATCTTTAGAACAGAGCAATGCGGGTGTTCGTGGAGGATGGGCTTCTCTTAGAAAAGGGAGCCGAGTATTAAACGTACTCGCATGTCTCCACACAAAAAAGTCATCCATGTGCATTGCAGAGTTTGTTGCATTTTTGTCACTGAAGCATTCATTCAGCTTTTAACTTTTCTAAGTTGACAACAAGTCAAGGTTATGTTTGTACTTAATAATTCAGCAACGGTGCCAGCTCAGCATATTGTCTTTTTCTTTCCTAGTCATTCTGGTTTATTAAAAAGAAACAATGACAAGAGATAGAAGGGTTGAAGGAGGCTGTGCCTTTCTGCTTTAACTCCATCCTGCCCCTGACTTCTACCATAGGAATCCCCATAGATTTGCGTGGTTCACAAACACCTGTGTGCCAGCAGTGCCATCCTTACCCTGGGATGAGGAAGCTGGCAGCAATTCCGGACTTGGATGGCCCCTTTTCTGTGTGTCACCTCTGCTTTTCCAAATTAGACTATTTTCTGTTTCAGTGGATTATTACCCAGACTCTTCAGTAAGTCTGTTTCAATGATATTTTTTGACTTTGGTTATAAGGTTGTGGGTTTCTTTTTTCTTTTAATAAAGGTGTAGAAGATCATTAGCCCTTTTAGACTGGAAGGAACTTGCAGTAAAATAGGTTTTTGTCTTTTCTTAAAAAAATTAAGGTATATTAGCACCTGATTCCACCACATGCTAGTTTGTACCTTGCTTCATTAGCAATCCTGTTCATTTCCAGGGGATCTTTTTCCAGTTATGATATTGCCACTGTGAATAAGAATAGATGAACACAGTTTTATCAGTCTGAGAGAACTGAGAGCACACAGTAAAGCTCATGTTGTGTAACTCCCATCTTCACTGTCCCTGAGCACAGACAAGCATTGTGCACAATTCCCACACGCAGACTTGGCAAGCAACCTGAAACATCATCTGCTGTTTCTATCCTGGCTTCTCAACTTTGTCAGCACACCTCCATTTTGTCACAGTGTGTCATCTCCCATTCCCATCCCAGCCCTCTGCAGACCATAAGCTGCACTGTGGTTTTATGGGAATAAACAGAGGGCTTAAGTCAGAAACACCAAACTGTTTAATATAGGATAAGCCTGAGGATTTGAGATTTGGCCTCCATAGGCAGATACTTTACAGTATTTTACATCAGTTCTTCCTGAGAGCTGGATATATTCTTGGAGACAATGGGAATAGGAGTCTCTTTAGGCAGAGAAGGTAAAAATAACATTTACATTATCATTATTAAAAATGGGAAGAGGGAGAGGGAGAGAGCAGAAATACTTGTTGTTGTTAGTATAGGTCAGTCAGGAGTAATGATTTACTTTAGAGTATAATATTTTATTTGTGTTGGGTATGTATTTCTGGAAGAACTTGACTTGTGTGTGTGTGCACATGCTGTATCAGAAGTCTGTATCCCACTTTCCCTTATTGCGACTGAACACATAAAAAAAGCTGGGAAAGACATCTTGACACTGTCGTTTCACTCTGATGTTGTATTGCAGGTATGGCCTCGCATGTGCAAGTTTTCTCTCCTCACACCCTTCAGTCAAGTGCCTTCTGTAGCGTGAAGAAACTGAAAGTGGAGCCGAGTTCTAACTGGGATATGACTGGGTACGGCACACAGAGCAAAGTCTACAGCCAGAGCAAGAACGTACAGTCCTCCCAAGCAGCCGCTGCCGCCGTCAACGCCTCCCTCCAGATCCCCAACCCGAGCATCCCGTACGAGCAGACCATCATCTTCCCAGCCAGTACAGGGCACATCGTGGTGACGTCCGCCAACAGCACTTCTGGTGTGGTTGCAGTGTCTGGGCAAACACTGGGCGGGCCACACAACCTGATGCGTCGCAGCACTGTGAGCCTTCTGGACACCTACCAAAAATGTGGACTTAAGCGGAAGAGTGAGGAGATTGAGAACACGAGCAGCGTGCAGATCATCGAAGAGCACCCACCAATGATTCAGAACAATGCCAGTGGGGCCACTGTAGCCACTGCCACCACCTCCACGGCCACATCCAAAAACAGTGGCTCCAACAGCGAAGGGGATTACCAGCTGGTGCAACATGAGGTGCTCTGTTCCATGACCAACACGTACGAAGTGTTAGAGTTTCTTGGCCGGGGAACCTTCGGACAAGTAGTCAAATGCTGGAAACGTGGCACTAATGAGATTGTGGCCATCAAGATCCTGAAGAACCATCCTTCCTATGCCCGGCAAGGCCAGATTGAAGTGAGCATCCTGGCTCGGCTGAGCACAGAAAGCGCGGATGACTACAACTTTGTCCGCGCATACGAATGCTTCCAGCACAAGAATCACACGTGCTTGGTCTTTGAAATGTTGGAGCAGAACCTCTATGATTTCCTAAAACAAAACAAATTCAGTCCCTTGCCCCTTAAGTACATTCGACCAATTCTCCAGCAGGTAGCAACTGCCCTAATGAAGCTGAAAAGTCTGGGACTGATTCATGCTGATCTCAAGCCAGAGAATATCATGTTGGTAGACCCATCCCGACAGCCATATAGGGTCAAGGTCATAGACTTTGGTTCAGCTAGCCATGTGTCTAAAGCTGTGTGTTCTACCTACCTTCAATCCAGATATTACAGGTAAGAAACTGGGCTCAAATAACATTACTGGAAGAGGTATTTCACCTATAGAAATTTTCCTTCATTTTTGTAAATAAATGAGAGCCATTCCTTAATCCTAAGCTGGGGTGGCTCTTAGAATGGGCTTCTGATGAAAGGAAAAAATGGTATCATAGCCTCTTGAGGTTTACTTGCATTGAAAACTATTGTAAAGTTGTAAGTAACTGTAAAATGTTAACTGTTGTAGGAAAAAAAAAAAAAAGAGTTTGTCATCTACAATTGACAGAATAGTTCAGAGGAGACTTTCCTCCCTGTCCCTCTGTCTTCATTTCCTTCTCTCTGGGACTGCTTCCAGAAGAGGAACTGGATCTGGAGAGTCCACATTTCCTTTCCAAGTCAGTGGAAGTAGGTTCTTGGTTTCAGAAAGGCCTTAACCTAAACTATCATTCCATATGTTAGTTGTATCTTCCAGCCTTCTTTCATAGGTGAAACCAGGGTTTTTACAAAAACAAGGTTGGGCCACAGGAAAACAACTGTATGGATGTAGAAGATGCTCTGTCAAAGAGTAATTTTCACACAGGCTGTGAAGCTAATTAATAGGAGTCAATGGAAGATTCCCACTGGCTCCTGTCAGCTCTGCTCCAGGTGGGCAGGCTGCCTGGCTGGGCTGGGATCACCTTTCTCCATGCATGAAGCTGTCAGTAGGGATGAATGAGTATTGTCAGTAATTTTGGGTTGGACTGAGGACCTGTCATGGACTCTTGATTCCCACTGGCAGTGCTTTTAATTGCAGGTATATTATGTGCTAGGGTGAAGTTCTGACCTCTGCATAGGTCCACCCAAAGCAAAATGTATGAACCAGCCATATTCCACCTTGGTCTCTTAAAGAGTTTCAGCAAAGGAAGCTTTGGTAAGCCCTGGAGTGTCATCCTCTGCCTATGTCTTGGCTCCGAGACACAAACTCTCTGTAGAGGTTCTCCTAAGCCCCTCTTGCTGGCTCCAGTCAGCTAGGTTCAGTATCCCAAGGACAGAGAAAAGCAATCATGCTGTTAGCTCAGGGGTGGGGGAAAAAGAAAAAAGGGGGAAATTGTCTTTAGATGAGAGATGAATTTAGAAACGTTCAGGCCATGTTTTTGTTGTTGTAATTCTGTGAAACGGGAGCAAGGAGGGAAAATGTGATCCTTCTTGATGTCTGATTTCATGAAAATCTGTCCTGGCAGCATGCACAGCTCGTCAGCTGAGTTACAGAAGAGCAGGGTAGTTGCTCTGTTTGTAAATAGAAAATAATCTGTCTTATACAGGGAGATGAAAAACAGCATGAGCTGATATCAGTCCCTTTTCCTGCTTCATAGATATGGCAGTAGCAAAGCCCACCAGAGCTCTGGGCAGGGGAAAGAGTTAATTTTCACAGGAACAGGAACTTTGACAGTGTAGCACTGCAGCAGCTGATTTTTATCTGTTTGTCCTTTGCTCTGAAGGAGGCCAGAGGAAAAAAAACACCCTAGTTTATACCTCAGAAGAGGCTTAGTAAATGAAATATTCTACCTGATGACAGTCCCATCCTCCAGGAGAGACATGTTTCTGTGGTAAATATACAAAAGCTTTTAGGGTTGCAATTACCTGGCAGACTAGAAGAGAAAAAAATGATAATACAGGCATTTTGTTGTTGAGTTATCTGTGATTCTGCATTAGCAGCCTAGGTCCCAAGCTGAAAGACAGAAGGGGCAGCCAATATGAAATATGTGACAGAAAGCAGAAATGAAAGAGAAAAATGGTTCATTCTCAGCAACAAACAAGGAATATTTTTGTGGCAGTCTCTGGGGAAGAAAGGGCTTGATAACATTTGCTTTTTATATTTTAAATTTTATTCCTGCCCGGTCTGAAGTTGCAACTTCTTAGATAATAAGTTCTGTCTGTCTAAATCCTCTCTTGTTTACCATGCCTGAACTGATGGGGGGATGGGAAGAGGGGCAGCAGCTCACCAGAAAAGAAAAAGAAAAAGAAAAGAAAAAGAAAAAGAAAAAGAAAAAAAGAAAAAGAAAAAGCTTGTTGAGATGAATTACATCAGCAGGGGGCTGCTGATGAAGCTAAATTCAAGTCATGAGGAAAATTTATATTCCTCTTCATTTTCTGATGGGGAAAAATACAGCACAGAAAAAAGACCAATTCTGCTCCAAAGAGAAGGAACTTTCACGCTAGAGGAAACATAGGACTTTATAAAAGTTTCATATGTCTTCCATTTAATTTACACTTATTTTACTTGCTAGAGTATAAAAGACAAGGGGATGACTTCAAGAAATGGCACATTTAAGCTGAATGTGAAGGAAAAGCTTTCTAAGAGTAAAATCTCATAGTAAGTAAGCAAGCCAAAGAAGTGACAGAAGGCATGTCCCCTGTGCATTTAAGGGAAGACTAGGCAGAGCACTAGGGCATATAATGTAGAGGTCAGTCCTCAACTGGAGGTCCTTTATGATGGCCTTTTGGGAGCAAATATGGGATCCTCTCCATATTTTATTAACAATTCACTTTTTCTTCTACCTCTTTTTTTTTTTAACATTACTCTCAAGAATGTGGTGGCCAAATCCATTCAAGTGAGGAAAGTTTTATGGGATCCTGTTAATTCTCAGAGCAATATAAGACATTTCCTGTTCCTGTAAATGGTAGACATATTTTCTTCTCCCAGAGGTGGAAGACAGAAGTGACTTTAAACCAATTTCATGTTCTTTCTTGACCAGAATCTGCATAGCCCAGCATAAGCTAGAACAGTCCCAGGGCTGTTGTCTCCTTTGCTTGCAGATTGCACATGAATCGTTTGCCATTGCTGTCATGTAACAGGCTCTGAAGTTAAAAAGAATTCCTCAGCCACATTTCCCGGGGCCAGAACAGTAGGGAGACCTTGCAATGCTCCTTGCAATGTTCCTGCAGTGCAATCACTGTAGGAACAGCTCAGGAGCCAGCACTGAGTGCTCCAACATCAGAAGTATTTGTGCCATATCAGGAATGTTGCTATCAGGCCAAGCCAATTCTCTCTGGAAGGATCACAATGATGTCAAGGTGGCAGGGGAAAATACAAGGTATCGGAAAAGGTCGGCAAAACTTCTTTAGTCTAGCAAAACTTGTCTCCCTTCCCTCTCAGAGGACATAGCTTCCTCCAGGCTAGATTTGCTGCCCTAATTGATACTCTGGAGATTCCTCTCCCTCTCTCCTGACTGTAGAGGGACCTGAGAGAGACAGGCCACGCGAGGCTAATGTGAGGTGTTTGTAAGCCAATGAGAATCAGCCCCTGCAAGTGCAGCAGTGTCCCCTCCCTGCTTGCCCAGCCCAGAGCTGCATTTCTGGTTTAAATGTCTGAGATGAGCACCAGCCAGAGCCTGGCTGCAAGAGCATCTAAGGGGTTGGGGGGCAGGCTGCACCGTGGTCCCTGGTACTGACCTAAATGACAAATGACAGAGGACCTCACAGCCGTTTGCAGGCTAATGACTTCAGCCTGCTGCAGCTGAAGAACTGCTGGCCCCTGTTTCCTAAGTCCTTTCAAAAAATCTAATAAAGGGAAACAAGCCCAGAGTAGACCACGGGCCGCAGGTAGGATCCGCTCGCTTACCTTGCCAGCCCAACCACATCATCCTCACCCCCGACACCTGATGGCTGTGTAGCCCAAGAGCAGCTACTCTTGCGTAACTCTCCTCCCCCTCCCTGCCAACGGCGGGGGGACCACTTGGGGACTATCCCACTTGGTGCTAATTTCGTCTTAAGTTTCTTGCATCACTGCTCTAGCTAAGTCAGAGATTTTGTCAGTGCTGTGGTCAGAGTTGTCATCAAAAAGTGGGCGTATTGTGAAGAAGATCAGCCTCCTTCCTCCCACACATCTTCAGTCTGTAAAGTTACTGTGGTGCAAAACATGCCTGTTTCAGGCCTGTGTTTCTCGTGTCACGGTCTCACCCTGCGTGTATGAAACCTGGCCAGTTGCCGCTTTAGCGTTCCCCAGTATAAGGGACAGTGTTCCCCACATGCCTCCCATCACCCTGGTTCTTGTTGTCACATATCACCGACCAAGCCAGTCCAGGTCTGGTCAGTGACCCTTCAAAGAGGCAAGTAAGCGGCGACTCAGTCACAGTCTGTAGGTACCTGTATGGGGAACAGACTTTGGTAAGAGAACTGCTGTGTCCAGCTAACAGCGCAGAAAGAGAGCTAGTGGCCATGAATTTTAAATGGGCACATTTAGGCTAGAAATGAAGCCTGTTAACAGTGCAAGAGACCAAAAAGCTGCAGTGGATTCTGCATCACAGGGTATCTTCATGGGATGTTTTTTTTTTTTTCCTAAAACATGCTGCAGTTTGAAAAGGAGATCATTCAGGTAGGCTCTGTGATCTCTGTTTTGCAGGATGTCAGACATGAATGACCACAGAGATCCCTTCTGGCCATGTGTGGACAGCTTCCAGGGAAAACTCACATCTTGAGAAACGCAGCGACTAGGCTTCAGCAGATTCCCCCATCCATTAGAGTCAACATTCACACACTAACGTGGAAGAGGGGGTCGTACTTTCTGGGAGATGGGGGTTTTTTGGATGCTGTATAGAGCTGCAGTCCTCACTTCTGGGAACCAGAGAGGCTCCATATTACACAGTTGAAGCACTGGAATGGTCAGAGCTGCAGGTCCTCTTTGGGACACTACAACTATGTTACCTTAACCCCCTTGGTTTTTCTTTGGTGCTCAGCTGAAGCAGCTGCTGCGTTTCCCCCCCGAGATGACTGCATTTCACTTTTAATGAGATAAAGTCTTTGAGAATTTGCAAAGTACTGCAAATGTAAAATAATGGCTGTCACCCCTGGACTATTAAAAGATAGTTTTGATGCCTTGTTTTAAAAATATTTGGTATGTGCAATGCCTGACCATGCCTACTTTGTCTACTTTGTAGGTAAGCGGCCTTTGCTGAAATGTTTGAGAAAGAAGCTGAGTATCAGTTTGGGGAGGTGTTTATCTTTATTGGTCTGGTTTCAGATACCGCAAGAAAATAAGCAGGCATAAAGTGCTATGCACACGTTGTCAGCTGTCCAGGATCCCTTCCATAGTAAATAGGGAGGCCAGGTACAGGTTTTCTTTAAAACTGGCTATACGTGCTTAGCCGGGTGAGTGCTGCTCCTGAAGCATGCAGGGGGCTGGAACTGGAGATCTCGTCTTGCCACATGTGGACACCATGTCTTGACAGGTATCAGTCCTCTAGTAGTGCTGACAGGGAGCCAAAGCAAGGCAGATTCCTGAGCAGCGCCCTGACGTCTTCCCCATCGTGTGACTCAGAGCGCACGTCATTCTTGCCAAAACTGCCCTTTAAATTAGGTAGTATTAATGGGAGCAGGGATAGGCTTATTAGTGTACTCAGTAAATTGACATTTGTTAAAATCCTTGTATAGCAGTGCTAATGCAATTAAATTCCTAAAGCTTTTGCTGTTCTGGACTGCCACGCTTCTTTGCAAAAACATCTCTATCCTACACTTAACTGCTTTAGCAATTGCAGGACCCCCATTGCTCTGCCAGTCCCTTTCAGTTCAACCAGCAGCATTTGCTGCTTTGTTCCTCTGTTTCTCTAAGGTAAGGAGCTAGGTAACGAGCTAGGTAACGGGATGATTTTAGGAGGAAAGTTTCCTCTTGGGACTGATGTGAAACCACTGAGTTCATCACAGAAGTCTAAGCTCACGCTGGGACCCCTGAGTGCAGGCATAATTTGTGAAGTCACTGCACCCAGGGCACTGCCTGTCCCTGTCCCTGCTGCAGCGCTGTCTTCCTCATGTATCTCTCATTCAGCTACACGTTTACAAAAGGGAGAAGCTTGCAGAGTCATTTACTCCGCTCCAAAAGGATTATGAAGGTTGTGGAGCTACACACCTTGTTGCCATCTCCTTGTCTCAGCCTAACAATGTGTTCCATGGGCTTTTGAAAAACTGCAGTTGTAGGCACAGAATTATAGTTGTGCTGTGTTCTTCTGTGATAAGCATCTGCATAATCCCTTTGACTGACCTTTCACAGTCAACCTCCAGGCCCACTGGTATTCAGAGAAGGACTTGAACAGAGAGTTCCCTTCTTCCTCCTAGTTTCTTACTCAATTTCAATGATTTATGACTGAAATATGACAACGCTTTGCATTAGAAGCATCTGACAGCCCGTAGAGACTCATGCTATTTCAATAGTAGAGACTCTCAGTTTCACTGAGTGATGATCATGCCTGTTAGGACTACAGTCTTGCAGAACAGGCAGCACTGTATAGAAGGCTTTGTGGAGGAAAGCAGTCTCCAAACTGTAGTTTCCAACTACTATTTTAAGCAGTTCTTCATTTCTTTCCAAAGGACACTGGAGTTCAGAGTTGGTTTTTCAGAACCAAAATTCAGCAGAAATTTTTTTGCAAAAACAATATCGGTATTAATTGAATCTCAGTTTCATTGTATCCAGACCACCAAGTCTTGGAAGGGAATAGACATTTGACTGAAAGCTTTTGGCTGTGTCCCATTTCTGTGATAGTCAGGCCAGGTTGGTTTTTGGTTTACAGAACTAGAGCATAGGTAGCTCCTCGCCAAGTTCCTTTGTGTGTAAATCACCCAGAGCAGGCATGGTAAACAGGCAGCATGCCCACAGTGCATCAAAGAGAAGATACACGCTGCGTATATTCCAAAATACCCCTCTTTCTGGGGTCTAATTTAAAATGGAAAAACCTGTGCTTCAGCCTAACCAATCTCTTCAGACCCAAATGTCCCTGAGTTTTTTTCTACTTAAGCCTTCTTCACAATTTCCTAGTTTCTTTTGCTGAGGGCGGACACCCCAGCTCCTCCCGTATCCTGTCAGAGTTAGCAATGAGTCCCTCTCTCTGTGATGAAGTGGCAGTGCCACCGCCTCTCGCTGCCCAATTCAACCACTTGATCCCTGCGTGGAGCTGTAAAGGCTGTCGCAGGAGGGGGTTGTTTATTTGTTAGTCAAATGTATAAACTATGCCCAGTTGTGCACCTCCAGGCCCAAGAGCACTTCTAGCAAAGTGCAGTTTGTGAGGAACAAAGCAGCGAGGCTTTTGCAAACACAGAGAAGTTGCCACCCCTTCACCATTGCCTGGGGAGAGGGAGACGTCTTGTGCCGCTTCCTTGGCCTCATCCACCTCTGCGAGTCCTGGAAGGCTCAGATATCTCAGCTGAGGGCTGGGCCAGCTCCTTCTGTCCCCTGCTCCCCTCCCTGAAATGCTGGCCTATATAGCAAAGACAAGGGACTGATAGCAATTACTCCTGCAGATCTTGGTTTTATCTTGGTGCCTGGAAAGAAAGGAACCTGCGTGTAGACAGGGCCCAAACCATTGGGGGTGTTGTCAATCAAAGATGAGTGTGCGAATGGCAGCCCGAAGCAAACGTGATGGTCAGAACATGGGCTTGCTCACAGCTAATGCTGCCCTTCACATGACGGGGGTTGTTCATTCTGGGTCATCTGTTATTTTCAAACCCTCTGCCGTATTTCAATGAGATAAAACCCCACAGATCATAGATATGGGGAAAATGGTTGGCAAAGTCCCACTATGCACTGATAGAAAAAAAATTAAATAAAAATCAAATGAAAAGATTTTTGGCCATCACACTCGCCATTAATTGTTGGAAAAAACAGAGACCCTAAGAGCACCCCAAGATCTGGGCTTTAGGTCATCTGTTAACCACACCCTGTCTTCCCTGCATTTTTTCCCTTGTTCATCATTGTTAGAGATATTTGCATTAAAAAGAATGTTTGTTTCTTAGGAGTTCCTAATTTCCAGCTGTTTATCTTCCCCGCCTGAAGTTAAAATCGTTCACAGCAGATATGGAAAGGGATAGGATTGCCAGTGCGACAAACGACAAGCGGAGGATTATGGCTTCAGGTGGGGGGATAAGCACCAGGAGCAGATGAACTTCTAAACAAAGATCCCTCTTTTATGAAAATGGCAGTTGTACAAAAGAAGAAGCAAAACACAGAAAAACGAAGGTAAATGCAAATTCGCTTCTAAAAAAAGAATGTTTTCCCAAAGCTGCCACAGCTTTTTAAGCGTGTCAATGATCCTTTGTTGAGGGAAAGGCAGCCCTTTACATGCAAGCAGCACCTTCTGCAATCCACCTCCCCGCAGCCTGCGTGTTTTGATACATGTCCCCTGTGCGCAGGAGGAGACTCCTGCTGCCAGGCACGAGGGCTTGGCGTTCAATCCCTGACTCTGCCACAGACTCCCTGGCTGACCCTGGGCAGCTCACTTCACCTTCCTGCGCGCCCGCTCCGGAGGGATAAAATTTTGGAGCATGGTGCTTCTCTTCTCCCTTCCCTCCACCCGCTCTCCCCCATAACTCCTGCACCTTCCCCTCATGGGCGTTCACACCGCCCGGCACAGCGTGGACCCAGGCCTGGGTCTGGCTCTGGGGCAGCTTTTGGGTTGCCCCCATTGCGTGACTAGGGGCACGATGGGGGAAGCACTGTTAAGCAGTCTTGGCATCACTGGTCAGAGTGGGGCGAACCTCCCAGAAAGCAACAGCTTCTGCTTTGGGAACAAACATGCTTCAAAGGCAGCTGCACTTATGTGCCAGCATACCTGCAAGAGGGCTGGCGACAAGGAGGCACTGTGCAAATACACCCCTGGTACCGATTTGTGTATTTCCACTTGAAGTGATCTGGGAACTCCTGACATCAGTGTCCACGAACTTTTTCCTACCTGGCATTGCATCCTAGTGTAATCCCTACCTTCTGTGCTCTCGCTACCAAACTAATTTTGATAACACCAGGAGGAGCAGTTCAAGACTCAGAAGTTTGTCTACCCACTTAAAAATTAGCCACAGGTGTTCTGGGCCTTAGGACTTTTTTGTTTTTTTTTCTTTTTTTCTGCTGCTACTCTCTCTCACACACTGTCAACAAAACGAGCCAGTCACAGGATTTCCTGCCTTCTATTTTTCTTCCTTCAAGCACAGTAAGTCCCTTTTAGGCTGCAGCCTGATGAAGTGATGTGAAAAATCAAGGTCACTTTCCTATTTACTGTATCAGGGCAGGTCTGCAACAGCTACAAATGGCTAGCTTGTTTTACTTAGAGCTATTTACCCAAGAGAAATCTAACCCCTCCTATTGCAGCTATTGGCTGTGGCACTCGAGACTTCTTCTCTGCAGTAGATAAAACGCATCCTGTCTTTGAGTAAAGATGCCTGTGCTCATGTCAGGGGCTGGGAAGAGCTGAGCTCGGTACCGTGACAGGCAGTTGCTTCTGCAGGGGTACCTCTGTGCGACGGTGCAGTTAGCGGAGCTAGAGCAAGGACTTGCTGCAATAGGAGTGAGTTTTCTGCTTTTACGTGAGAGACACGAAGTTTGGTTGCTGCTCCAAGCTGCCTACTTCTGTGGCTTAGAGTTTGCTTCCCTTTCTCCCCTCCCACTCAGGTCGCTTCCTCACCACGTGCAGAGGAAATGGAGTGGGGGAAAAGGTGCTCTTTCATTCAGCCCCAGCAACCGAGCAGCAGCAGCAGCTGCTGCTCGTAGGAATGGTAGTGTGGTGACCCACAAATGCTGCTCCAGGAATAGGTGGGCACCGAAGGAGAAGGCGCTGTGCTCCCATGTTGGAGCATGATTTTCCGTGCCCTTCTCCACTTATTTCAACACTCGTGTGGGTCAGTGCACTTGCTGGCTAATAACAAGCGTGGTGACTGCTGAGAAGCAGAACGAGATGATGGGCTGTTGGCAGGAGATCAGTGCTCCGAGTGTGAAAATAAGAAGCATTATAAGTAGCGAGATTCATCATGTTTGCTTCTAAATATGAAAAGCAGCATTAGCAACACAGTTTGCACAGGATTTCAGGGATGCTTTGCTCATGTACCAAATATTTAAATCCTGTCAGGTTTCTGCCTCTGTTATATCTCTCTCTGTAAGTTTGCTCACTGCAGGCAAGAGATTTGAGCGTAACATGGAGGAAGCTTATTGTATACATCCGCGCATTCATCAGGTTCACAAGTGTTCGGCCCCTACACAGTGGGATGGTAAAGCTGTATTACATTGAAGAGCGTTTTCTGGTTGGAAGGAATTTCTGCTCTGCTGCTTATTGGCAGTGAGGCTAGGAAAGTGACTGACATTGGTTTGTAAACTAATGAGTCATTACAAGAAGAGAGAAATTACGTGAAGATGCTATGATTGATACGGCGTTGCACATTCCCCAGCTTCAGACTCCTGAATGCTGCAATTTCGGTGCCTTAAGTTTCTGCCTTAACTTCTCTAGCCAATTGCTGTACTTGTCATGCTTCAAATTAGCCAAAGCTAGTGTAACGGCAGCTAATTCTCAGGCAGGGGCTGAATAACTGCTTCCTCCTCCAGGTCAAGCTGGGGAAAACAAGTAACTCTCAATCAGCTGAGAGCTGTTATGTTGCTTGAAAAACACTAATCTTGTGGCCTGGCTTAAGCTGAGTTAGAGCCACAGCTGTTACCCATTTAAGTAGGAAGGTTAAGAAAACATCCTTTTCTTTTTAGGACAGGTCATGAACTGGTCATTCTGTGATGCCTTACAAGGAAAAAAAAAAAAGAAAAAACAGAAGAGATATGTGCATATTTATGCCATGAGAAACTTTCAGTTCTAAGAGGAATAAATAAAAGGGAAGTGTCTAGGGATCTAGAGAGGGGATGTGGCAGAGGAGAAATCCTCTTATAGACTACAGTTACCTGGAAGTCACCATTCCCCAAATAAGGAAAGATGTGGGAGGAAAGAAGATGAAATTTCATCCTTCTTACTATCTGGAAACTGCAAAAACAGAGATAGCAGATTTCCAAACAGGGCAGCGTGCACTTTGTGCTTCTCCTGTGACAGACCGGGAAATAAGCTGCAAGTCTCTGACTGGTAGCTTGACCCCTGCCTTCCCCTTACTGAAGGACAGAAGTAATCTCAATCATCATTTGACTTGTATGGACACAAGTTATTTTGTGCTGACAGTTTGTGCCTTTATTTTGCTGTGACTATTCTGGATTGTTGGGTGCTAGAGATCCTTGTATCCACTGATTTGCATCAGCTAGGGAGTAGCAAACTTTTATCCACTGCAAACCCTATTCTCTATCTCAAAAGACTCCTGTTCAGAGGGCAGAGGCAGGGTAGATATGTGGGATTTGACCTGAATCTGACTGAAGTGAGTCTGAATCAAAACCTCTGTGGTTCAAAGAGCTGGCTTAACTCTTTCTCATTACTTTTCTTTTTGCCAGCCACTGCAATTTCTAACTCTGGTTCAAAGCAGAAGTACTAAAGTATAAGGGTAGTACTCCAAGCTTCATGAGACATGAAGAGCGCTGAAAATTTTGTAGTGCCATCACTGAACTTCTGTATTTGCAGAAGGCTTGGAACAATTCCAGATGACTTTGGTAAGTTGTTCAGGTCCCAAACACAGGAATTTACTAGCTGAAGCATTTAGAACATTAGGAGAATTATCAGTTCCAGCAGTTGCTTCTCATGTTCACATAGAGCCAGACAATGAAAAGTTAGTAGTATTTCAGTTAACTTCATCACAGGAGTGGCAGTATTGTGTAATCAGTTGGTGGCATGTGTTTTAACTGTGATCATACGATTATGTCATTTGCAGTAGTATTGCTGAGCAATACCATCTTTTCTCCCTGTCCTCTCCAGTCTAGCTGTAGGTGTCCATTGCCTTTCCCCTTACACTATGTTCTTTGGATGCTATGTTCTTTGAAGGAGGGACTGTGTTTTCCTTATGTGTTCGTACGGCACCTAACACAAAAAGATTTTGTGGCTGAGGCTCTTAGACAAAGGGTGATGGGGAGTATAATGGTCCACGTGACTGTGAGTGGTAGCACACACGTTTCTGTTACAGCTGGTGTACAGAAGGAGTGCTGATGGCCTTGTTCGTATCCACCCTGGTAAGAACTCATGTTTCAACTAGTTGCTTCCATTCAAAGCTGTGGACTCAGAAGAAAGTCCAGGGAGGAGGGGGGGCAGAAGGAGCGTTTGATGACTTAGACAAAGTAAATGAACCTTTTATTTTTGAGGATGTTTTACTTGCCAGTGGGAGACAGCAAACACACAATACTCATCCAAGAGGAAAATGGAGTATTCATTGACTATCACAACAAGATTAAGAGGGACAGATGAAATCTAAAAGGTAAACAGATTCAGCTGAGGTTAGCTGAATTTCCTGGTAACTGATGAAATGCTGCCAGCTGATTTCAGCAAGTAAAAAGGGAGTGGTGGTGAAGGCCTGTATTAAAAATAAAAGCTTACCTAAGAGATCTCATCCCTGTAGTTGTCAAAAATATAGCTCCTGCCGTTGTTAACAACTTAAATTAGTGGAGTGGATTCTGGAAGATTGCATGAGTACAATGAAAAGCATAAGACAGCCATGCAGCTGTTCTGCAAAGCCCTTCTGGAGGCTCATTTGATAACCTATCTCCCCTCTGCAGATGCATGAACAAGGAAGCTAAAGGTAGCATGGGCTGTATCCTACTTAGCTAGGCTGATATGCATACAGGGATGTGTTGGCTCCGAACACATTCCTTTGTAAGTGAGGTCTGAATGTAGCTTGACGTACAAGATAAATATAATGAGCGAGAGAAAGAAAGACGTGTTAACTGGGTTGGAAGATAACATTCTGCCTTTTGAATGGATTCTTCTTACTGTCACTGATGTTACTTTCAGCAAAAAAAAATTTTTGAAATTATGGAAGTATTCTTCTTTTTTCCCTCTGTTGTTTAGCTCTTGTTCTCAGTTTTGTTACGGTCACAAAGAAATGATAAAAACGGACTGGCACGAAGTTTGGTTCCTGTATCATTTAGAGACAGGTTTAGAGTTATGTTTTCAGCCCTTAGCACTTTGATAGGGTCTGTTCTTCATTTTCAAAATGGCAGTAAAAGAACAGAGAACATATGAAAACACAGTTGTTTTCTTTAATGAAATTGTCAGTGGTAGTGAGAACTTCGCCTCTGATCTGTATGAAGTCTCTGAACTGTGCAGTTGGAAGAAAACAGATAGAAAAGAGAGAAAATATCCATGTGCCTGGCTATGTCAGAAGGCAATAAACAGCCCCCAAAGTTTTACTTGTTTTTAATGTGTGCATTTAGGTCTATATAAATCCACTGGGAATAAACTTTAAATATTTATGTTGGATTTAGAGTTACCTTCCAGCACCAGTACCTATGGTCTAGCAAAAAACCCATAAACACAAGCTTATGTGAACTGCCCTCTTGGCTTCCAGAGATGTGGGTAAAACTAAAGCATAGGCTGAACTGTTACGCCGAGTTAAAATGAGGAACACTGCTAATGTGTATGAAATGTTGCAGTGTACTTGCCGTTCCTGTGTGTGCCTGTGAGGCGTTGTGCATACCTGGGGAGGTAGCTCACATCTTAGAAAAAGGGTCAATCTGCAGCATTTGCCAGCCTGGTGTCGAGACACAGTTGACAGTCTCCCATCGTGGTGGTGGGTGTCTGGCCATGTGGATTTCAAACAAGCCCAAGCCTTCAGTCTCCTCATCAGAGCGAGGGGAAGAGTCTCACCAGCCACTTCTCCCCACTGGCTCAAGAAGCTGTGTGGCACCTGTCCCAGCTGTGAGCTGCCAAGGCATTTTCCTAGCAGGTTTGATGTGTTTCTCAGGCTCTGAAGGGCAACCAAAATAGAAGTCTGAGAGAGAGGAAGCAGGAGCGAACCCAGAAAATGAGAGGTCACTTCAGATGAAAGCCATGGATGGCAAAGCCTGGTTACTCTGGAGAGCTGATACAACTGCACGGACCACTGCTCTCAGCCCAATTCTTCAGCGTGGTCTTATGAGGGATTTGAAGAGATTCATTTTCAGTTCAAGGTGTGTGCTTTTGAGCAGCCCTGGAGCTCTGGCTTCTAGACATATTCATAGCTTTTACCTTAGCCCCAGGCTGAGGTAACTGATTACTGCCCTCAGAATGGCATTTTAAGTTGTATAAGAATCCTATGTGCAGAGTATAACCGTAGTCCTTAGTTTTGCAAGGGGGATGTCACAGCAGCATAGTGACAGAGCAGAAAGAAGAGGCTGCTGCTGGTTTTTCTGCAGAAAATATGTCTGATTTTTTTCTGTCTCACTTACACAGATCAAATTGAATGGTTAGTGAGGACAGAGTCGCTGCAGGGGAAGCCAGGAAGGTAGCAAATGCTGACTTAGGTCTCCTGAGCCCTTGGTACATTCAGATAGCTTGCAAATAGCCACTTCTATTATATTTCCACCATGCTTTTGCCTCCTAGCTGGTGCCTCATTTGCTTCCTGAGAAGGATCCAAATTGTTGGGTGTTTCCCTTCCACACCAGGAACAGCGTTTGATTTATATCTCATTGGCTTGTGTACCTTCAAGGTTATGCTTCATGCTGTGTGGCGCTATCATGTTTGCTGCTGTTGTAGCTTTCAGCGACGGTGTGGCCAAGCACTGGAGTACGCTGCTCCATCGTACTGTGAAATGACTGTCATGCTTTTGTTATGGGTACATGTGTGCATGCACATACACCTCTCTGGTGAGCCACGGCTTCTGCAGGCTGGCCAGCATGGTGGCAGGAGGGCCAGCAGCTAGCTTGCCTTTGCAGCAGGCTCTGCCGAGAGCCCGAAGGAGAGAGGACCAAGTCACTGCAGAAACCAGAGCTTGGTGGAAAGGGCAAGAGATTCGTTTGGTTGCTGAGAGGCCCAAATGTTGCTTTCCTTGAAATTGGCGGGAGTTTTTACAACTAGGTCTTGACTGACCAGGCACTTAAAGGCTTTCTTATCTGTACTGTGTGACACCAGCCTGTGGCAGCATGTAATTAATAATGATCCTAACTCTCCTTATGCAATGAGGGAACATCTGACAGTGTTAGTAGGTAGTTGTTCAACAACAAGGCATGTTGGAATTAACCAGCGGGGACCAATTATGAAAGCCTCGCTCATGCTAGCAAGCACTTGCCTGTTCACATCGTCGTGCTGGAGTTGAAGGGATGAGTGACTGCTCTGCCACGTGCGGGCAGGCTCGCAGTCTGGTGGTGCATGGCGTTTAACTCAAGTACAGCAGCCGAATCAAGCGCAGGGTGCACATGCTCTGGGATGCATTTACTGGGCAAGTGAATGAGCCGCAGTTGCCCACCCCAGCGCTGTGTATGGCTCAGGCTCCCCAATATGTGACGATGAGCACCCCCAGGGCTGCACAACCCTTTCCCACCCCCAGCTCCGTCTGCCCCCTCGCTGCAGCAGCAGCACTGGTACATGCCCGGGACCTACTTTGCTGCTCGCTATGGTTAGAAAAGGGGGAGGAGTGGGGGCTCCTATTTAAGGCTTTCTCATGAATTTTTAGTCACTACATGAAGATTTCAAGAGTGTGCGGATAACACATAAAATGAAGCGAAAGACTAAGTGGCACTGCACGAAAGGAAAAACACTGAATCATTGTCCTAAAGGTGCAGCCATTAGAGAATAATAATAGTTTTTGTGTGCAGTGCAGCTGGGTCTGCAGTTGCAGAAGGAAAGTCCTCGGTGACCTGTGCAATGGCTCTGTTTGTTTAATGTGCTAAAACAAAGAACTGAGAAGCAGACACGGCCCTTGCAGATATTCGCGGTGCTTCTGTCTCTCAGTTCCTGTATTTTTGCCCTCTCTGGCTCTGTGTGCGTGTGCGTTTTCATGCTCCAAATGCAGCTAATCACAGCTATATGCTCTTGGATGCCTTTGGTTTTGCATCTCTTGCCTCTGTGTCAGGGCACTCCCTTGTCGTTAAATTACTATTTTTGTAATTTAGAAACTACGACAAATAATGTAAAGTCAAATAGTTACTATCTTATTGTTTGTTTTTGTAAGTCTCCGTCCTTCAGAACGAGCTCATAGTATTGACATTATTCCCACCACTCCACCCTGACCTCAGTCTTTTTCTATCTATTTAGCAAATACTGCAGTTTGCTCTGTTTTTAATGGGTGGGAATCAATGTGGCTTTTTAAAATTGGATTCTCTATGCCTGCACAAACAAAATCAATGGTGTTATTGAGCATGTGCAGAGCCGTGTGAACGGGAACGAGCTGGCAGAGTTTGCCATCTCAGTGAGGAAGAGGCAAAGCTAGTAACTCACACTGGGAGGATCACTCTTTATTTCTCTGTAATTTTGGTAAGGGCTCGTGAGCATCTTGTTACTTTTTAGAGAGTAGGGTCCAGGGAGCACTCTTCATTAGGTTAATAAGATTTTTTTTAAGCTGGTTGACTTGGTGGTCTAAAAATGGGCCAAAACCAGACCAGTTTGAGTGCTGGTAAGAGGTCTGAGGATCCCATGCTTCAGTTTGATATGATTTTAAAGTTGTGTTTGCCTCACCTTACTTCATTCCCACCGTGGCCCGTTCAGAGACCTTTGGTCTCAGAACAAAGCTTCAGAGGAAGGTATAGCATCAGGGATGAGTTTTTCTTTGCTCAGGCTAAGTGTCTGTGTGCAAACAAATGGGATGGGGAATTTTATATGCCTGTGTTTATCTTTTGTGGAGGAGTGAGTTTACTAATGCTGAGCTGTCATGGGAAGCCTGACTGACAGAATTGTTCATGGTCTTGGGAGAAGCGGAGAAGGACAGATTACAGATGGATGGATTTTCTTTTTTTTTAGTTCTTCAGGGATAGTCTTCAGATATAATGTGAGCAGAGTTTACTGTATGGTGTGGGAGGAATGGACTCTTTCAGCACGTTCTCTTGGAGACATCAGCAGAGAACACTTTAATTCAGTGGATTTTACTGCTGGCCCAACAGAATTGGATAGGCACTATCCCCTGCTTATTCTCCAGCTAGGTTCATCAGATGTGGCGTGGGTGCTCTCTGCTGCATGGCTGACGCGCCATAAGCCCCAGGTCACAATGCTGTGGGAAAAGGCTGTGGAGCTGTCTTAAATGGTAACGTGGAGAATATTTTCAGTTAAGACTTAGATGAGGAGGGTGTACTGTGGTCCATGAGTAACATTGAATCTACTGGCCCAAAGAGCCTGCCTACCACTGCCACAGACTGTGCTGGCAAGACAAACAGTGTGCATGAAAAGGAAGTTCAAAATTCATTCCTTTATGAGTCTTGACCTTGCAGTGCAAAGTACAAAAGCAGTGTGTGCATTTGTCTTCTAGGAATTAGACTGATACTACCAATCCTGCTAGATAGGACACCAACAACCTTCCAACTGCAGCCAGTTGCAGACAAAACTAACGTGGGTCAGATTCAAACCACTGACTTCAGTTTATATGAAAGACTCCAGAACCTCTTATCAACCTGCAGGGCCATTCAGTCATTTCACCTAAATGCACATGCCAACACTTGTTTTGAACACTCAGCTGTTAGGAATACAGTGAGCTGGGTATTTTGAATGAGAGCAGAAATTTCAGAGGTTTTCTGCTGTTCCTATCAGCTGAGAAGCACTGGCCCCTGAGAGGGAAGGGGTGGCAAGATGGGGAGCTCTCCTCCAGTGACTGCATCACCAGAAGATGTGCTTTTACTGTGTCCTACATTTTCATGGCTTAACAGAGTTAATTTTAAAATGTTGTCAGCTCTGAGGATGGAGTGCCTATGAATGGACAGGAAGGGTTGTGTTTATGATGGTTTCAGGCCTCAGTAGCCAAGAGGAAAACTGGAGCTGGTGTTTGGCTCCCAATGATGACTTCCACTGGAGTGCCAATCATGTGCGTTGTGGTAGGAGGCTCCAGAGAAACCCTCTCGAGTTTGCTTTTCCTGTCCCACTTCAGACTTCTAGGTCTTGATTTTTTGTAACTACTGGAAATCTGCATCTCCTCTGGATTTCACTTGCAAAAGGGGCAGGCAGGCTTCTAGCAAACAAGAAAATTAACCTTCCCCTGCTCACCTCAATTTGAGCGAGGATTTCTTTATGGCCCTCTTTTAATTATGTGATTGTGACTGGTCTGGACAAATGAGGCAGCTTCTGAATCCTGTGTTCAGTAGTTTCTAATGTACTCATGGATGAGCTGTAACATGTAAATCAATATGAAGTATGTACAGTAGCTATAAATGATACAGGAATCATTTCTTAGCACACTGTTTAGTATGGGTGGGTGTACTCGTGGACACCCTTTCATTGCGGGCATACAATTTTAGCCATGCAAAAAGCTTGTGATCATCAAATATCCTGTAAGAGAAGCTGAAAATGTGCCTTTATTGGCCTCTCTTCTTTCTACGGACAACAGCGGTCCTACTTAATTACTTTCAAATGTTGGCACCATTAGGTTTTTCTGCAATTTGCAAATCAGTGTAAGAATCTTCCTTTGGCTAAAATGTGTTCAGCAAAGAGTCCAGTCAAACATCCATTTAATAGCCACTTAATTTTCATGCATCATGTAATTTTTAATCAGTGCAGGTTTTGATATGTGCTGCTGTGATGATTAGAGTTCTGCAAAAAACAGGTGTATTGTAGGTTGTGCCAGGACAGGCTTTTTCATCTTGCTTTGTGAACTCCCCAGGATGGGGAAGTCATTTCTTGGAGAGATGTCTTTTAACAGTGAAGGCAGGAAACTTCTCACGCGGCTTCACTGCAACATTTCTCTGCAGTAGAGTGTCAGCAGTGTGCTCTGCTGGGATTGCTGGACCTTCGTGGGGTTCAGTGGGAACGTGGCTGAACCATCCAAGTGTCTAAATATGAGTACTGCTAACTCCCAGGTGGTCCAACTCCTCCCTGCCTCCCCAGTTCTAAAATCACGAGGACAGATCCAAAAAAAATTGGTGAGATTGCTTAAAAAAAATAGCAATAGATTCTTTTTCATTTTGGTCTTTTTGAGACTTTAGGGTTGATACTGTAAAGATTTTGGTTGAAGCCTTAAAGATTAGAAATTTAATTAAAACGGAAAGCAAACATTTTAGATGATCACGTGAATCCACAGCAGAGAGTTTAAAAAAAGTATTGATGACTGAAATAGCGATCAAATAATAATGATATTTGGACTATCCTGACTTGTTTTGATGTGGTTAAGTGATCTAAAGGATTCATTTAGGGCTAATTGGGACGTGATTTGCCTCCACAATTTCACTGCTCCAAATGTTCTAGCAAAGAGCAACCTTTTTCCATTCTAACTGAAAACGTGCCACTATGAAATTTTGGTGCTGGGCTTTACTGTTACATTTTTGGTGGCTGAAAAATCAATCCAGTTTTACTTTATGTAGATTCTTTTCTTGAAAGAAAAGCAAGCCTGTCCCCGTACTAACCCCAGACAGCCTGCTTAAACATTCTTCCTTTTTTTTTTTTTTCCTTCTGTGAAATAAAAATAATAAGCTGAAGTCTGAAATAGAATTGTTGCTCCTCAACTTTCCAAAGCAGTTAGGGAAAATAGGCTACTTATTGAATTTTAAAAATCAGCCAATGTGTTGGATATGCTACACTGAACTTCTTTTCAGAAAAAAATGGATTGCAGCCTTACAAAAATAGCTTCGGAACCATGTTTACTGTAAGAGAAACTGAATTTATATCAGTTAAAGGATGTGGGAAATACCAGCTTGGTATCGCTGTGATGACTGCAAAGCAAAAATTAAAGACAAAACAGGGATTTTCCACTGTGTGGATAAATTACTGGAAATGTCTGAAATCCATCTGTTCTGGGAAGGTGCACCATACAGTCATTTCTCCTCCCAGGCAATCTACCTAAGGGTTAAAAGTTGGGGTAAGAATTGATTCAGGGAGAAGCCTCCTGTCAAAACGCTAAAGACTCATTTATTGGGAGAGCGCTACACTGCTTACTGTAATTGCAAGAAAATTAAAAGAAAGCAAATTAGCTGGGAGCTTCTCAGAACTCTTCCTCCTTTTGCTGACGTTAATGAGATTTTCCCCATACCAAAGCAGCTTTAATAACTTCCGCCGAGCGGCTCCTGTAAGCCCCGGCTTACAAAATGAAACAACCCGGCGTGACAGCAGCTCGGTGGATGCGGAGGGGGCAGGGTAGCGGGTTGGGGCGGGGGGGGGTCGAAGTGAGCGAATCATCAGAATATTTTATATTACGGTCTTACAAAGTGGCACGCTAGGTGCATCCTCGCAGCCCGCGCGCTTGCGGGCGTGCTGAGACGTGTGCCGGTTGCCTGTGGATGGTGCGAGATAACTCGCTGCTTTCCGTCGGCAAAAGGCGCCTTTAACAGCTTACGTTGTGCGGTGGCTTTCGTTGGGATGATTCCTGAAAGCGGGAAGTTTATGTAGCGAAGGGAGAATGTCACAAACTGTTCTTAGGTCTGTGTTTATAGCCCAGGCATTTCCAGGAAGGTGAATTTCCGAAACTGGGGTGGAGGTTGGGGCAGAGGGGAAGGGCTTGACCGGGAGCAGCTTCCTTGACAGGAATTCCTACGTTAGGCAAGAATCCGCTGCTTTCCAAGAAACGGGGCTTTTCCACAGCGAGCGAGCGGAGGGGATGCTTCAGAGGCCGGGAAGGAGAAGAGCAAAATGATCCGTGCATTTGGAGGCCCCTCTGTGGGGAAACGCTGAGTTGCAAGCGCGTCCCGGGCAGGCGCCAGCCTGTGGGCAGGGCAGCCCCCCGGCGTGCCCCTCCACCCGCTCCCCCGAGAGCCAGCGCCGGCCCTCGGGGCTGCGCTGAGCCCCCGGGCAGCGTGCTGCAGTTTGGGTCGGAGCGGGGAGCGGTGGAAGCGGGGCAGCGCTAGCCGCTCCTCGGTGCGGGTGCGTGGCTTTCTTACGAAGGCATGGACATACCTGCATTTGTCCCTGGGGAGGGAAAATACCTTTGCCTTGCTGGAAGCGCACGGAGGCAAATGTTTGTTTATGGTGGGCATCTCTATAACTATGTACACACAAACGCAGCGAATGCATACATCAGTGCGTGTTGAGTGGGAGTAATATTTTGTAATTTCTGAGGCACTCCTACATGAAGAGACGTGGGTGCCTAAGAAAACATAGCTGAAAGCAAAATCAACATGACCCAGTAAACAACAGCTCTCTCGCACGTGTGTGTCTGCTGTAAAGCAGATCCTTCCTGTGCGGGCTGTGCTGCTCTGGCCTCAGATGGTGAGAAGTTTGTCACTCGAACTGAGAGGTCTCCATAAGGTTTCACTGAATTTGGGCAATTATTCTGCAGATATTCTTTGGGGCTTAATACCCCACCGCAGGGGTCTGACAAAGCAACATGCAACAGCTGCAAAGCCTGCTTTGGTGAGAAGTGATACCTGTAGGTGCAGTGAAAATTGCACCGTGGTTTTTGACTGTAGTTGCTTGACAGACACCTGCCTGGGTTTGTCCTGTGGGTGACATCCCAATTTGCAAGTTATTAAAAGTTTAGGAGGATTCAGGACATTCTATTCCAACAATTTCTAAATATTTCATGGCTGTCATCTAAAGCAGTTTCTGTGCTTCAAAACAGCAGGAGCAAGAATCATGCATTGTATATTTATAATACATGATTGTTGATCTCTTCTGACATTTATCTTTACTCCTGAGAAGAGACCGGATAACTCACTTGTGGCTGTGAAGGTAAATGTCATAACTGAGATAGCCCATTACAGATGTGTGTTAACCCTTTCAATTAATGTTCTTAACAGTATAATTGGCTTAATGGATGGTCATGTGATGAATTTGGCCTGTGCTTCTGTCCTCTCCATTAAAGGCGTTCATGAACCTTCCCCTGCTCCAGAAGTCAGCCCAGAGATATGAACCATAAAATCACTCTCAAGGGATGAGAGCAGAGAACAAGTTACCCATGCAGGAGCCCAAAAACATGAGCCCTGTGTGTGCTAGCAAGTCGTGTGGCCTAATGGGAGCAGATTTATGGAGCAAAAGAGTTGGTGCTAAGGACCTGACAGCCACAGTCTTGGCGTATTAGGGAGAGTTATTTTGGACTTGTTCTGTTTTGTTCAATGGGTTGAATATCTGTTAGCACACTTGGACTGCTCTGCAGTGTGAACCAAAGCACAAGTGGGAATGACGGCCTCAAAAGCGTGCTCCTGACCCAAGCTAAAACACTGATGTATATGTACCCAGTGGTGTTAATTCCTTACGTTTTTATCAAGTGTCATAATTTTGGTTTTTAAAGTTCCAGCTCCTGAAACCTTGCTGTTTTGGGAGAATCTGTACTTTAATTAAAAAGGGGGGGAGGAACATTTCTGTACCTCAATATTATTGCAAAAAAGACCTTTAAAACAACCTAAATTTAAAAGGGAATTAATACATTCTTATTTTTTTAATCTTACATGATTTTGGAGGTTAGCAGGTGACTTTTCAGGTTATTCTTTCCTGAGATAAAACATGCAGGGAAGGGTTCTGGGGGAGCAAAATACCTCTGTGGTTCTCTGATATTAAACCAGAGGAACTGGTTCTCTTTTGATTTAAATCATTGCATCTCCAGTGCAACAGCCGTGGAGGAGCTAGTGATTTAAGATCAGTGTGGTGACAATCCGTCTTGCTGAGTCCTGGGCCCAGGGAGGAGGAAGGGGTGCTGTCCTTCTGTAATGCTATAGGAACTCCTTCGCTGCTTCTCTGTGGAATCGCATGTTGTCTCTCTGCTCAAATAATGATACATTATGAAAATTTCTTTTATTCGTTGTCACTGTCAGTGACCAAGTAAGATTAATGTCTCTCCACCCATCCATCCATCCATCCATCCATCCATCCATCCATCCCTTGAATAAGCTAGGGGACCCCTCGAAAAGCTGAGGAAAACCACATACCTTCAGAGACTGAGGCATGTGTCCTAGCTCTTGGAAATCTATTTCCAAAACTTCCCCTGATTCTGACTAGGATCTGCCTAAAAAGTCCAGACTACATTATCTTTTTTCTCCTGCTTTTCTGACTTTTTTTACAGGCCCTGCCTGCATTTTCCTCTCTGGGGCTAGTGCTTTTTCTGCACCTTTTCCTTTGAGCTAGAATGTCCCCTGCGCAAGGGGATACCATGTAGGTGGCTTTACGTGTGACCCCTTGCCCTGG
This sequence comes from Apteryx mantelli, assembly GCF_036417845.1. Taxonomy (NCBI): domain Eukaryota; kingdom Metazoa; phylum Chordata; class Aves; order Apterygiformes; family Apterygidae; genus Apteryx; species Apteryx mantelli. Next base: position 158,939,725 of record NC_089978.1, on the reverse strand, counting down.
GGAAGCAGCGGAGCAGGGATGGACAGCCCTGGACAGCACAGCTGTGCAGAACGGATTGGCCCCTTCCCTTTTGGGAGGAAACAGCAGGGGAACATGCTGGCCCCTGTACCAGGAGCTCCTCATGTCAGATGGTCAGATGCAAAGCGAAACCCAGGATCGGGAAGGAAACCTAGGGTCATGCTCATTTTGCTCTTTCTCTCAAACCCTGTTTTCAAATGCAGAGTACCAGAAAAACACCCCCCCCCCCAAACATACCCCCACACTTTGTTTTTCTAGAAATTTGCTTATAGTAAAAGGGTGTTTAAGAGATCAAAGTTCTAAAACACAGAACACACCAGTACCAGAGAGGGACAGCAAGTGCAAAAGCACCCCAGCCTGCAGGTCAGTTGAAAAGGAAGGGTTTGGATAATCTACAGTTTTATTTCCTCTTCAGGTTGGCCAGTGCCAGACAACACATGATTTAAAATCAAGAAAAGAAAAACATAACAGAATATACGTGCTTTGAGGACAGTCTTTCCCGCAGAGACAGCTGCAACTATCCCCTGAAAATCTTTTGTGGGGGATAAGAGGGAAGCATTGAATTATCATCAATTGAATCATTAAGAGATTACCATTCATGTAATAAAAGTGTAAAAAATCATGCTATTCTCTAAAGTATGACAGGTGACTAGAATTTTCAGCGCTCTACTGGGAATGAATTTACTGAAATACAAGAATCTGTACATAAAGAAAATGTTGGGTTTGATACTTCAAGAAGTTTTTTCAAGTTGGATGTTTGTCCTTTCTTTTCTCCAAGTAGTTTAAAACTATGGGGGGTTCCACATCTAAGATTTGGTTCTGTTCTGTACCTTCCCTAAACAATAAAATAAGATATAATAGAACACTGAAAAGCTTTCTGTAGGAATAAAAGATCAACAGCAGCCTTTTGAGATGATTTCTAGAAAACCATGCATTCTGACTAGGGTTTTCAAGTTATCACCACATAAAACTTTTAAAGGATGCTGGTAGTTCAGACTCAAAATGCATCTTATCTTCTAACTGTCTGGCTAATTCTCTGTCTTAAGAATCTACATGTGTAAAATATAGTTTAAATATTTTATAAAAATATATATATGTATGTATATATATCAAATACTTCAAATATTTAGAGAATCTTGATTTTTCACATGAAACTGATTTTTTGTGTGTATGTGAGGGGAGTTCATTAATAATCTGTATTTGCAAAATGGTTTATGGTCTGCTGCAGTGATATAAACTACAAAGAAATCCAAATGTTAATTTCAAACTATAGGAAAAGCACAGCTAAAATAGAGAGTGAATGTTTTGCTTAATGTAAACGAGCTGACTAGAAGAGAAGTGTATTTTGAAAATTCCCAGAGCATGTTACAGGTAATGCTGAAAGCTAAACAGAATAGAGCATATTTGCACCAAAGGCTGCAGTTCTGTTCTAGTTTATTATCTCTGTTAACCCTGTTGAGGTGTGATTGCATAAAGTATAAATCCACACAGAATTTGAATTAGGAGCTTTCTGGATTCAGGACAAGCCTTTTCAGATCTGCTGTCGTGTGAGAGCTTATCCCACTATTGTCCATACAGTTACAGTCCACCAGGCAGAACATATCCCACTATTTATTCTTGTGTCTTTTTTTCAATTCATGTTTCTGACTCAAAAAGGGGAAAACTTAAGAACGCAATCCACTGTGGCTTGACCAGCTGCCTACACCAAACCGGACTGAAAGCCTCTTAGTCCCGGTGGTTTGTACATGCTTCCAGGGGAGACTTCAGAGAGACGGTGCAGGGCACTGCGAACTGGTTGCTGCCTTCTGAATGAGTGCCTACCCTACACGCATAGGCTTCAGGAGCACCTTGGCTCACCTACGTCCTTAAGTGGCGTTGTCGTTGGTAGGGGTTAACTACGAGAGCTCAGCACTGCAGTCTAAAGGCCAGAAAAACTGAGGAGCAGCTAACATGGACCTGGACAGCAGAGGATGATGGCCAGGACCCTTGGACGCTGGTCTGCGTGGCACATTGAGCCTGCTGGTGGGTGGGAATAGCTCAGGAGGTGCTGCACTCCCTGTCCTCCTGGCCAGGGGAAGGCACCCTGGGTTGTAAGAGATGGAGGAGGCAGAGGACCTAGTCTAGAGTTGTAAGAAAACTTGCTGTTGGTGTCATCATGATGTGCAGCATTTTGCCAGGGCTGGGAGTTGATCTGGCCCTCCATGGAGCATCCACTGGTGATGTATTTTTTCCCCTCAAAGCCCAGGAACTGCCCAGGGAGACGGGCAAAGTGCTACAGGCACAGGCTGCATATCATCTCTTTGCAGCAGTGAAAATGAGGGACTGCCCTATTCCTCTGGGCTTCAGAGACCAAAAGCTGTTGAAATCCTCTCCTGCTCTCTGGAGCTTTTGAGTTGGGGGCCTCAGTCAGAGTGGACAGTGAGTCATCCTGTACAGCTAAAACAGCGGGGAAAAACAAATGCCTTTCTCTGCTCCTCGAATGCCATGAAGAGGTGGGTGAAGGTGTTTCTTAGGTGGCGTGTGTGGTGGATAGCATCTTTGTGGGCAGACACCACTGTGTGTGGGTCTGCTGGCCCACCTCCAGCAAAGGTCACCTCGCAGGAAGGCTGGGACTCTGCAGCCTTGAGCAGGAGATGCTCCTGCACCGTAGTTGGGCTAAGCTCTGCTCCCAGCTCACTCTCAGAGGATGGGGAGCTCAGCTCCTGCAACTGAAGTAGAAAAATGAGTATCAAAGCTCAGGAAAAAGGAGGAGAGCTTAGGATGTGGGATAAATTAATCCTGCAGACTAAATCTGCCCTTGAGTTTTGTCAATCAGAAAGAAAAGGGAAGTAATATAGACATTGCAAGTTTATTCAGTAGTTGTCAGTCTGGAAAGGGCCCTGCCTAAATTGAAAATAGCTTCCCTTTGCGGAAGAGGCTTCCTTGCTCTTTCTTTATGTATTTATATCTGACCTGGGCTGGCTCGATGGACAAAATGTTCTGTACTTATTTCCTCTTCTTTTTTTGGTAGAATACAATCATTGGGCACAGGAGAACTAAAGCCACTGGAACTCCTTGCTAGTGCCACACCAAGGTTAGCTGATCTGTACCGTGTGGGGACAAGCAAGATGTTTCTAGGACAAGAGCTGGAACGTGACAGGCTCCTCTTGCCTGTGCCTTTGTGCTGCTGCAGCAGTAAGGCTTTGCTGTTGTGTAAAGAGGAAGGTGCAGTTCATCTACACCTTTTCTGTGCTTTCATTAAGCAGAGAACCTCCGAATCCACTGTGATGGAAGCAAGGGTGGAGGTGAAGGAAGGTGAGACAGGCAAGGCCTGCATGAAATAACCCTACAGGACTGCAGAAGAATGTATGGAAATCTCCCCCTGACTTTTATCAATTAAAGGGAAAAGGGGAATAGTAGAGGCATTGCAATTAAAAAAGGTAATAGAGTCTGATTTACATTTCAGAATGTATTAGCTTGGTTTTAATTGGAAAATAATTTGAATTGCAAGTGAAATAATTAGATTAGAAAGCCACTCAGCAATTTACTGCTCATATTCCCCAGAACCGGACTCCTGATTCGTAGAGTAATTGTGAACATTAGGCGAGCTGCGTTTGATTTCCCCCTTTTTGCCCTTCCCTTCATTCCTCTCCTAACAAATTGCTTTCTGGAAATAGAGGCACATCTTCATTAATGACTGCATTTCACGTCTGAGCTTCCAGTTGGTCACAGGTTTATTTGTGAGGGCTTGTGAGAAGAGGGCTAGGGGAGTTATTCTGGATTCCTCCAAGCCATTTATTCCCAAGCTAGACTGTAAAAGCAAAACAGTTTTGGTATCCTCTCTTGAAATGGTCAGGGACATTCTGGAGCTGTTAATTAAGGAAAAATAGAGCTAGAGATGTGCAGTACTTGTGATAAATGTGTTATTTGTCCAGAGACATAGGTGTATAGCTGGTGCTTTGCTTACAAAAGGCATAGGGCCTCCCTAAGCACCTTGCAATCTAGGAACCCTCGTTCTGCAAACTCATATGCATAACTGAGTTGAGCCATAATTTCCCTCCTCGTAGCTCAGGGGTGAGCACTTGCGCATGGGAACAAAGGCAGCCTGCAACTAGGTCTCATATAACTGACAAGCACATGACTTTTTTTTTTATAATTATTGGATGTCGCCAGTGTTTTGCTGAGGCTCACTGAAGATATTCTAGAGGAAAACCTTTTCCATCCCTGTCGTAGATAAGTACACAAGGGAATCTTATTTGGGGACTTACCTATCACTGCTTATTAATGTTATAAATCACTGTTTACTGGTTCGTAAAAACAATCTATCATGAATTATAAATCTTGGAAAAATCCTCACAGATCTCAGAGAGAAAGCAATCTGTTACTGCTGCTTTTCCTCATTTCTTCTCTTCTAGGCCTCACAAATTGCACCATCAGCCTATGGTTATTTCTATTTATTTGTTTACATGTAAAACTCTTGCCTTCCCTTCCAGGACAGGAATGCTTCTTTCATTTGAAGAATAACTTAAAGTTAAAACCAATTTGATTGGGCTTGAAGAGTAATTGGATGTCATTTTGAAAAACAATTCCTTTCTGTAATCCATCATTATTGTCATGCTAGCATATTTCTAAGGCAGGGCAGCATTTGCTAATCTCTGATAGTCCTAGGCTGTTGTTTCTCCAAAGTAAAGGCCCTTTTTTCATACTGACTCTTTTCCAGCCTCTGTTTATTTCCATAATGACTGAAGCGAAAGCAGATATTGTTAGATAAGTGGCTATAAATGATTCTGGCAGCTTTGTATAAAGGCATGTGATAAATTTTCAGGAAAGAATTTGTTGCCAGGATAGCTTCTGGAGCCAAAATGTTGATGCCAAACTGGATGGGAAGAGTGGATTTGAGAAACACATAGGGAGCTACCCCTTGGGGCTGCGCTTCCAGCCTTTCTTCTGGTGGGTCCCCCTCTCGTGGTGATTGGTGACGGGTGGTGCTGTGCTCTGGGCCCTGACACGTTCACCAGAATGTGTCCGTCTTCCTTCCTGTCATTTCTTGCCCCCATTCAGTATGTTCATTCCCATCTCATTTTTGTCTTTTCTTGCTCCTTTTTTTTTTCCACAGAATTTTTAATTTAAATAATGCTTTTTTGAGCAACCCTCTCTGAACTCAGTCCTGGCACCTCTCTGGTGAGAGAAGTTCTGCAGCGTTGCTGGCAGGACTGGGTACAGCCGTCCATCCGTCCATATGCAGCGGCTGCACGGCTGTGACGCTGCTGGCACTGCCTCGTAGCAGCAGGGTGCGTGGCGCCTGGCACGAGGACGCCTGCAGGTACTTCCCTGCAGCTGGACGGAGCTGAGCAAGGTGCAGGCAGAGGGCGGAAACTGAGCTCGGAGGCTGCAGCCTGAGTTTGGGGTTCCTCCAAGAGGTGCTGGACCTTGTAGGAGAGCCGGGGAGGCTCTCGGAAGCCAGCTGCAGCTCTGCACCCAGCTGCAGGTGCACAGCGGGGTTGCTGGGGGCAGACGCAAGGCTGTTTCTCTCCCACTGCTTTGCCCAGTGCCGTCTTCCTCCCCTGCACTGGGAAGGACTGGTTTGGTGGGGGCTGTTGCTGCAGGGGGGTTGATGCAACAGCCTGGGCACTTGCTGTGGTCCGGTCCTGCCTGATGCTATGCAACCCCGGCTCCAGGACCAGCAGCTCCATGCTTGGATTATAGCAAGGACAAGCTCAGGTTAGGGTCCAGGTGCGCCGGCAGTGCTGCACTGGGGCTGGTATGGCAATACCGAGCGGTGCTGCAAGTGCTCGAGCTGCACTGAGGGCGGGTAATACCATGGGTGGCATCTGAGCCCATAAATGCCCTGTGCCAGGAAGTGGTACCAGTTCCCAAACTCTCAAACTGCATACTCCTCCATCTTAAAGAGCTGTTCTTCTGTTTGAAAGCTGGCTATTTGATTTTAAATCATGTTTTCCTTTTAAATCATGTTTTTCTGTTGAAAGTGCAGACCGAATGGAAGGGCCCCTGTGGCAGGACCCTCACCTCTGGCAGAAATGTGCATACACAGTAGTTCCCATTAGTTCCTGTTAGTTCCAAGTGGATTTAACTTTTATTTTTAAATGGCAGCATTTGAAAGGCATATAGGGGCTGAGCTAAGCATGTAAGTAATTAGGCTAGGAATGCAAGCAGAGGGGGCCATCAGCACTCATTATTTAAGAGCCAACTTCATTATTTTTACTGCTTGGATGCTTATCTTAACATCAGCAGCCGCTTTTATTTAAAGGGACTTTGCCTTGCAGACTTGACATTCCTTGCTAGACGCTCTCGAAAGGGCGCTTAGAGATTGCACATGTTCCTCAGGGAGATGAAAATAAAATATTCTGCTCCAAGATGGGGCTTTCCAGTGCTGAGTCTCCCAAAGAATTTACACTGTATGTGGGCTTTACAGGAATCCTTTCCCCTGTCCCTTAGCTAATGCTGCCACCAGGATAAAAGTGAGATGCTCCTTCACAGTGCACAGTATATTTTATTAGGTCAGAGCGTGAAAACTATCTTGGGCGTCTAAAATTAGAAGGTGATGAGGTCTGTTGGGAAAAGCAGTGTCAAATCACACAGTTGCAATCCCTGCCCCAAAGTGCTTGCAGGTGAATGTCTACCTCTGCTCTAAGCTTTCATTGAATCTGACATACTGCATTGGGAGCTGATGAAACTGCACAATGCAAGATGAGCCAAAATGCAATTCTGACTTTTATTCTGACTCCTTCTATTAAATAACATTATGTCTAGGGCAGCATTTTTGATGGGATATTTGCAAAGGGGGCAAATACCCCACTCTCCTATGCCAAGTGATCCTACCAGTATACTGCTGTGTCCCTTCCCTGACCCCTTTCATTCTCTTTGCTGCTTTTTATCGCTCTTGTGCATGTGGTAGATGCTTGGGCTCTGCTCCTGTAAATGACCCTTGCACAAGGGTGGGCCCTGCTGGTGCCACATGGGAAGAGGGATATACTATCAGTCTGCAGGAGGAAAGATCAGGCTCAACTCCTTTGTGAAGGGCTTTGAAATGCCTAAAGCGATGTGCTGTCCTAGAGCCATCCAAAGTTGCGCAGCAGTTTGAAAGGTTCAGGAGAGAAGCTCCTTGCAGGAGCTTGTCCAGCCCTTCTCTTGGCAAACCCTGGGGATGGAGCAGGGTATTTCTGTGGGCCCCTGGGGAAAGGGAATGAGACTGTGCCTTCTACCTCTTCGCTTTCCCAGCTACTCTGGTCTCTCCTGCAAATTTGTGCCCAGCTCGGCAGAGTTAAATGCTGCTGCCACCATTGCGTGCAGGGCTGCTTTGTTGCCATGTCAACTGTGCATGTCATTTGTTTACATTTGATTTGGCAGAACATTTCATGATAAGAACCAAGGCCTCGAGTGACTTTGAACTGGGGGGTGGCTGGGCAGGGGCACAGCAGGATGGGGAGCGAGGGGATGCATCCACCTTCTTGACCTTAGCCACCAAACAAGTGCGGGAAGCTTTGTGGACCCTTGTCTCAGTTGCTCGTTTCCAGGAAAGTAGGAGCATGGGAAATAAGGTCAATTCTCATATTAATATCAAAAACATCATGCATTAATTCTCAGGTGGCTTCGCATAGTTTGACCTGTCAAGCATGAAGGTTATTTCCACAGCCTGTTGTAACCAAGGTTTCTGCACCTAGAAAATTCTGCGATTCTACGAAAATCCCAACCACCAGGTTGGGCTTATTTGCATGCTTTAGTTGGTGATGAGAGGAGACAAATCTTTACAGACAAGGACCAAAATCTAGATAAAACTGTGACAGACTTTTCTGAGGACTTTCCCAAGTAGAAAGAATAATAGGGCTTGGCCCATAAGAAAAGCAAAGAGATGTCTATGAAAATATATGAAGAGTGAAGTGGTATGGTGATCTCCTTAGCCAGCACAAAAGCAATGCATAAAGAGTTGGTGAAAAAACTGATTTTTCAAAATTGCTTCAATGACAGTAGATTTTTTTTCCTAAACACAAGCAATTGAGGAAAAGATTGGTGAAACACAAGAAAATTATCCCAAGTTCTTTCAACTGTTTGCCAGAGATGTTTTCTCCCCTATATTCATTGTCTCATAGGGAGTCATAAATTCTCCATTTTCTTTCCCATGCTGTTCTCTCCTGCTTTCCTGATCTGAGAAGATTTGCTGGTAGTGTTGGTGGGAAACTTATTCAGGATTTAAATATTGGGAAACTGGGGTGGTGATGCAATTTTCCCCTTCCTTGTTAAAAGAAAGATTAATTTAATATGTGTTGATATGAAAAGCAAAGCTCATCCCAGTAGAAGGTCTCTGGGTGAGGAGTAAAGATGGTGTAAAGTCCGTGTCCCTGTGTGAGGTGCGTTCCTGTGTCAGCCCTTCCTTGAAGTGCTGAGTGAGTCAGAGCACCTACATTTGAGGGTTGGCTGGGTGTGGGGGGGTCTGCTTTCATGTGAGTGAAAATACCCTTCATGTGTGATTAACATCCAAACCACTGAGTACCACCAGAAAGACCGCACTGCGGGGAATGCAGGAGAAACGAGTTGTGGACTGGCAGTATATCCCCCACTTTGATCTCAGTCACTCTGCTGGTTGCTCTGGCTTCATTTTTACATATCTGCGTTTGATAGCTTGGCCTTGTGCTCACTGAGGCAGGCTCTCTTCTCGGGGCATGCTCACATATATCCTTCAGTGAGAGAGGCAGCTTAAGCAGATGCTGTCTGCCTGTCCTCTCGTTTCCTCCTTGGTGTGTCTGAGCTGGTTCACCCCGTGACCTGGGGAACATTTGTACCAGCTTGTTCTAGGAGAAAGCGCAGGGGTGGGAACCAGGGTTCAAGGCCGAGACTGGTTCAATCAGCAATGCCACCAAAAAGAAATGCACCAGGAAACCACAGCCTCTAGAACAGCGATGTAAAACTCTGGTTTTGCTTCCCTTTGCCTCCCATGGAGGTAGAACTCCTGATCTGTAGGCAGTACATACTATTTACCTTTGCCTAAAGCTGTTCAGGAGTTGCCTGCATTCGTACCCAGTTCGCTATTCAGCTCTATTAATTAGGCTGCCACCCTCCTATCTAAAATGGTTAGGCACATGCTGGGGAACTGGGCAGGGAAGGTGGGCAGTAGGGGGCATGACCTTTCTTGAAGCGGTGGTGAAATACCCGTTTCCCCTTTTTTTTTTTTTTTTCCATCTCGCGTGGCCTCTGGAGATCATATCTAAATAAAGGGCTAAATCAATCTCATGACCCTTTTGGTCTTTGAGCCCTCTGGGGCTGCCAGTAATTGCACTACCAAATGCAACTATTTTTGTAAGGTGGGTCTGACTCCTGGCTGCTGACCAACAATTTTTGAACTCCATTCATGCAGACATTGCAACAAACTACTGAAAAATAAGACCCTTCAGGTACTACCAGCATGTGCAGGATTTAATCTGGCTCCCAAACTGTGTAAGGTTTTTATAGGGTGCTAATAGTCACATGATGTGTTCCAGTTCTTGCTTTTTAATTTTCTACTTGAGGGCAAAACTAGGTGCTTTCCTCAGAACATAAGATTCTTTAATTTTAGACATGAGGTCTGGCACCCTTTGTGGAAGCCAGCTGTCTCCTTATTTTCCTAGCAGTTCTTTCATTCTTCTGCTCTGGAAGCCAGCTCTTTTTCTGTGTGGGATCCTTGTCACCTCAGCCCTTTCCCAGTTACATAAAGAAGGAAGAGTGCTAAAAGAGCGGCCACACTTAAAAAAAATCATTTAGGCCCTTTCTGATGTGTTGCTACGTGCCAGATGTCTGCCTATGGTTATTTCCAAATACAAGCACTGCCAGGCAGCAGGCATGGATCTATAGTGTTTTCTGTAATAATGAACAGTATATCAGATAATAACACAGAGTAAAGTTAAAAGAAAAGTAATGCATCTTGGGCTTCAATCAGAGATCACTGAAGGCAGGATATCACTGTGTTAAGGTTTCAGTTGTCAGATTGTTTCTTAGCCTTCCCCTTTCCTTCATTTTAAACTTTATAGGTGTATATTTCTGAAACCCAATGGATGGAGGAAGTATGCAGAGATAGCTTACACAAATTCAGCCCAGTAGCCTTGGTTGAGTACAAAGCAGAGGTCTCTGCGCTCCTTCTGGTTGTCACCTTTTCCCTTGCCAAATCCAGAAAGAAGACGTTCATGTCCCATGCCATATTCTACTTCTTTGCTGATATCCCCGTCTCTTCCCACAGGTCTGCTTCTGAAGCAGGCTTAGCTGGAAGAGGCCTTGTTGAGCAGTGCTTCTTCTCAGTGTTGAGCTTTAATTCTTTCCCAAACTCCAGCTCCTTGGAAACTCATGATTCCTATGCCAACAGCATGGACATGTTGTTTCTGTATTTACTGGGCAAGGCAGATGCCCTGGTTCCTTTGTCATTTCTAGCACATGAGCTTTCCAGATGGGAACCTTGTTTCCAAATAGTTCTTCAACAAAAATGACATTCCTTGGACTGCTTGTTCTCAGAAAGTACTCCATGTGACCTTATGCATTCTCAGCTGTCTTTCTACAGCTAAATATTTCTGAATGCAAGGTCAGAAATTGCGATGATATGTCTTACTAATAAGCTTTAGCACTTTTGTCTAAGGGTGGTTTTGTCATTAACATACAAAGCTGAGACAGATGAAATTTTCTGGTTTGCTTGTTTGATCTTGTCTAAATTATTTAACCTCTACATCTCTTAGTTTTCCCAACTATAAAATGGGATTCATAAACTGTGCTTGTTTTTACCAAAGCTTCTGAAAAGCCAACAGCTTTCTCTCTAGAAATTACAGAAATACAAAGTGCTTGGGTCCTTCTGATACCTCCTGCACTCAACAGCTGACCTGCTATCTTTCTCACAGTGAAATGAAAGTTCATTCTGCTTGCAGGCAAGTATAGTGGTTATCAGCAGCTTTTGTGATCATCCTTGACCAAACTCTGCTCCAAGGGGCTGTACAGCATATGCATCAAGGCAAGTTTTTCATCCTGTTGGATATCTCTTCAAAACTATCAGTAGAAATACTTCTTTGGCCCTCACCAGGGTCACACCTGGTGACTTGTTGATCATGAGCAGTGATTAATGCTATGCAGGTAGCAGTGCTTGGGAAAGGAAGGAAGTGATTGACTTTTAAATCCAGAGCTGTTGTTTGCAGGACTGTGCTTAGGGGAAATCCTGTGAAAAGATTTCTGTCTAGAAACTAAGCATATCTGATGTGGGATTACAGAGAAACAATGAACAGGAGAGTTGACAATACTGCTTTTATAGAGCTGAGTTGCACTTTTAAGACCACTTTAAAAGTAGATTTTGCAGGATGGAGCCTTAGACGCTTAAGAGGACAATCCTCTTGGCATCCCAGAAGGAAAACATTGCAGCCTGTAATTTAGCAGAGTATTAACTACCTTATCTCTTTGATGAAACTTGGTAAACTCTGCTCTGACAGACACATACACACAGCTTTCTCCCTGGAATTTGTAAGTTAAGACATTCTTTCTGTATCATCTGTATGATTTATTTTTCCCCTGGCTATTCCTCTGGAGTTGCACTAACGTACTGAAATAAGTGCAGCTGTCTTTGCGTTGAGCCTTATTTGCATAGAGCTCTATTTGCATGTTGGCTTCTGCTGGCATACAATATTAATAAGGTATTAAAGGAGGGCAGAGGAAGGGGGAGGGGCAAGCTAAGATTTTCATCTTGTCTAAGCAGCGCTGTGCAAATAAATTTCCTTTTATCCAGAATTAGTGACTAATATGTTAGCCGGCCTCAGACTGGGATTCTGCTCGCCTCAGAGAGGTGTCGGCAGCAGAGGCTGTACTTCCCGCTATATCGGCCGTGCCTCAGTACGTACTAGAGGGTTGGTCCCTCTTCGGCTGGAAGCCGCAAGGCTGTTCATGCAAGAAAATCCTTCTTGTTACAACCGTGCATGCCTGGAAAGAGATGCAGCATAGGAATGGATTAGAGGGAGACAGAAAAAAAGGGGGAGGAGAGAGAAAATAAAGGAAAAAGGGGAAGAAAGCAAGTTCTTTACCAAAAAAAAAAGCCCAGAGCCTTGAACTTGGACCTAAGCTGCTCCCACTGAAAGAACACGTCTATAACAAATGATTCAATAAGAGCATATCTCCCTCAGAGGCTGGGAATTGCAGCTACCTGCCATAATTCAGAGTGGCGGGTGTGCTTAAAATTCAGATCCTTGCTTATCCCCGGAATTAGCCTGGCCTATGCATCTGTTTTGTGTCATGTGCAGAATTCGGCAGCAGCCTATGCTAATCAAGGTAATGTTGTTATCACATTATTTTACACTGCTATCTGGGGGGCTATCTAATAAGTCTGCGACTTGAGGGGGCAGTGAGCGGAATGATGGATTGATCCCTCGCCTGCCGGCTTCTTGGAGGCTGAGAGATGGGCGAGAGGGGTGTTTGGCTTGGAAAAAGGAGGGCTGGGGTGGGACCTTGCCAGACTCACCCTTTTGCACGTAGTTAGCTCTTAGTGATGCTAATCTGATTACAGGACCCTAGGAGCCGAGATAGTAATGGCTACTGCAGGGGGACCTGATTAGCCTGACCTCTGGGGAGGGATTGCCTTTGCTCAGCAGGGTGGCTGGCAGTGAGGAGCACTTCTGTAGCTTGCGCACCTGGTACCCTTTTAACTACAGCCTGGAAATGCCTGAAAAAGATGGGGAGCTGTTCTAGAAGAACCCATTTATAATCAGATTTTTTTCTCAGGTTGCTCTGTCCCTGCTTTTTGAGGGAGGACAGGAAAGCCAGAATTCCTGTGTTAAGGAAAAGACATGCTTTAGCCTCCAGAAGGGTTGCACTGCCTGTTGCTGGTAATGGTGCCTTTTTGGTGGGCCAGAAGTCTGTCAAACTTGGGTTTGCCATGAATGCAGTTGCCTCTTGGGCTAATTCTGAGGCCTCAGCTTTCCTCCGGGGCCGCAGAGCTGAACTGAATCGCCTTTTCCCAAAGTTTCGACTCGTGATGGAAGAACCAGCATGGGGGATGCAGTGCTCAGTCCTCCTGCCTGTGTTGCCAGCTCACGCTTGGGAAGCCTTTGGTGGTAACCTGGTAATCCCACAATGCTTAAGGGAACAGTTTGATCTTGCTGTGGGGACGGTGCCACATTATGGGGGAAGCTCTGTTCTTAATCAACGCACAAGCCGCGAGGAAAAAAACAAGTCTGCAACATCACTTGGCAACACAATTATTATAATAGGGTTTGCTTCTTCCTACACTGCCCAACTGAATTATTTTCCCCATATGGTGGAGTTACTCTGTTTTTAACTGGCTCTTCCTGCCCCTTCACCAGATGGCTGTTTTTATGCAGGACCTTGCAGCTCTTGTGCGTTGCACCTCGCTGAGCTGATAGCAGGAAAAGGGAACAATAGGTCAAAGCAGACTCGGGACAGATGCTGCTAGTCCTGGTCAGTAGGGAAACAAACATATCTGGCGTTGGACATCAGTTATCATTATTCAGATGAATATTTTTAGATGTTATCTAACAAGATAACTCGAAGCCAGTATCCTGTTTATTTTTGGTGGTCATGAGATTGTGGTGAGAGCATGGAGCCGAAGGTGCACTAATGGGCTGCACACTGTAACGTCTTTCCCCCTCTGTTGCCAGCTCACTTCAGGCCTGACCTGTAACAGCTTGTCGTTATCCCTATCTTAGGTGTTAAGCACAGCTCTGCTAATACACTGCAGTCCTCATCAGTCTTCTTGCTATTCTTGTCTTCCTAGGGCAGGACCCCCACCTGTAAGCTTGCTAGTCTCCAGCTGCCAGAGAGACCATGTCCTGTACCACAGTGTGCCTCTTGCTTTGAGTGCATCCACGTGGTGCCAAGGACACGGGAAGTAAAAAAAAAAAAAAAAAAAAAGGCAAAAACTAAAAGGGAGATACTGAAATACCAACAATAGATGCAAAGTGTTTAAAAAAGATAAACCACTTCTGCAGTTTACAAACCAGAAAAAAATAACCCACCTTCTGGATAGCCTGACGCTCCCGATTTGTATTCAAGGGCCTTCCTCATTTGCTTTTAGCCTGCTTTTCTAAGGAAATGAGATGTGTGTGATCACTCTGCAGCAATGTTCCTCTTAGCTTTTGAATCCAGTGGACGAATTCAAACAAATTTGATGCAGGGGGAGAGATTTCGATGGTATTAAGTTCTACAGGTTTCATGAAAATAGGCAGCTGGGCAGAGACCCTGTTAATGCATGCCCCAGGGAAAGGCTGCAGTGTCAGCTTGCTACTTGCTATACAGCTATAGCAGTGTCTCCGCACAGGAGCTCAATGCTGAAACCCATAGGCCATAGGAAACCAAACCCCTTTAGTTCTGCTGCTCACAGAACCGCTTGGTTAAAGTGGAAGTTTTTCAGTGGCCTTTCTTTTTTTTTTTTTTTACTTTTCTTTTCTTTTTTTCTTTGGAGAGACTTGAAAATAAAAATAAGACTTTTCATCTTCAAAGGGCTTTACAAACATCAGCTAATTAATCCTTGCCTCATCTAGTTTCCTGCTTCAAGGAAGAGTGGAAATGCAGGAATTTTTCTAACAGAGAGTGAAATGGATTCTCAGAGGGTCTGTATGAATCTTTGCCTCTTCTGCTCCACTCTAGATTGCATGGCTCCATACCACTTTGTTGTTTGTTTCTGCAGCAAATAAATAAATAATGGAATTTTAAAAAAATAACCAAGAGATGTCCCCCAACGCACATTCCAGGGTAAATCACAGACCTGAAAAAAAATGTAAATTGACTTAAATGGGGGAGCAAGAAAATTCCCATTGCTCAGCCTATATATATATCAGACCCTCAATTTTTCTTAGAAATTGCCTTGGAAACAATAAGGGCTCTTCTGTTCTTCTCTTGATATCCCTCAGGATCTTGAGGGCATCCTCAGGAACAGAAGCTTTAAACATCTCTTGGTCTTTCTCTCCCCTTTGATCCAGCAAACTATACCCAGGCAGGATGTCAGTCTTGTTGCTGATGTTACAATTAAACACCTTCTTGCAGATTATGGGGAGGAACAGCACTGCGCTGGCATGGGCCATGTGTCAGGGCCTCCCCAACGAATGAAAGGAGATAATCTAAAAATGAGGCAGAAGTCTGGTGAGGTTACTTGTAATGAGAGTCTGCACAACCAATTCAGATGGGAATGCGGAGCAGCCCTCATAGGTGTAGGTAACTTTTGCTCTGGTGGCTTCAAAGGAGCTCTGGCTGTTTTCACCAGCTAGGGATGGGGGCTGAAATGTAGAATCCCTTTAACAGGTATCTGAGTCTAATGCTGATGATATCTCTGATTGTTGTTGAGGAATGACCCCTGTTTTGGTTGTGCGTAGGATGGAAATCAACATAAAATGTCGGTGGTTCACGTGGGTTTTCTGTTGATCTTGGCCGCCTCTCGGGTCTGGTGGACATGCCAAGAATCACCTCTAGTCACTGGGACTCTGTAAAGGAAACCATCAGGGTTCGGTAAAGAGGTGCTCCCCAGAGTAGAGTGGGGAATTACAGAGAGGAGGGGGAGAGCTGAACTGGGGTTCCCATAGCAGGAACATCCATACCACAGTGTGAAAAACCAAAGGGTACTGTTACAGCTACCTCTTGCTGCTTTCTTGAATGCTTGGTGAAGGGTAACCTCAGGTGAAGGCAGCATATGCTCGTAGGCATTGGGAAGCAGGGGGGATTGCTGGAGAAAAGGTGAGGATCTCTCAGCAACTTGAGAGTGGGAGGTTTAGCACAGAAGTGCTGGGACATGGGAACCTGTGTCTGCTGTGGTTCACTGTGGATTTTTTCCAGTGTCCTCTCAGTTGTCCATTGTGGATCCACCCCAGAAATAAAGCTTTAGGGATAGGCTGATACTCTGTGATTTTGATCCCTTTGCAAGCATCTGGAAATGTGTTAGACTATTTTGGTGCAGCTGAACACAGTAATGTCTGATACAGTGAGTTAGCCTCAGAGGGGAGTAGGTGCTGCGCTTTCAGTTTTCGTTGCCTATGTGAAGGATCTTTGCTTTTTCTGAATCCTACCAGTATCTAGGTTTTTATCAGAATCCTGAGATGAGTACCTCGGGGCTTAGCAAACTCAAAGGAATGGTCAAGGCTCTCACTGTTCTAAGTTTCTTTTTCATGAGAAATCATGTATTTCATTTCCTCTTGAGACTACTAGTACTGCTTTTCCAGTGTGATTCTTTCTTCATAAACCTCAACTGGGTATGAACTTTTGAGGTCCATAACAGGAAATTCATACAACTTTGTATCTTTGAGTGGCTTTTGTCATGCAGGCTTTTCACTTTTGTCAGCAACTTTTTTTCAGTTCCACTTTGCGTCAACATAGAGTTTTGCTGCAGATATGGTTACAATTAGAAAATAATGATTTAGTATTGTTAGAGCATGAATTAGTTATAATTTCTGATGGGATGGAAAAAAGGACAAGAACAGAAAATAGTTCTCAGATCTCAGGCTTAAAGTATTTCTCAGTGTTGTTGCTGCAGTAGAAGGTTTCCTTATTATATGCATATTTACTACTATTCCACAACTGAAAATCCGGGATCCAGAAATACTGCAGAAGGAGGAAATGGTGATTATAGAACGCAAGTTCTCAAAGGAGGTTATTTTAGGTTTCCCAAAAGCAAAAAAAAATAAAATAAAATAAAAAAACTCAGGCTTCCCTACATCAGAAACATGATGCTGTACTTTGAGTAGAAACATACTGAGCTCCCTGCAAATTCATTGTATTCAAATCATTGTCTTGTGTTTCCCCAGACCCATCTCTCCATAACTCTAATTTGGTTGCCTATGTCTGCATGCATAAATGTGAAAAAATGATTCTAGTGTGGCTCTCAAAGCCTGGTTGGGTTTGCAGGACTGCCACTTAGAAGTAATCGTAATTTTTCTTTTAAACTGAACAAATCAGATCTGGCATCAGGGAGATGCAGTAAACAAGGAGACCAGCAATGCCGTTTTTAGACAGGCACTGTTTGGAATAGAATTGCACTTTAAGAGGTGCTAATTATGTTCAGCAATATTGGCATCTTGTTTCACTTAGATGAAGATCCTAAAGCAAATCTGAACCTTTCATGAATGGAAACAGTCTTCCCTTACACACCTCTACCTTGCCTCATTGTATCACATTGCAAACCTAAAAACCTGCTTCCATCCTATATCCATCCTACCTCTACCTCTGCAGACCCTGCTGAGAGGTGAGAACTTCTCACACAACATGCTAGAAAGATGGGAAACCCACCAAACCGCCTTTCCTTGCCACGTTTCTCTGTGGGGACTGCAGAAGTTAGGCTGCTTAATCCTTCAGCCACTGTGGCATGCTGCAGGGCAGTAATGACAAGTGTAAACAAAATGCATAATTAATGAAGCAGCAGTGGTTTGTATTTGGTGCCTGGCAATGGGTGGGACCTCGGGAGAGATGGTGGGAGGAGGCTGCAGGGTAATTATAGATGTGAAAAATGAGGCTGGAGCATGCAGTAACCTTTCTAGGTTAGTCGTCTCTGTGATCGATGGCCTACATTGTTTTCTCGCTAACCTTTTTGTGAACCTCCCCTTAGAATAACAGAGGAAATATAGTTAGTCCCTTCCCCATCTTGTTTGTTAGTAAAGCACTCGTGTACAGCCTTATTATTGCGCCCTAAACATTGCCATGTGTTGGTAGTAAATCGTATTGCAGGTAATTAGTTACACCTTGTGATGAGACCCTTCAGTCCTGCCCCTTCCCAATCAGAGATAGCTTATCCATCAGGGTAATGCTAAGTAGCGTTACTAAAAATGGCACCAACTTTGCTGAGTTTCTGGTTAAACAGAACAATTTCGAGAACTAAAATAAGAAGTAGGTGGAGCTTTAGGGACAGAAATGGGGGCAGGTGCAGAAAGTGAGGCGGTGGGACCTAAGGTGAATACTAAGATTTGTGGTAGAGGAAAGGGAGGCTGCTTGGGCCTAGATGTTGGGATGGTAAGTTTATGTACTTATGATTCATGGCACGGGACTAGATAAAAGTGTCCTTAAGTGGAGGTGTTCTCTTCCTTCGCTTCCCCTGCTGCTTGAACACACGGTGGTTTTACCTATCAAACCCAAACTTACTCAGTGCTGTCAATAATTTCTAATGTAGCCCTCAGGTGATGAGCTTCCTGAGAGCTGCAGCAACATTTATAAACCCTGAACTCCTCCATCAGGAGGAATATACTTCATTTGGTCCAGGCCTTTCGGAGGGAAGCATATGATGTGCACCAGATAAAATTGCAGCATGTAAAAAAATTTGAAGAATGCCAGGAAATGTTCTTGAACTGTGCAGCTGACTGAGAAGAAGGCTAAATGGTTTACATGCAGTTGTGATAATTGAAGATACGAATGTATACATAAGAGAGACCTTTCTTTCAAGAAAGGGTGGATCTTTGTGTTCATGTCCTGGGAAATGCTTTTGATTGTTGTATTTATTTCTCTGGAGTAATTACTGAACTTCCCCTCAGCCAAAAGCATTCCTGATATATGGGGATTTCTTCACCCTTTACAAGGACAGTACTGGCTACTTGTAAAACAGTCAAATTAAGAAATGACATCCGTACTGCAGTGAGATCCAAGGACAAATTAGAAGTTAAAATTAATCAGACGGGAATCGTTCCAAATTCCATTCTTCTGTGGCTAAGTGAAGGAAAAGTTTATTTTGTGTGACATTTTTTTTCTGCAAGTTTTGTATCTCCAAAATTTCTATGCCATGGCCACCTAAGATTTTAATATGCAGAAAATGTTTATATTTTTTCAGAACATCAGGGTAGCTTTAAGAATTTGTTTTGGCAAGAAAAAAAAGAAACTGTAAAAGGAGGCATTTGAAGAGTCCCAGAAACAAATCTATGACTATGTGTTGACATATTATGAAGGTGTTGGGAGCGACTCCTTACTTAAAATTGTGTTGAAATTTGCACTTACTATGGATTTAAATTCATCTGTTTCACACTTTAATGATTGAATTTAGTCTCCTGATTTGGTACAGAGATGTGCTGTAGAACAATTGAATTTTCCGTGTAATTATTTTAAATAAAAAATGAACTCACTTTGTGAAAGAATTTATTTTAAAGTCTTTCTGAAGTGTTGCTTTCTACGGGCATTGCTGTTCCTTCTAAACTCTTCACACACACATGCATTCTTGCTTGTATTTTGTTTTTCTGTCAGACTTCTATCAGATGTTTACCATTAAAGGTTAAAATCAGAGTTGTTCCTGTGATACAACCTCAAGGGCTCTCTTCTACACCCAGACGAAGGGTGATTGGCATCAGGGGAACTGCAGTCTTCTGGCCTAAAATGTTGTAGCACCCATCTGTGTGTAAGATAAGGTGTGGTTTGGAGCACTGTGGACCTGTGCAACTCGGGGCTGCACTTGGTTGTGTGCTGGTTGGCTGCTCCCAGGAGGCTGCTGGCCATGGCTGGTGCCTTCCTAGTGGGGTGTTTGATGGAGTTGTGCCTGGAAACAGCATTTGCTGTGCCCACACTACAGGGTTTAGGGAGTCCTCTGGTATTTTCCTTTCTTGTTATGACCAGCCGTGCCCACTTTCAGCTGAAGAACAGTTCTGACCCACCTGGGTTGGCAGAGCAGGAAATCCAGAAGAAAATACTCTATTCTGTTTCTCATCAAAATTTTCTGCTGTGGGGTAGGGAAGATGGGGAGGCAGAAGAAGGCATTCACGGAAAATGCTGTTCCAGAAGTGGTGCTTTGGGCTTGCCCTGTCCCTTTGCTCTGTAGGCGCTGGACAAATGAGAGATGGAGCAAAAGGAGGCTCTGGGCTGGATGCTGGGGAGGGTGAAAATCTTGGAGGAGAGATGGGGGAGGAGGAGATCTTCGGAGGAAACAAACTGATGTTTGGAGCGAGGGGCTGCAAGGGGGGAAGAAGGGAAGGACTGGGGGTGGGGGACATTGCATGGGGCGACGTGGGTCCGGCACGGTGGGGAGCCGGCTGACCTCACTGCAGATGCGGCGCTGGCTGCCTGTGAGCCCTTGGAAAGCCCAGGGCACTTGAAGCCCACTCTGAAGCGATGCATATTGGAAGGCTGGTCGTGTGCTGCCTTGCTCGGGGAAGCTGCGTGGTATCGGCAGGCTGAGATTTTAGCAGTGATCCTTCGTCCTTCCTGAAGATTTGCCTAAGCCTTACTTTATTATGTTCTTTATATAGCTGACAGTGGGATATTAGTAGTCCAGGCTGCTGGGGCTTCCCAGTGGGCCTGCTGGCATCTGTGGCCTCCCTCGTGCCTGGCAGTCCGGCTGTGTTTGCGGGACACTGGCTGTAGGCGGCCATGGGTTGGCGATTGCCCTTGGTGCAGCCCAGTTGCAGATTCCACCTGAGCAGATGGTTAGCAACAAGTCCCAGAGTTTGTATTTCCAGGGATCTCTAATTAGGTTGTGAGGCTTTCTTTTAGGACAGGGACTGTTTTTCTTGTGTTTTTCTACAGCACCTCGTATAGTAGGACCCCAATTAAAATTACCAGATGTTAGCTCTGATATAAATTCAATAAAAAGAAGTTAAATTCGGAATAGGTTCATGTTTCTGTAATTTTGTGAAAGAATGTTTTCTTCTCAGTGCTGTGCTCTGCTATTTGTGTGGGGAGCTTTTATCATATGCTCCACACTTTGGTTTGTGGTCTGTGTTTATTCTAGTAGGGCTTGACTTAAATTCGGAAGATTTCAACTCTCTACAGCAGAAACAGACAACTTCAATATGCTCTGGGGTGCTTCTGCTCCCGGTCATGTGTACCTCCAAATTGGTTGGTCTGCTGGGGCTTACATAAAACTTTTTGTTAGAGCAAACAGTCTTCATCGTCTAGGTAGGATACTGTGACTCACTGAGCAGAGCATTGAATTGGGCCTTGAATTTCATGAACTGTGTTCCTGACATAGCTACCTACTATCTTGCTGTATGATCTTTACAGGTCATTTCACCTCAAAATCTGCCTTGCCTCAGTAATAACTGTCTGCCTTGAAAGAACCTTTGAATTTTTGCTTTATTATTATTATTATTCCTGAATATCATGAACAGAAGGCATTGTGGTCTAAGAGATATGGCTCTGTTCTGAAGGACTCTGTCTCTTTTCTTGGCTTTGCTACTATCTCTCTGTATGATCTTGGGCAAATTGGTTCACCAATCCATTCCAGCGTCATCACTAATCTTTTTAGATCATAAATTCTCTGGAACAGATACTGTCTCTTAGCACGTCATGTTTTAATGTCTAGCATTATGTGGCTCCAGTCTCCACTGGGACTGCATGCTACAGAAATACAAATAGTTGTTACTAATAATAATATTAAATCTGTGTGGCTCTTCAGAGATAAGTAGAGGGCAGTGTTCCTTTTTCTGAGGAGCAGGCAGGGTAAGTACTTTTTTTTGTCTTTGTCCATCTTTTCTTGTTTAATTAAAAAGCAGCTAGTGAACATGATTAAAAGAAAAAAATACAGACAGGCTGTAATAATTTGACACTTTTAGCCTCAGACCTGCAACCTGCTCTGTGAAGCCAACCTTAGGATCGCGGCCTGAGTCTGGTTAATATCCATGTTTGCCAGGGTAGAAAGTGTTTGGAGCCTTATATTGACAATTGGCTTAATATTCAGGCTAATCCCATAAAACCACCATACAGCATGGTGCAACTTCCAGTATTTGCTCTGAACGGGGATCTCAGGGAATGTTACAAATCAGATCTGAGGAGGTTCACTTGGCAGGTATGTGACAGGGCTCTGGATAGTGATGATAAGGGATTGGGATGGAGCTGAGCATGGAAAAATGGGAGGCTGTAAGTGACAAGAAGTCAACTCTTGACAGTATCTATGTGCTTTGGGATTTTTTAATTATTCTTTCTTTTCCAAAGAAACACAACAACAAGCAACAACAAAAGGTCTTAAATATTCAACAGTGAAAACAATAGATATGAAAAGGAAAACAAAAAGTTAGAGCCAGCTTTGGCATTGGTGGACATTTGGCTCTGAGGGAAACAAGAACAGCTTGGATTTGCATAAATTGCATAGTATGGGTCAGAAAGTGGAGGGAGAAGTACGCTTTCATTGCAGTGGCATGAATGGAAGCACATAATTGGCATTCTTCCCCCCTTGATCAGATGCCTCCTTCAGGGGATCTCTGCACCCAATACATTGTGGCTAATCCCTTCACTGCCTGGCATGGATAGGTCTTTTATTTTCAAATTGTGATTTTTCTATTCTCTGATTTCTTCCATAACCTGGGAAAATCCCAGTCTGGCCCCCTGTGCATTACCCTTTGTTTCAGAGAACAACCAGAGGTCACACTGTGTTGAATGTAGCTGTTACTGCATCACCCGACACATATGTGGGGTGTTAGCTTGGAGCTAACAAGCATCGCGGGTGATGATAGTGGCACTCAGCATTATGCACCTCTGCTGAACTTGACAGATTCTGCATTTTTGAGTCCAAATAGACAAGCATGATTGTGATCAGTTTGGTAAGGCTTGTAATTTGACACTTGTACAGGGACGTACAAAGATGCTCTCCGGGCTGGACAAGGTTAGTATGTCTCTTGGCTGAACGAAGACCCAGCTTTCTTTTCCCTTATTGGGTTTAATAGCTTCTCTTGCCTCTGAAGATCCCCAGTTGAAGTGCAAGAAAGGCTTGCCAGAGGATTCAGATTCAGCAAAGCCCTTAAACGTTTGCTTAACTTTAACTGTATCCACCTCCTTCACCAGGACTCAGGTAAGTATTAGCTCAAATTTATGGATATGTTAAAGGACTTTGCTGAACTGGAGACTCCAGAAACTGTGTATTAGCGCTGCTGAACAGTTATGTCCACTCAGACATTTGGCAGCCACATGGCAGCCTTTCTATTCTGGATATCAGGTCCTGTTCCTCCTCCCCACTTTCTATTCCATATCAGCACTACCAGCCGTAATACTTCCTCTCTGATCTATCATATTTCTTTGCAGCTTCTCTCTCTGCAGTGCCTCTAGCCAGACCAAATGCAAAATTCTTGACTGTGTCCCATCCTTTAGTGGGATCGCACCTCCTGTGCAGCTGATCTGAGATCTGCCCAGTGGCAAGGGCAAATGAGAACTAACAGCTATTGATGACTGTGGCCTGCCTCTTGATTTATCCACAGATAAATGTTTTAACCTGTCGGCACTAAGAAGTCATATTGATTGGAATGATTTTGTTTTATTCCTAGGGTCTTCTAATAGAAAGGGCAAGTCCTCCTTTAATATCTTCCTGCCCCAGGCTCCACTCTACTGTACCTTGTCCGAAAGAGCTTTTATTTTCAAGGCACAGGGAAAATGATGTTTATAAAATATAAACTACGGGAATTTTCATTCCCTCTGGCTTTAGGAGGAGGAGAGCAGCTGGTGGAGAGAGGATGAGAAAGGCTTTATCTGCTATATTTTGGTTACTGCACTTTGAGTGATAGGTTTAATAATTGATAGAGCAATTTAGCAATGATCCATAATCCTGAAAGAAGCCTGTGCTCCCCTCCTTCCCTCCCTCCCTTCAAGACTGACAGGCTGCTCTCAGTGTTTTTGTCTGCAAAATTTCATCCCTTGGTTTCTGTAAACAGCCTGACATGGGAGAGGGGAAAAAAGCAACTGTTTCTAAATCTTTTGTCTTGTTTCCACAAACAGCTGTGCTGCCTTCTCCAGCTCAGGGCTTCAGTCATTTGCTTGCACGCCCTTACTGAAGAGAATAGGAGGTTTTCTTTCAGGCCCTGTCTAACTTCAGTGAAATTTGAAGCCATGTGTATGTGAGAGCAGACCAGTGCAGACTTCCTCAGCAGGGAAGGGAAGGTGCAAGGGGAGAGAAGACCCACAAGACCTGTAATCTGCCCCCCCCCCTTTATATCCGGTCTCCTGTGTTTGTAACTGAATGCAGGTTTTTTAATCCCAAGATAGGTGTGTGGCAATGGCATGTGCACGGGACACGCTGCTGCAGTTAGCTTGAAACTGGTCCAGGATTAACCCATGGAAATTCCTTTTCTCTAGAGCCCTGTGTTGACAGTCGTTGGCAAGCATTGGGATCCCGTTTGGGTGCCTGGGTATGTAAATTGTCTGTATGAAACCGGGCTGGTAAAGCTGCAAGCACACAGTCTGCATTTGCCCGCTCGCCCCCGTAGCATTCTCAGGCACAGGGTGTGCGCCCGCTCGGTGAGGGCAGAGAGCCTTAGCTTTCCTAAATTCTGTATATGATATTCACCACTCTCTCCATCCATGAGAGGTGCATACAGAGAGCAGAAAAGATGAGGCAGAAGAAAGAAGTAGCAGGAGAGAGTTAGAGAAATAAACAAAGTTATAGGTGCTGAACATGCATTGAGGCAAAGGGAGGGTGAGGAGGGGAGGAAGTGAAGCCTGGCAGAAAACTGGATATAAACAAAGTCAGGCTAGATGTATTAAGTTGTGTTTTTCCACATGTGTTGCATTGATGTCAGATTGACAACAAGTTGTAATTAAGTATGACAAAGTCAGTCGTGTGCAGCTGTATTATTCCTTAAAATTACAAGAGGTGAGGTCCTTTGGGGCACAGCAAAGTTTATGGGCTCTCCATCATGGGAGGTCTGTAAGAACAAGCTGGCTGAACATTTGCCAGGAGCGACATAGGCATAGCTGGTCCTATAGCGGGGCAGGGAGGGAGCAAATGGCCTCCTGGGGTCCATACTAACCCTGTGAGTATCTGATATGCTTCTCGAGTATTTTCACCCTTAGTCGTCAGCACCCTGGTAGAGCTTTAGTGTAAGGGTGCCAATAGTCTACTCTGCTTTTGTGATTTATTTGGTATTAAGTACCCTTAGTAATGATAGGTTCCTGAAGCTTGTTTGATAATTATGCTGATCTATTCCAAAAGTAATTTTTATGTAATATGCACTCTGTTTTCAAATGGCAGAAATAACTGTGTGTGCACTTGGTAAAAACATTCTGAGATCTGCCCTGGTACTCCCTGAAACACTCCCAGTTACACAGTACTTTGCCTGGGTATAGGAGGATCACTGTAACCATGCTATTGACAGATACATAGCTAAGTACAGTATAGAACCAGAATAGTTCAGGTGGGAAGGGACCTCAGGAGGTCATTTAGTCCAACCTCCTGCTCAGAGTAGGGTCAGCTCTGATATCAGAGCAGGTTGCTCAGGACCTTGTCTTGCTTGGGCTTGAAAACCTCCAAGGTGGAAACTGCACAGCCTCTCTGGGCACCCTGTTCCAGGGGTGACTTGTCTGCATAGTGCAAATATTTGCTTTGTTGGATCCTCCCCTCTTTCAGTTCAGTCATTTCAATGCTGTTGTCGTGTTTTCTGACGTCCGCCTCAGTAAAGAGCCTGGCACCCTCTTCTTGATGACCCCCTCATAGACACTGGGGCTGCTTTAGGTGCTCCCACAGCCACCTCTGAACCATGCACATGCATAGAGGCTCCTGTGGCCTCTCCTTGCAGGAAGCTGCTCCAGCCCCCACCATGTCCATGGCCCTCTGCTGCGCTCGCTCTGGTTTGTCCGTGTGCTGAGGGGCCCAGAGCCGGATGCAGTGTCTGGGTCTGGTCTCACGAGTGCTGACTGGAGGGACTCATCGCTCCCTCGGTCTCCAGCCTGACTTATTCATCTCTCTGGGTGGCAGCCCTGCCCTTGAACATATCGACAGGTCCCCCCAGTTCGGTGTCACTGGCAAACCTCCACCTCCTCCTCCAGGTCATTGATAAAAATGTTAAACAAGACAGGTCCCAGGATAAACCCTGCAGTACCTCACTTGTTACCAGCCTCCAGTTTATATTTATGTCCTGAAGTATAAACCAGCACTGAAGGCTGAGTGAATACAGTTTCCAGTCTTCTGAGTTGATATGCATATTTTTTCATGTATTGCAGACTAGTCTTGAGGGATGGACAAGGGCAATGTGAGCAATGTAATGTCAGAGCTACCCTCTAGTGGCAGTTGTGCTGGTGGTCTCACTGCCCAGGAAAGGACTGTCAGGCTACACCCCCAGTCATTTCCAAAACCTGGGTGTATCGGTGTTTGACCCGTGAAATAGGGTGCATGCTAATATACTCTTTAGGGGCATTGTCCTTCCTTATAAGTAAAAACAAGACAACTTTGTGGGTAAACAGTATACTCTGATAGACTTGGTGGTACTCCAAAACGGGCTTTTCCCTCCCTCATGAATATTACTGTGTCAATTAAACTCTCCAGCATTGCAGCTGAATTGTTTTATGACACTCAAATTTTCTAGCCTGGTAACTGAGCAGCTGAGCTTGAGCTTTTCTGCTGGTCTAGGAGAGGTCCAGGTATGACAGCGTGTCCTGGGACGGTGCCCAGTCACCGTGGTTCTGCTGGCTTGCTGCATCCCAAAGTGACCCAGAAACCACTGCTGTTCATTGAGGCCATAGAGAGTGCTCTGCAGAACTATACCACTTTTATATGGGCTCCTGCTATATGGGTGATATGGTTTATATGGATTCCTACTGTGCTTCTATATGGGTTCCTGCTGTGCTTCTATATGGGCTCCTTGACCTGAGGAAACTTCAGTGTGTGGGGACCTGGGGGAAATGCTGAGGTCTGACAGTGAGGCCAAAATGTAGGATGAGCACAGCTCTCCCTGGCTGAGGACTTGCACAGGTGGGTCCTGGAGCAATTCTCCTGTCCATTGCTTGGAGAAAGCGAATGAGTGAGTGAGAATGAATAGCTGGTGCTTGTAGATGTTAAACTCTGGCCCTGACAGCTGGCCTTTTCACACACGGGAAATCTGAAACAGTACAACCCAGGAGCAAAGGAAGACTTCGCATATGGGAGTCATCAGTATTAGAGGACCGCACCCCTTCAAGGTGTCCGTGTGTGCGTAGAGGGTGACAGGGTGAGGGAAATAACAGCAAGAGCACTTTACTTCCAGAATGTGGGCCTGTTTCCATTTCCAGCTGTGCACTGAGAAGTGATTCAGGATCTGAGAGGTACAGAGGGACAAAAAAAGTGCTATGTACTCTCCTTTTCCATTAACTCAGAGCTGAGTATGCTCTGTATGTTACAGTATTTGGCATTTAAAAATGGGTACCTCCCCAGGATATGAAAGGTCAGGTGGGCAGGTGTGAAAAAGGGTCCACAAAGATGCCAAAGAAAGGGTTTAACTGGAAGAAGGGTAAAGCCCCATCATTTAAATAAAAGATCCTTGTTACATGCAAGAAGGATGCAATTTCTCCTCCTTCCATGAGGCATCTTGGTGCTTGTGAGCGCAAAAGCACCACAGCAGGGTCATTCCTCTGCCCAGACGAAGCAGCCCCCACACCGCCAGTGAAACAGCTCACCTTGGTGTAGCCTGCATCACCGAGCAGGAAACTTGGGATAAGAGTAAAAATATGAGTTTGTAGCAAGGAATGAGTGACAGTGGCAAGCTGGGAACAGGTTATGGTCGTTTGTGATTTGCCATTCCCAGAGGTCATTGGCATGCGCACTTCTCAGTCCTGTTTTTTGGGTTTTTTTTTGTGGTAGCCGTGTGTGTGTGTTTGTGTTGTTTATTGCCCTACCACTGTTTTAGGTTGGTTTGCTCAGGATATCTGGATGTCAGAGAGTGAGCACCCTCACAGCTATGGACTGACTCCCAGAAAAGTGAGCCCTGCACATGCGGTTGATCCATGCGTGCCCAGTCGGGCTGATGGATCAGCCTCACGCCTGTCTGTTTCTTTCTGGGATTTTTTGGATGGCAATATGAAAGCTTCTGCTTTTAGCAGTTGAGACTTTGGCAAGTGTGCCTAGCAGGTACACGATGGGCAGCTCTGTATATCAGCACAGCAAACAGCAGCACTGTAGATCTGACTGTACCACCCACAGCTGCCTGCAGCCTTCTTCTAGAAACATCATGCTGGAGGCAAGGGGTAGGTATAGTCTGCGCTGAAGGTGCCAGGAAGTGTCAAGTTTTGAATGATATTTTTGTCTGGTGCATGTATGTGTCAATGAAGAACTATGCCAAGACAGTCGTGTTTACCTGTGGGACCCTACCAAAGGTGGTACGTTACCCCCAAGGCTGCAGTTTGCAATGGAATTTTATTATTCAGAAAGAGCTGAGCTCTCCAAAAAGTCTGTGGAAATGAATTTTTCTGGGGGGGCGTTTGTTTTTAATGCCCTGTGATGTGTGGGTGAAAAAGCCAGGGAGCTAGACTGGTAATTATTTTTCCTGACAGAAACACCAGACAATGAAATTACCGTGCCACAAAGCAGGGTTGCTAAAGTAAATACTCTGCCAGCGGCAGGCCTAAAAGCAGAATGGGGTCAGATGTGAGGTGCAAGTAAATGATGAGATGGCACCTGTGCCTTTGGGGGCCCACAAGTGCTGCCGGCATGAGGACCCCTTTGCTGCTGCCACTGTGAACGGTCCCATGCCAGCCCCGGCAGCTCACCAACCTCTGGCTCAGGTCCAGGGCGATGGGGCATTTGCAGGAGGACACAGCACTGAGCCGCAGTGCAGGTCACCCTTTGCTGCCTGGGGTGGTAATTCAGCTTGGGAGAGGAGTAGGAGATGTGGAAAGTGGGGTGGGCTGGGTGCATCTCTCCTGGAGATCCCCTTGTGGGGCCCTTTTGGTGGGGGTGTTGGGTCTCTCTCAGGTTGGTTGTGAGTGGTTTTGAAATCTTCAGTCTCTAGTTATGAGATTTGTGTGAGCTGCAAACCAGACTCTACCTCTGTGTGCAGGATGGGAGTGCCTCTCGTTGAAAGACGTCTAAGGCAGCTTGTGGGAGAGGAAGGTTGGGAAGTTGAAGTTTTCTGTTTTCCCTCTGTGTAGCTAATATTGGAAGCTGGAATTACTGTTCTGAGAGTGTTTCAGAGGCACTGTCAAAAACTGACCGAGAGTGATAAATGTGAACGTTCCTGCACACACAGAGGTATCTGGTGGTGAGCTGCTATTGCATGGCTTGAAACCAACTCAATCACCACCAAAGTCAGAAGGTTTGGTGAATCTGTGTTAAAATAAGTAGTATTATCAGGATAAAACTCCTCGATGGGCAGCCATGAAGATATTTATTGAAAACAGCATAAACCACACAGTGCTATTCCAGGAGAACATGTCACCATGTGAGTTGTCCTTTGGATTTATAATTACAATACTCTGATGTGCACACTTTAATAGAGTATTTTACCCTGTTATATAGCTTTACCAGTTTCAGAATGGAGAAATCCCACATAAGGACTAGCGAAGACATGAAAATGTTTTCTTTCCCTTCGGAAAAAGAAAATTATACCATTCTTAGAGTGGCTGAACTAAATCTGAGTGCTTTTAGGAATAAAAGGGTCAGTTGTGGAATGGCCTACATCCACAATTTAGGACCAGAGATATTTAATGTATTAATTATTTGTAAAAAGTGGTGGACCAGCAGTGAGGTGCTTAAGTGTTCAGACACCACAGAATTTTTTAGGTTAGGTTGTAGAAAACAGTGAGGAATATTTAAGGGGCTTAATCTAGATTATAGACAACATTATGCCAGATCAATGCAATAGTGAAAGGCAGTAAACGTTGAAAGAGGAAAAACGGACTATTTCTACATAATTCTATATTTTAAATTAACTACAGCTCCTCTGGAGAAAGAACTGTGCGTCTCAAAGGATCTCCCAGATAAAAAATCTGCTGAAATGCCTAGTGTCATTCTGAAAGCAAACAAAATATTAGGTTCAGAGAAGACTGGAATGCAAAATCATTCTGCAAATACTATAAAATAAGCCTGGGGAATATCTTCATGTTTAACACTGTTTCACGTTCTGTTCAGCCTGTCTCTAAACAGTCAAGTCAAGAATAGGAGTTTTAGAATCAGGCAGTGAAAATGGTTTGAAACATCCACAGGATGGAAAACTGAGAAGGCAGAAGCTGTTTCATTCGGAAGGAACACCAACAGGAGAGAACATGACAGAGATATAAAAATAACTTGTGCTAAAAGGAAAGGTGATTCCAGTTCCTCAGTTTTCACCTTTTGCCATGTCCATGGGAACGTGATTTGAAAGGTGCCGGATTTAAATTTAGTAAGGGGAAATTAGGTTTTAAACAACTGACTTAAATGGTTATTTAAAGCAACAGAATGTCTGTGGAACTCCATGCCGCAATATATGATTGAAGTCAAGATCTCACCATGTCCTAAAAAGTTGACATGCATATACATTAAAAAAAGGAGTTCTGTGTGTTAAAGGTACTTGTGAAGAAAGTATCTCTATATGGATACATAAATTAGCGTATAAAACAACTTCCACCTGAAGGAGTTAAGAAGTCATTTTATCAATGGACAAGTTGTTTCAATACTGAACTTCTAGCATCTTCCTCCAAAGGGCTTGGTGTTAACCTTTAGCAGAGAGGTGCTGGGGCAGGCAGAGTTTCTGCTGCCTGCTAGGGTGATCCCAGTTCTCTCTTACACATGACAAAAGGGAGGTACCTGCTAGCTGAAGATCAGGAAGCCTGGGTGGTACACACTACCCATAGTTCTCTTTTAATGACTGATTAATTACATTAGCCAGGTCTTTGTCTTAGGGCCCTTCCCTCTCCATGGAGGATGCCAGTGCCACCATGAAGGCAGGGCTGTGAGATAGCAACAGGAAAGGCTTGCTGTGGTGTAAGGCACCATATCACTTACCTCTGTCCCTGCTCACATAGGGATTCTCATTGCCGTTCCAAAAATGTCGTGGGAAATGGCTGGCACTCTTCTTGTTGGGGCTGGGTGAGTAAATATTGCAACTAATGTTTAAGCTTGATATATAGTGTGGTCAATACCAGCTTTCAGAAGGGTAAAATAAAAATACTTCACTTCCTCCTCCCTACAATGATAGGTCTAGTTTAAAATAATGAATGGCATTCTCTTTAGTTGCCTTATAGGTGTCTGAATGGTGTGGACATTGGTTATGTGCTTTCCTTTGCAACAGTGGAGGTGCAAAACTTCTTTTTTATAAGAAAAAGAAATTCTCACATAATTGCTGTACTCCAGAAGGTGGAACTTTATGAAGAGAAAACCCACCGGACCGCCTAAAGATTCATGATTTAAAAAATCAGAAATGTTGAAATCTCAAATTCTCGGTCATTCCTTCTTGCAGGGGTCTGGAGGTGTTGCCAGCATAAGTGTGGGGAGAGAAGGGAGGAGCTCTATGCTGTATATGACAGCAGGACAAGTGAGTTTTATGAACAAGGAGGTTTCTAGACAACATCACATCAGGAATATCCCACCGATAGTCCACTCCTCCACTCCCTCCACTTGAATTAGTGGGAGGGATTTCAAGTTCAGGCGACGCAAGGCTAAGCTCTCATTAGTGACCAGGGACATTTTGTTCACAGTGTGGAAGGCAGGCAGGGAGAGGCAGATGGCTTTGAATGCTGGATTTACATAGTAATGACATTCAGGTCACCATAGCTGTCTTTTTCTCTCTGCATTTTGTCTAGGTGTCGACTAGTGTACAGGGATGACAGAATGGGAAGGAGAGGAGGAAAATTAACCCCTTGTTCCTAAGCAGAGATTGGTTTTAGAATGAAGAGTTTGTGATGATGGGCAAAGGAACTGTGGGGTATAAAAGCAGCAATCACAAATGAAACTAGAAGAGCTAAAGGAAACTGCTTTTTAATTTAAGTTTCTGGCATGTTTTGTGTGGGAATGGCACAAAGTGTCTTGTGGTTAAAATCCCTGAATTTCCCTTAATTTTTACGTTCTGGGTTGCTGGCTTGAGAACAGGTGGTTTTTGGCTTCTATCATTACAAGTCCACCCAAATTTAGGGAAGTTTGCAAGCAGAAGATGGGTATGGATTCTTGTTACAGGGCATTTGCTTGGTTTTTTGGAAAAAATACGCATTTTGCTTGGCTAAAGACTTGTCTTCACATGACTATGTAATGGTGTGATTAAAACATAATATTTTCCACTCTGATTGGTAATCCTTAGTATGATCTCACTGGTGTCAGATCTTATCCTGATGGCAGATGGAAAACTGGGAGCCATGAGTCCTATTTCCAACTCTGGGCAGTGGCACTTGCTCTGCTCAATAGTCAACCCCAGGCATTTCCAAAATATGCATCAGGGCCCCAGAAGTCATTAGACTGTTTTTAAAATGGTGAAAGTCTTAAAGCACTGCACTTTTCTTTCTTTTATTTGTCTTCTGGGTGGTTTTTTTTCCCTTTTTTATAGTTAGAGGTTTGCGGAAAGTAAATTATTCTTTCTATAATACATCACCTGACTGCAGAAGGTGGGGCTTTAGAAGAAAGTTTTGCAAGATCTGTAATAACAGCATGAGAGAAGCCTCAGGGTTCCCTTTGTAAAATGGGAATTATAGTACTTAACTGCATGTGGAAGTTTGGGCTGGTGTGGGAAAAGTAAGGAACGTGTGTGTGTGTGTGTGTGTGTGTGTGTGTGTGGAGATGGATTGTAATAATGGATTTTCAGTATTTGTAAAATACTTCCAATTCTTCTAGACAGAAGTTGCTTTTGAAGTGCAGAGTATTCAGGGCACTAAGGGCAGGATTTATCTCATTCCATCTTGGCCATTGCAGTGTGGACAGCTTGCCTAACCTAGTCTTTTAGGCCTCTTCAGCATCAGTGAAGAAAGATTCAGCGTCCCAAGACAGGTGGGGCAAATGTCCCTCTGGGAGCTTTTTCTCTCTCTCCATTGACTGCAAAGTCTAGGTACCTGGCCTAGATTTGAGACCAGCTTTTACCTGGCTGAAAGGCGAAATGAACCTCACCTTAAGGTCCTGTGGAAGTCTGAACTAGGGGACTGTTCTTGCTTATTTTCCACTTTAATGTGGAGGTTGTTGTTAAATCAGGAAGAGCATTGTGCCTGCTGCAAAGGAGCAGCCACCGAGTAGCAACCCAGAAGAGTGTTTAGAAGCGGGCAGAGGTGGTGTCCCCTTCCATGTGGTGCCATTCCTTATGGACATCCCTTTCACATGTCCGCTGAAGCCAGAGCCTTTCTGTCATCCTCTATTTCCTCAGCAGGGCTAATGCTGCAGCATACTGAGCAAGCGTGCTGCAGCGGGCATCATCTGAAGCACACAGTAAATACGTAGCGGGAGTGCTGCCACTTTTTGCCTGCTCCAGCTGAAAGGGAAGGGGAAATCTAATCAGATGTCTAGAACAGATTTGAAAGTGAAGACTTCTTGGCTATTTCCTCCTGAGGAAAAGACTAGATCTGATAGATCTAGTTATGTTATTTTTCTGTTTTATCATTACACTCATTGGTGTAAAAAGTCAGTAATAATTTTATGCCAGTCCTACAGTGATTATTTGATATCTGGCTGTTTGTCAAGCCCACCAAGCTCTGTGAATGGTAGATATGAGAACGGGCATGGCTCCACACCAGGACAAGGAACTAGGTGTGAGAGCCTCAAGTGGGAATCCTTGTTGGGTGACCTTGCATGTGTGACATGCTTTTTTGTGCCTCATTTTTCCATCTGTCAAATGAAGAAAGCAGAAGTTCTTTCCTGTGTAAACAGCTGTGCAGTGTAGGACTTCAGTAGGACTGCCATTTGACTAAATGATGCTAGAAGACTCTTCTACAAAGATAAATATTGATTGACTAATACTTGGTTAACAGATACCTTGCTGGCAGCCAGTGGAGCCCTAGACTCTACAAGAGCAATAACATTTGTTCACAGCCAGCAGCTTCTTGAGTGTAGCTTTTTCTGTGGACCTGTTTTCCGAGTGGGTCTGTTCTGGTTGCTAACGCTCTCTGACCTCTTCCTTTGCAGAGCCCCTGAAATCATCCTCGGTTTACCATTTTGTGAAGCAATCGATATGTGGTCATTGGGATGTGTCATTGCAGAACTGTTCTTGGGCTGGCCTTTATACCCAGGAGCTTCAGAGTATGATCAGGTTGGTACAGATGTTGCCCTGGATATTGATAAGAGCACAGATTTTTTTTTTCTTTCTTGTGTCAGAATGAACAGACGTTAACTCTTTATCTTTTGCTAACAGGAGATATTTGCATATGATTTTTACCCTCTTACGTCAACTTTTTCGTTATCCACCTGTCCTATTCTAGGTAACCAATAGGCTATTTAGTACGATGACTTTTAGGAACTGACCGCCTAAGTGAACTCTCTCATCAAGAGTAAACGTTCCCATTGACTGGAGAGCTCTGTACATATCTCTAATCACTGAACAGAGCAGACATCCTTTCTCTACTGTAACAGCAAGTATTAAATAAAGGTTTATTTGTTAGATTGCATGAACTCTACTGCATTTCATAATCCCTTTTATGAGGGTGTATATTAAAAGCAGTGACAAGAAAGCGAACGTTCACAGTGGTGTATTGTTCTAGTTAATATAAGCTGTCGTGGTTCTCTCCCTATAGACTTTTATGCTCCTCTTGTAGTTCTAACACAGATAATGCAGCAGCTTCTAGAGTCAAGGCTGCAGAACAGTTTCCAGTCTAATAATCTTTTTACAGACCACCTTAGCTATCTGCAAATGTGACCTGAAAAGGATATTTTTTATATTAGAAAATTTAAAAAAAGGCATGGTAATAAATAAATAAATAAGTTTCTCATATATGAAAATGTTTCTTTGACTCTTCTTTTTAAAGTTCTGACTGAAAAATGCTATTTAAAAGGTGAAATTTGGCAGGGAAATAACTTGCAGTACAGAGCAGTGCCATTAGCAATTCCAAAGGAAATCAGACGTAGCTGAAAAATTTGCAAGTCTTTGAAAATCACATACCAAGCATGAAGAGTAGATTTCTTTCTCCTCCCCCCAAAAACTCATAAAGCACACAGCTGAAAAAGAAATCACCGTATGTACTATGCAGCTTAACTACACAGCGCAAAGTTTCCTCTGCTGAAGTACCGTGAGGGCTCCTGGGGAGCTGGGAGGTGAGCAGGGGCTGAGCCTGGCCCTTCACTGCAGCCTGTGTAGCTTTGCAACCCTGATGCTGGGTGGCAGGAAGGCTCCTGAAGCTTTTAAGGTGCGCAGGCTCCAGTGGACCTAAGCAGCTGCAGAGCCAAGCAAGGCACTCTGAACGAGCCAGGGTTGTAAGTGTTTTGAAGTCTTTGAAACCACAGCTGCTTTTATACCTTTATTTTTTTTACTCCTCTCTGTCTTTTCTTTCAAAAATGCTTCTCATTCTTCTGTAGAACTTCCTACAATAGAGGAATATTAAGTTTTACAGAGTGAAGCATTCAGAAGTCAGGAAATGCCAACGTTAAGGTTTCCTGTGCCACCCCAGGCGTGTGTTATGTCAGTCTTTAATTATGTAATCACATACCTTTTCTGCTTTGAATAAATAAATTTAAGTCTGAGATCTTGGAAACATATGTGTAACATCTTCGAGCTGTGTGAATGCCAGCCAGGTCAAATCCATGGAAGTAGCTTCAATGACAAATGAAGTTGTGTAAGCAATGGAGATGAAGTACTTCACACACCGTGAGGGTATCGATTTGTTTGAATGTATATTTCATCTAAGTTCAAAGATACTTCATAGTTTCCTGTTTTGAACTTCAAACTGCCCCTAGGAGAGACTGTGCTCTCAGCTGGGAAAGAAAAACAACAGAAGTTAAGCACAAATAATATCAAATTATTGAAATTACCTCCTGGAGAAGAGTGTGTGACATAAAAAGGTGCAAGGCAGTGAAAAATACATTACAATCTCTGGGTTAGTCTTCCTCTTTGATCTCCAAAATCTAGGGGCTTTCCTCCCTTTAGCCATAGACTTTGTGGGAGAATATGGTGAGGGTAAGTTTCCGTAGGTGTAAATCATAAATGGAGGAATTCCGTATGGGAATTCTCTTTCCTGTTGTTCCTTTTAGTGTTTTTTTTTTTGGTGAAGTCTGACCGCGCACTACATTTTCTCTTTCTTTCTTTGTTCTATTGTTTTAAATGCCTCCTGCCCTCCTTCAAGGAAGACCTCCAGAGATCTTCACAGGATGAACAGTGACCTCTCATCCTTCTCTTACAGATCCGCTATATTTCACAGACACAGGGCTTACCAGCAGAGTATTTGTTAAGTGCAGGAACAAAGACTACAAGGTTTTTCAACAGGGATACAGACTCACCGTATCCTTTGTGGAGGCTGAAGGTAGGAAGACATTCCCTTGTTTATTTTACCTTGCAATTGTTGGTTGGAAGTGGGGAGACATTCGCTCCACCGCAGAGCTGGGTTGCTGCTTTTTGCAATGCAGCACACACCTTGGGGTGGGTATATCCCGAGGTAAAACTGCCATAACAGAAGTCTGCAACCCTTAGCTTACCTCATTGATAATGCCTTGTGGGAAATTTAAGTCTAGAGCTATCCTGGAAATCTCCCCTAAGTAGTCAGTGAAGTGATGGGTAATTTAAATGAAACTTGCTCTGGGCAGAATTTGCTGTAATATCTACCACATTGTTAAAAAAAAAAGGGGGGAGGCATTTTACTCCTAACAGTCAAAACAGCTATTAATGCAAATGGGCCTTGAGTCACTTGTAGCAGCATGTTGGGCTGCATTCAGCAGCGAGTCCCTAAGGAAAGAGGCCAGTAGGCTTCTGGCTGCAAAGATGAGATGCCGAGTCTCAAGCTGGGATGGTGTAGGAGCCTCTTGGGACACTCCCTGTAGCTGGGAGGATGCTCTGAAGTAAAAAAGAAGAGATAAAGCACTTTGGGACACACTGTGACACAAAAGCTGTCATATAAATGTGGTGGAGATGACACTTATGCTGTCTGTTCAGGCAAGAGACAGGCGGTGCTCTGGTCAGGGCAGAGTGGGACACGGGCTGGAGCTGGCACATAACCCGTAGCCGGCTGCAGGGCAGTTCTGCTCAATGCCTTTTTCCTGTTTTGAGCAGACACCAGATGATCATGAGGCAGAGACGGGGATTAAGTCGAAGGAAGCAAGGAAGTATATTTTCAACTGTTTGGATGATATGGCACAGGTAAGAGCGCTGGTGAGTAACCATCA
Organism: Apteryx mantelli; assembly: GCF_036417845.1. Lineage (NCBI taxonomy): Eukaryota > Metazoa > Chordata > Aves > Apterygiformes > Apterygidae > Apteryx > Apteryx mantelli. The sequence continues at coordinate 158,902,890 of NC_089978.1, read as the reverse complement.
AGAATGCTTCGTATGCTTTTGGGCAACACCAGCAAAGGGGGACTACATGATTTCCCAGTGTATCCTATTCTTGTGCTTAACGTCTCTGTGCTTTAATATCTCCATTCATAAAATGGTAATGTTGAAATTATATACCCTGTTAAAAGAGCGTGGTGTCTGTGAAGGGGTGCGGGGAGCACTAGTTCCTTGTATGGATTCCTCATGGTTGTGAAAGTTAATTCCAGCATAACCACTCCTGCAACTGCCTGTCTGGCGTTTGTGTTAGGGAAGTCCAGATATTGTAGCATTCATTAGCAGGCATGCAGAAATGGAGGATTGAGATCAGGAGAGATTTTAATAAGTGGATGAAATAACATGAAGTTCTTCTCCTGGCATCTGATACATAGAGATGTTTTCTCTAAACTTACTGACAATTTCTATTTATGTTTATACATATTTTTTTGCTTGCAGGACATATAATTAAGTATCCGATTACAGTCCTTTATATGATAAATATACTCAGTGCCAGAGCTTGCCTGCTACCACATGGAAGCTGTTCGTCCTCAGTGGAGGGTGACTAAGTGTTTCATTAGCCATTGACCCAAGCAAGCTGAACACTTTACAGTCTGTCTGGAGATCTGACACGCACAAGCTAGATGACAGTGTGACTAGCAGCCTCGGAGTCTTCCCTGTGACTTCAGCAACTACTCCTTTCTATAAGGAAGCTTGCAGGACGTGCGCTAGCCAGGAGTAAACACAGTTTGCTGGAGACCTGACCATCTGCTTTTTCCTTTTAGCTGTCATTCTTGTCCTCTCTTCTTTAGGTGAATATGACAACAGATTTGGAAGGAAGTGATATGTTGGTGGAAAAGGCAGACCGGCGGGAGTTTATAGATCTGTTAAAGAAGATGTTGACGATAGATGCAGATAAGAGAATAACACCCATTGAAACTCTGAACCATCCTTTTGTCACCATGACACACTTGCTTGATTTCCCTCACAGCACACAGTATGTGGCTTTCCTTTCCCTTGGGTTTTGGATTAGGGGGTGAAGGGGAAAGTGGATTGTGGTTGAGACCTAGCAGACATATCTGAGGGGCATTGTTAAAAAGTTTAAGCCCTAAATTTTAATCTTTTAATCTTTTTATGGTTAAAAAAAAAAAAAAAAAGATGATTGCCAACTCCAGGGCAGTAAGAATTGTGTTGTAGGTGCTTGGCATTTAAAACACTGCAGAATGTGCTACATTCATTATGTAAATATTCAATAATTACATATGTTTGCATTAAAATGCAAGAGAAATTATGCAATTAGTGCTGAATGTATCAGTATATCTCAATGTAATATAGTACTGATTGTTAGTGCAGTAATCAACCTTGTCTGCAAGGGGAGCCTACCCTTCCTCCCAGAGCCTTCCCATCTTGCAGGGGTCAGTTTGGGGCTGCTTGCCTTTTAAAGGAAGCGCTTTCTCTGCAGCAGCCTGCTTTGCAGGAGCAGACAACAGGGAAACAAGTTCAGTTTTCAGCTTTGCTGCAGCTTTGACCTCATCAGCAGAACAGTTACTATCACAGTACTATACCTCACTGGGTGCTATGTGTATGGATATTTAAAGGCTGTGAGGAGCTCAGGTGCAAACAAAGTGGGGGTTGCTTACCTACTTTAGTGGATGCTGCAGAGCAGCAGGTTACTGTGCGTCAGCTCTCCTGCCCATACGCGTGCTCTTACCTGTGGTATGTCAAGTTCAGTTAAGGTAGTTTTCCCTCCGTGAAAGAGATGCAGCTGCCTTGTCCTTGCATTTATCACAAGATAAGAGCAGATGCTTGCTAGAAGGTAATGGGTGCTTGATCTGTTTAGACCCAGCCTTACCCTGCAGAGACATCTTAGTGTTGTTATCTATAAATAGATACCAAGCGATAAAAGTAATGCAGATGAGAAGGGAGATAGATTGTTGT